>NC_091282.1:665756676-666063176 GCF_032444005.1 Ranitomeya imitator
GGAAAATGCCCAGTCTTGAGGGTCGCCACGTAATAAAGAAATAATGATCTTTACTTGTTGAACTGGGTCACCAGAGGAGCGGGGTTTCAAAGCCAGAAATAGTTTACAATTATTTTTGAAATTCAGAAACTTAGCTCTATCTCCAGAAAATAACTCAGGAATAGGAATTTTAGGTTCTAACATAGGATTCTGAACCACTAAATCTTGAATGTTCTGAACACTTATAGCGAGATTATCCATCAAAGAGGACAGACCTTGAATGTCCATGTCTACACCTGTGTTCTGAACCACCCTGATGTAAAGGGGAAAAGAAAGACAAAACACAGTGCAAAGAAAAAAAATGGTCTCAGAACTTCTCTTTTCCCTCTATTGAGAAGCATTAGTACTTTGGGCCTCCAGTACTGTTATGAACAGGTGATTCAGAACCACAATGGACCTAGTGGTTAAGAGCACACAAAGTCACCTGATAGTTACTAACATAGGACGAGCTCTGAGATGTGGGAACTCTGCTGACCACAATCCCTAATCCTATCATACCACACTAGAGGTAGCCGTGGATTGCGCCTAACGCTCCCTATGCAACTCGGCACAGCCTGAGAAACTAACTAGCCCTGAAGATAGAAAAATAAGCCTACCTTGCCTCAGAGAAATTCCCCAAAGGAAAATGCAGCCCCCCACATATAATGACTGTGAGTTAAGATGAAAATACAAACACAGAGATGAAATAGATTTTAGCAAAGTGAGGCCCGACTTACTGAATAGACCGAGGATAGGAAAGATAGCTTTGCGGTCAGCACAAAAACCTACAAACAACCACGCAGAGGGGGCAAAAAGACCCTCCGCACCGACTAACGGTACGGAGGTGCTCCCTCTGCGTCTCAGAGCTTCCAGCAAGCAAGAAAAACCAATATAGCAAGCTGGACAGAAAATATAGCAAACAAAAAGTAACACAAGCAGAACTTAGCTTATGCAGGGCAGACAGGCCACAAAAACGATCCAGGAGAGAGCCAGACCAATACTGGAACATTGACTGGAGGCCAGGAACAAAGAACTAGGTGGAGTTAAATAGAGCAGCACCTAACGACTTAACCTCGTCACCTGAGGAAGGAAACTCAGAAGCCGCAGCCCCACTCACATCCACCAGCGGAAGCTCAAAGACAGAACCAGCCGAAGTACCACTCATGACCACAGGAGGGAGCTTGACCACAGAATTCACAACAGGCATGACTATGTGAGCCCCAGACACCCGTGGTAAGACCCCTCACATGGTCAGAATGGGATACCTGGGGGACATGGGTGCTACCTCCAGTTAGACCCCGGACTCGTGGTAGCTGACCCAGCGGGACAGACGGACAAGCAGGGTTAGCAGGTGATGTAGAGCTAACTGGTGGGTGCCAAGGGTATGGGTAGAAGCTGGTTCCAGCGGTACTGATGTTGTCCTGAGGTTCAGGTGACTGAATAGCGGGACGAGATGGAACTGGAGTAAGCAGATTGGAGATTGTCCAGGAAAGCCATGTAACGGGTAGCAGATAGTCTGTGGAGATAAACAGTGTAAGCGGAGCACCCACAGAGAACTTCAGAAACATTAGCACATGCTAGCAGGAACCGAAAGTTAGCAACTGAGGATACTTATTGCTCCGGCACCCTCCCTATGGTGGAGGGGCTAGAAATAGTAATCATTAATGCACCATTGGTCAGAAGCACTTTTTGGAAAATGCGCTCTGCCTCTTTAAGAGACCGGGAGCGAGCGTGCGCGCGCGCGACCTAAGCACACAGCCCGAGGACCTGCTGGCTGCATGACAGGAAGTAGAGGAGGGAGGGGAAGCAGAGTCCCTGTCAGGACAGCGTGGAGTCGACACAGAGCGGGAGTCCCGACGGGGACGCCGTGAAGGTACAGGGACCGGATCGGGTGTAACACAGTTCTTCCTGGGGGTGGATGCATCTTCCACAGGGTTCGGAGCCGTTCTCACTCAGAAGTCTTTATCCAGTTGCATGGTGTCCTGCAGCTTTTTCTGTAAACTCTTTTCGGCACCAGAACATAATTATTTTATTGGGGATAGAGAACTCCTCGTAATCAAGCTGGCTCTGTAGGAGTGGCGGTACTTGCTGGAAGGAGTGTTGCACCCTGTGGTAATCTACACTGGCCACAAAAATCAGGCTTATCTGCAGTCTGCTCAGCGGCTTAACCCCTGTCAAGCCAGGTGGTCTTTGTTCTTCGCTCACTTCAACTTCACACTCCACTTTTGGCCGGCTGATAAAAACGTTAAGACAGACGCACTCTCCAGGTCCTTCCAGCAGAAACTTAAACATATCATCAAGCCCTTCAAAATAATCCCAGTCGCTCCACTAGGCTTACCTCGTCTACCTGCCATTGAAGGTACCTTCACACATAACGATTTCGTTAACGATATCGTTGCAGCGTCACGCTTTTTGTGACGTAGCAACGATCCCGCTAACGATCTCGTTATGTGTGACAGCAACCAACGATCAGGCCCCTGCTGGGAGATCGTTGGGGAATGATCAGGACCTTTTTTTGGTCGCTGATCACCCGCTGTCATCGCTGGATCGGTGTGTGTGACGCCGTTCCAGCGATGTGTTCACTTGTAACCAGGGTAAATATCAGGTTACTAAGCGCAGGGCCGCACTTAGTAACCAGATATTTACACTGGTTACCATTGGAAAAGTAAAAAAAAAAAACAGTACATACTCACATTCCGATGTCTGTCACGTCCCCCGCCGTCAGCTTCCCGCACTGACTGTGTCAGTGCCGGCCATAAAGCAGAGCACAGCGGTGACGTCACCGCTGTGCTCTGCTTTACGGCCGGCGCTGACAGTCAGTGCAGGGAAGCTGACGGCGGGGGACGTGACAGACATCGGAATGTGAGTATGTACTGTTTTTTTTTTTTACTTTTCCAATGGTAACCAGTGTAAATATCTGGTTACAAAGCGCGGCCCTGCACTTAGTAACCCGATGTTTACCCTGGTTACCCGGGGACTTCGGCATCGTTGAAGACAGTTTCAACGATGCCAAAGTCGTTCCCCTGATCGTTGGTCGCTGGAGAGAGCTGTCTGTGTGACAGCTCCCCAGCGACCACACAACGACTTACCAACGATCACGGCCAGGTCGTATCGCTGGTCGTGATCATTGGGTAAGTCGTTTAGTGTAACGGTACCTTTAAACTTGCGTGGCTGAGCCTGAAAGGAAGCAGGTTCTATTCTGGGGACATTCTTGTTAGGTGGCAGACCATGCCGGACAGGAGAAGACAACTCACCTTATCTCTCTACACTATTGGTGGCCGACACTGCGCAAAGATGTTGCAAATTTCATCTCTGCTTGTCCCTCGTGTGCCCAAAATAAGACTCCCAAACAGTTTCCGACCGGTCGGATGCTTCACTTGCATGTACCCTCTGCTCCCCTTGGCAGCATATCTCCATGGATTTCATCACGAATCTGCCAGTGTTGGCTGGATGTACCATCATCTTGGTGGAAGTGGATCGTTTCCCCAAGATGGTTCATTTTATCCTGCTATCCGTTCTTCCATTTGCTCCAGTACTGGCTAAATAATTCATTCTTGAGATTTTTTGTCGCCATGGTCTACCGCTTCACATAGTCTCCAATAGAGGTGTCCAGTTTACCTCTCATTTCTAGAGGGCCACCTGTAAGCTACTGGATGCTACTTTGGATTTCTCATTTTCTTACCATCCTCAGTCCAATGGCCAAGTGGAATGAATCAATCAGATCCTGACTAATTTTCTCCTGCATTTTGTCAATGCTCACCACAGTGACTGGGCTGAGCTCCTGCCTTGGGAGAATTCTCTTACAATAACCACGTGAGTGAGTCTTTGTCCAAATATCCATTTTTGTGGTCTACTGTCAACATCCCAAAGTGCCGTTCCCTGTGGCTGTCACCTCCGATATTCCTGCTGCCGATTCCCTCATCAGGAACTTTTCTGAGATCTGGGAGGACACCAAAGAGTGCTTGCTGAAATCCTCCAAACAAATGAAAGACATGCGGATAAGAGATGTCCGGACTCACCTCTGTTTTATCCTGGAGATAAGGTCTGGCTATCATCTAAGTATATCTGCCATCCTAGAAATTGGGTCCTTGCTTCACTGATCCCTTCAAAGTGTTCAATCCAGTAGCCTGCAAACTCAAACTCCCGGCCTCCTTGAGAATCCCCAATTCCTTCCATGTGCCTCTTCTCAACCCTGTTGTCCTCAGTTCTTTCTTTATGGTTCCTGATGCGACTCCGACACTGGCAGCGCTGAGGACGTTTTTGAGGTAGAGAACATTTTGGCCACCAAGAAGGTAAGAGGGAAGACCTTCTTTCTTGTGGATTGGAAGGGGTTTGGTCCTGAGGAGAGGTCCTGGGAGCCCAGGGAGAACATCCATGCCCCTCTCCTTCTGGAGAAATTTCTGACAGGCTTGAAGAAGAGGGGGCGTAAGGGTGGGGTACTGTAGCGCCTGCATCTCTGCAGTCCCTCTCTCCCTGCAGAGAAACTAGCGTACTCACAGCCGAGGCTCCCGTCCTGCTCCTTCATGGTCTGCTGCTGCCTGGGGTGCGTGCACGCCTAGCAGGTCTCCAGCCACTGTGCTTAGGGCGCGTGCACACACTTCCTCTTTCTTAAAGGGACCACGCGCAGTCCTCTAAAGTGTCCCCAGCCAATAGCTGGAGGTCACTTACTATTTAAACTGTGTCCTCCAACATGGAGGTGCTTGTGCAATGTTGTGAGTTTGTTCCTAACATGCTTGTCAGTTCTCAGGTCCCAGTACTTGCATCCTAGCCTGCTGCACCTGCCTGTGCTTTCCTCAACGGCAGCTGAGCCAGCTGCACCCGCCAGTACTTTCCTCAATGGCAGCTGAGCCAGCTGCACCCACCAGTGCTCTACTCAACAGCAGCCAAGACAGCTGCACCCGCTAGTGCTCACCTCAACGGCAGCCCAGCCAGCTGCACCCGCCAGTGCTTTCCTCAACAGCAGCCGAGCCATCTGCATCTGCCAGTGCTCATCTCTCCGTCAGACTGTCTTGTATGCACCTGCGGTTCCTGTCATTGCCTACATCTGTTGGACATACCCTCAGTCCATCCCAGCTATCCGTTCCTAGGGGTCAGCTGCCATCTACCCAAGGTCAGTCCTGGAGTAGCACCTGGATCACCTCCCTTGTCTCTCCACAGACTGTGGTGTTGTTAGCTACTGCATGTCCATGGTCAGATTGGGTGAAGCTCCTAGTCACACCCCTCTAGGTCTTCCTTGGGCTTTAGCACAGTGGTTCCATCACCCAGCCCATTACTGCATCAAATACAGGCATTTATCATAAACTCTTTTTTTTGCCAGAGTAATATGATCTGTGTATTATCTTAAACCATGTCCTTTTCTGGGAGTTATTGAGTAAAAGCTTTGAAACCAGAAATGTATATATCCTTGAACAATTTTCCATAGTACAGCAATTTCTCCCAGATTTGTTATCCATTTAATTTGGGACTTAGTTGTCACACTCTCAAGCTCTTCTTTCAGAAGGGATTGATATATTCCAGAAGTGAAGCCCTTTTTAATAGGTTCAAAATGCCACTATATCAATTCCATAATATCACTATATCAACTATATGATAAGAATCCAAGTGAAAATCTTCAATTATTTTTAGTACTGCTGAAGGTATGCTTCAAGTTTGATATAATACAATGTGTCAGCAGGTGTAAGTGTGCCAAACCAGAGTGCTAATGCCTTCAAAGATAAACAACTCGTGCGTAATCGTCAGAGGGATTATTCATATACAGCTCACAGATATCCACCCTATATTTAAAATGTAACCTTTATTTAAATTATAATAAAACTATAAACAACACACCAAACACCACAAGAAAGAAAACAACCAGGGGCGTGCCTACCCCTACACTGGCCTCGCTTCACCTGCCTATTTGCGGAGGTTGGCACCCTAAAAACCTGCGCAGTGGCGCCCCCGCTCCTCGACGGCTCTCCCTGCTCACCCTATTGGGCCCTATAGTGGCAGGGGGTGGAAAAGAGGATGAATAGGCTGGTGAGAAAGAAAAGAGGTATGTCTATAATATTTGTTCTACATAGATGTCTCAGTAGGTGTTGCTAAATATACTAGACAATTTGACACTTTGATGAAGATGCTGGACTCTGATTGCAGTTGTCTTTAATAGGTTTTACTAGTATAAATTGATCAAATACTAATAGCTAACTTGACCCTTTGATGAAGATGCTAAACATCAATCGCAGTTGTCCTCAATAGGCTGAACTAGTATGACTCATTACAATAGCTAGACTAATATGCTGATAATGCTGTTAAACTAAAGCATGGGCCAGGAAAACAATACAGGCACCATACCAAGACAGGGGATTGTCCCGACCACTGTATTGAATCTACGCACCTTAGACCTATATATGCAGTGAATAAGATAAGTACCTCGTTTTCATCTTTCTCCTGATGAACCTCGGTTAAGAGGGGAAACGCGTCGAGTAAGGGTAACTAACTCTAACTTGGTTTTAGGGTGGCTGGTGTGTTTTTCTTTTTTTCTTTGTTTATTGTATATATGTATATATATTGTTTTCCTGGCCCATGCATGCATATTAATATCACTTGAACTGAGGTATATCTAGATCAGTAGGGTATATGTCCTTTGCTTCTGTCTGCACATAGTGAACATAATAATATCTGTAGAAATATCTATTTGGAAGCATATTGTAATATGGTACATCACTAAAAGCAGTTATAACTTTAGTTTAACAGCATTATCATCACATTAGCTTAGCTATTGCAATGAGCCATACTAGTCAAGCCTATTGAGGACAATTGTAGAAATATCAATTTGGAAGCGTATTGTAATATGGTATATTACTAAAAGGAGTTACAACTTTAGTTTAACAGCATTATCAGCATATTAGTCTAGCTATTGTAATGAGTCATACTAGTTCAGCCTATTGAGGACAACTGCGATTGATGTTTAGCATCTTCATCAAAGGGTCAAGTTAGCCATTAGTATTTGATCAAGTTATACTAGTAAAACCTATTAAAGACAACTGCAATCAGAGTCCAGCATCTTCATCAAAGTGTCAAATTGTCTAGTATATTTAGCAACACCTACTGAGACATCTATGTAGAACAAATATTATAGACATACCTCTTTTCTTTCTCACCAGCCTATTCATCCTCTTTTCCACCCCCTGCCACTATAGGGCCCAATAGGGTGAGCAGGGAGAGCCGTCGAGGAGCGGGGGCGCCACTGCGCAGGTTTTTAGGTTGCCAACCTCCGCAAATAGGCAGGTGAAGCGAGGCCAGTGTAGGGGTAGGCACACCCCTGGTTGTTTTCTTTCTTGTGGTGTTTGGTGTGTTGTTTATAGTTTTATTATAATTTAAATAAAGGTTACATTTTAAATATAGGGTGGATATCTGTGAGCTGCCTTCAAAGATAAAAGGATGCTGCTGTGTATTATTCAATTAACCAGAATATCACTTTTATTTTTTTACAGAATCATTAAAAATTAACATTCTAAAATAATTTTTCAAGTGCAAATTTTCAAAAGTGGAAAGAAGCACACAGAACCTTTGATATTACAGTTTTGTTTCTTGAAGAGTCTAGCACTTCAGTAAATTGTGTTTTATTCAATTCATTCCTTTCTAAAACCTAAAAAATTCTCAATGGGTTGAAGTGACTCTGAAAATTCTCCAAAGTTTTGCTCATGTTTACCTCTTCCTGCACTTTTAAATGTGGAAGTTGAGACACAATGAGACCTCATTTTATTGTTTGTTTCAGTGTAACTATAGCAATAGATTTAATGTTCCACCATACAAATTGCTGTCTTTTATCTATTAATTTTTGTATATATTTTTACTTGCTACGACCTTTTTATACTTGTATTTTACACTGCATTAGTGTGTTTTTTTAAATAGATGTGTTAATTTTTTATATGAATATGTGTGTGTTTTTGTCATGGATGTCCTTTCTTTGTTCTTTTCAGTGTGTGTATGTGTGTAATTTAAGATAGCAACTGGACAAGTCCTCAATGTGAGCTATGTGTCACTTAAGTGGTTAGACTTTGTGATGTAAAGTCTGTAAAATAAGCTCCAGCACAGTTAGTGCTGAAAGGGTTTTCCAAGCATGGGTCCAGATTTTTAGGAACAGTCAGAAAGAGGTGGGCGGGTCTTGCTGCTCTCATATCTCCAACCTGGGAGTTGAATGGCCTATTTAAGGCAGCTCAGCTACTTGATTCCTGATCTGTGTGTGGAGGTGAATGTGCATGTGTATATCCTTCATTTTCACTTGTTAATTCAGTGCATCGTTAAAGTTATCTGTTAAGGGGGCACTAGGAACATTATTTGTAAGGGGGCATTGATACCATCAAGGAGGCAAAAAAGGAGGCACTCTGTTATGTGAACACAGAGGGATTAGTATTTTCTTATGGCTATTACTGTCTAGATGGCAAAAATGGATTAACATTACTTTTTCAGTGTCATTCTTACAATGTCGGTGACCAAAACAATCATTATTACTCTTTGAGGCTTAAAATATGGCACTTTTACTGTGTCCTGCTCAGTTTAGGGCACTATTTAGCACTATTATTCAGGCTATGTGCACACGTTCAAGATTTCTTGCAGAAAATTCCTGAGAAAAACCTGAAATTTTCTGCAAGAAATCTGCATGCGTTTTTGCGCGTTTTTGATGCGTTTTTGGTGCGTTTTTTCCGGACATTTCCCAATGCATTTTATAGTGGGAAATCCGCAAAAAAACTTGCAAAATTAATGAACATGCTGCGTTTTTTTTTCGTGGAAAAAAAACGCATCATGTGCACAAAACATGCGGAATTCATTCTAAATGATGGGATGCATATTGTATGCTTTTTTGCAGTTTTATAGCATTTTTTTTATCGTGAAAAAACGCAAAAAATCAGCAACGTGTGCATACAGCCTTAGGCTGGCCTCACACTCAGCGTCTAAAAATACGGTCCGTTATTTACGGCCGTAATACGCAAAAAAGTCCCCAAAATAGTCATCCGTATATCATCTGTAGGCAGGGTGTGTCAGCGTATTTTGCGCATGGCATCCTCCGTATGTAATCCGTATGGCATCCGTACTGCGAAATTTTCTCGCAGGCTTGCAAAACCAACATACGGACATACAATGGATCCATGGGCTCAATCGTAAAACATATAATACTGTCTATTTATATATATATATATATATGTCAGTGAGACACACATATATATATATATATATATATATTAACCCCTTTCTGTCATTGGACGTACTATTCCGTCCATCCAGGGCGATCGGCCGCGCTCACGGGGGGAGTGCGGCCGGGTGTCAGCTGCCTATCGCAGCTGGCATCCGGCGCTATGTGCCAGGAGCGGTCACGGACCGCCCGCGGCACATTAACCCCCGCACACCGCGATCAAACATGATCGCGGTGTGCCGGCGGTGCAGGGAAGCATCGCGCAGGGAGGGGGCTCCCTGCGGGCGTCCCTGAGACCCCCGCAGCAACGCGATGTGATCACGTTGCTGCAATGGTCTCCTTACCTCCCTCCCTGTAGCAGGCCCGGATCCAAGATGGCCGCGGCATCCGGGTCCTGCAGGGAGGGAGGTGGCTTACCAAGTGCCTGCTCAGAGAGTATTTATTCCCATAAATACATTTCTTTATCTAAATAAAAAAACAAACAATAAAAGTACACATATTTAGTATCGCCGCGTCCGTAACGACTCAACCTATAAAACTGTCCCACTAGTTAACCCCTTCAGTAAATACCGTAAGAAAAAAAACGAGGCAAAAAACAACGCTTTATTATCATACCGCCGAACAAAAAGTGGACTAACACGCGATTAAAAAGACAGATATAAATAACCATGGTACTGCTGAAAGGGTCATCTTGTCCCGCAAAAAACGAGCTGCCATACAGCATCATCAGCAAAAAAATAAAAAAGTTATAGTCCTGAGAATAAAGCGATACAAAAATAATAATTTTTTCTATAAAATAGTTTTTATCGTATAAAAGCGCCAAAAGATAAAAAAATGATATAAATGAGGTATCGCTGTAATCGTACTGACCCGAAGAATAAAACTACTTTATCAATTTTACCAAACGCGGAACGGTATAAACGCCTCCCCCAAAAGAAATTCATGAATAGCTGGTTTTTGGTCATTCTGCCTCACAAAAATCGGAATAAAAAGCAATCAAAAAATGTCACGTGCCCGAAAATGTTACCAATAAAAATGTAAACTCGTCCCGCAAAAAACAAAACCTCACATGACTCTGTGGACTCAAATAATGGAAAAATTATAGCTCTCAAAATGTGGTAACGTAAAAAATATTTTTTGCAATAAAAAGCGTCTTTCAGTGTGTGACGGCTGCCAATCATAAAAATCCGCTAAAAAACCCGCTATAAAAGTAAAACAAACCCCCCTTCATCACCCCCTTAGTTAGGGAAAAATAAAAAAATTTATTTCCATTTTCCCATTAGGGTTAGGGTTAGGGCTATGGTTAGGGTTAGGGCTAGGGTTAGGGTTAGGGCTAAGGTTAGGGTTAGGGCTAGGGTTAGGGCTAGGATTAGGGTTAGGGTTAGGGCTAGTGTTAGGGTTGGGGCTAGGGTTAAGGCTACAGTTAGGGATGGGGCTAAAGTTAGGGTTTGGATTACATTTACGGTTGGGAATAGGGTTGAGATTAGGGTTGGGATTAGGGTTAGGGGTGTGGTTAGGGTTATGGTTGGGATTAGGGTTAGGGGTGTGTTTGGGTTAGGGTTTCAGTCAGAATTGGGGGGGTTTCCACTGTTTAGGCACATCAGGGGCTCTCCAAACGCGACATGGCGTCCGATCTCAATTCCAGCCAATTCTGCGTTGAAAAAGTAAAACAGTGCTCCTTCTCTTCCGAGCTCTCCCGTGCGCCCAAACAGGAGTTTACCCCAACGTATGGGGTATCAGCGTACTCAGGACAAATTGAACAACTTTTGGGGTCCAATTTTTCCTGTTACCTTTGGGAAAGTACAAAACCAGGGACTAAAAAATAATTTTTGTGGAAAAAAAAAGATTTTTTATTTTCACGGCTCTGCGTTATAAGCTGTAGTGAAACCCTTGGGGGCTCAAAGTTCTCACAACACATCTAGATAAGTTCCGTGGGGGTTCTAGTTTCCAAAATGGGGTCACTTTTGGGGGGTTTCTACTGTTTAGGTACATCACGGGCTCTGCAAATGCAACGTGGGTCTACTTTCCAAAATGGTGTCACTTGTGGGGGGTTTCAATGTTTAGGCACATCAGGGGCTCTCCAAACGCGACATGGCATCCCATCTCAATTCCAGTCAATTTTGCATTGAAAAGTCAAATGGCGCTCCTTCCCTTCCAAGCTCTGCCATGCGCCCAAACGGTGGCTTACCCCCGCATATGGGGTATCAGCTCAGGACAAATTGCACAACAACTTTTGGGGTCCAATTTCTTCTGTTACCCTTGGTAAAATAAAACAAATTGGAGCTGAAGTAAATTTTTTGTGAAAAAAAGTTAAATGTTCATTTTTTTTAACATTCCAAAAATTCCTGTGAAACACCTGAAGGGTTAATAAATTTTCAAAAGTTTCGCAGAATTTCCATTTTTTTCACAAGCAAACGCAGGTAATATCAAAGAAATTTGACCACTATCATGAAGTACAATATGTCACGAGAAAACAATGTCAGAATAATCAGGATCCGTTGAAGCGTTCCAGAGTTATAACTTCATAAAAGGACAGTGGTCAGAATTGAAAAATTGTCCCGGTCATTAACGTGCAAACCACCCTTGGGGGTAAAGGGGTCAATAATGATAGTGCTATCGAGAAAAGCGTATCTTGTGTGTTTTATACATGAAAATGTTTCCTTTGACTAAGTCCAGCATTAACCTAAAATCTTGTCTTTATACCCTTTTATTCCAGTTTCCATGGACACAGGAACAGTCACTGCAAGTCAGGGAACATTTTGAAAGGTAGCTAAACCTCCCAAGCTGAAGCCATGTGATTATTGGGAATATGCATTGTCCTTTTCTGCAACATTTCATTTTATAAAAAAGACTGAAAAGATGAACATGTTAAGGGGATGTGTCATCATGAAACAATTTTTTGTTTGTTTTTTCTCTTTAGTGTTAGGGTTACACATAGAGATTCTAAAGGTTAGGATTATGCATAGCATATTAAAAGGTTAGATTAAGTATGTAAAGACTTTAAAAGCCATTTACACTGGGCGATTATCTCCCTGACAAAGTCTTGTACGAATGCCTGCTAGTGATCACACAAAATACTTGTTTATTGATTGATCATACCTTTCATCAGACTTTTAGAATGGTCTTTGGTCGGTAGTACATCCATTCATGTAAAGGGAACACAGAAGAAGGATTACACAAATTATCCCCTACCCGATAATTGCTACATCTAAGTGAAAGTTCTGATTGACTTCCTATACTGTCCACCATTGTGACCAGGGTTGTAGAAACTCAGGCTGTTGGCTGACGTATACTTTGTGTCAATGCACTCACATCGGTGACTTCATGGAGAAGGCCCAACTCTTAAGGTACCTTCACACATAACGATATTGTTAACGATATCGTTGCTTTTTGTGACGTAGCAACGATATCGTTAAGGAAATCGTTATGTGTGACAGCGACCAACGATCAGGCCCCTGCTGGGAGATCGTTGGTCGCTGAAGAAAGTCCAGAACTTTATTTCGTCACTGGATCTCCCGCGGACATCGCTGGATCGGCGTGTGTGACACCGATCCAGCGATGTCTTCACTGGTAACCAGGGTAAACATCAGGTTACTAAGCGCAGGGCCGCGCTTAGTAACCCGATGTTTACCCTTGTTACCAGCGTAAAAGTAAAAAAAAAAAAACACTACATACTTACCTACCGCTGTCTGTCCCCGGCGCTCAACTTCTCTGCACTCCTCCTGCACTGGCTGTGAGCACAGCGGCCGGAAAGCACAGCGGTGACGTCACCGCTCTGCTTTCCGGCCGCTGTGCTCACAGCCAGTACAGGAGGAGTGTAGAGAAGCAAAGCGCCGGGGACAGACAGCGTCAGGTAAGTATGTAGTGTTTGTTTTTTTTACTTTTAGGATGGTAACCAGGGTAAACATCAGGTTACTAAGCGCGGCCCTGCGCTTAGTAACCCGATGTTTACCCTGGTTACCGGCATCGTTGGTCGCTGGAGAGCTGTCTGTGTGACAGCTCTCCAGCGACCAAACAGCGACGCTGCAGCGATCCGGATCGTTGTCGGTATCGCTGCAGCGTCGCTTAATGTGAAGGGGCCTTTATAATTGCATATTAGATACTACCGCAATGGTTCATTGCTGTCAGTCTTGACTTGTAAATCACAATGGAACTGGCAATCGACATATGACAGTAAAAGCACAGTTATAATAAAAATTATATAAAAAAGATAAATAAGCAATAGAGAAATCACCGGATTTGGGCACCAGGATGATGTATGAGGATTGGGATCACATCAAAGTCCTTATAAGGTCTTGGATGTGAAATACCCAATTAATCCCAGAGTAGTTAACTGTTGATTGAGGTATTTGATGCAACTTAAGGGTATTGTCATGCTTTGTATTGTACTTGTTTTATTATGTATACCCCTCCTCACATGTAAAGCGCCATGGAATAAATGGCGCTATAATAATAAATAATAATAATAATAATAATAATAATGCTTTGATGGTCTTTGGTAAGGAAGAGAGGCCTCAAACTGTTCATGGAACTGGGGCCCTAACTATCCCTGTCCCGGGGTACTCTTGAAGGTAGAGAGGGCTGAGTCTCCGACCTTACTATGCTCCTGTTAACCCCTGATCTGTCTCCTCCCCCACCTAATGAATCCTGGGACAGAAATGTAAGGGAAACAAGACACAAAGACAAAACAGGGATAACAGAAAACTACAAACATACAAAAACCCACCAAGGATAAAGAGGTATATAGGAATGCACCAACCAAATGAGAATAGGACAATGAGGAAAGCATGCAAAAACAGCAAACAACAATCTCCAGTAGCAACAACAGCCTACTATTCAGCACAGCGTCTCCAAGGAGCTAGAAAGCAAAGTTTTCACTGGCAAGGCAGAGATGGTCTGCCAAGGTTTTACAGGGAGAGGTAATGACCAGATCAGAAGCAGCTGAAAATGGAGCTAGAAGGTTATGAGCAGCATAGAAAGGGTAATAAACCTCTTCAGCACCAAAGGAAACCAAATCCATTTAATATGGAACATAAACTCACAGGCTAAATGGAAGATCTACGATTCACAATATGTACTGATCTTCTACACCCAGATCTCCCAGGAGCACGTGACACACTTGTTTTTTTGTTTTTTTTTGCTAAGTTTAAGTTTTTGAAACAAAATCTTCAATTTCTTTAGGCGTTTTGAGGAGGTTTTGTAGAGTTCCAGCTCCAAAGACACCTTAAAAATTCTGTGTGCTTATGTCCTATAGCTATGAACAAACAGAGTCTTTTTGAGGAGCTTTCAGAGTAGAAACTGACAATTTTCAGCCAATAAATAATAAATAGTGATGTGTGAGAATGCTTGTTACTTGAGTTTCTCTGAGCATGCTCAGGTGGTCTCCAAGTATTTCGTCGTGCTCGGAGATTTAGTTTGTTTCGACACAGCTGTATGATTTGCGGCTGCTGGACAGCTTGAATACATATGGGTGTTGGAAGATGGCCAGTCCTCTCAGTTGCACCCTCTCCTCCTTTCATGTGACCCCCTGTGCACCTTATATAAACGTGTTCTGATTGTATGTGCAAAATCTGTTATGCAGTGTATAACCTTATGTGTTTGCAATGTGTGTACCGCCATATGTTGCACCCGTCTACTGTGTCCCTTGTATTTGCTGCTGCCTGTCTAGTTAGGGACATCAATAATTAAGAATGTGGGCTGGGCTAGCAGCCACCAGGTGGAAGGAAGCTGTAGCTTCTTTGGTTCTTCCCGGATAGTTTGCCAGGGCTGAGGCACTTTGCAAGAGGGGCACTGCCAGACCACCCAGACGGGAGAGGCTTGTTGCCCCTGATAAAGGACTGAGCAGAGGAAGGGACACGGATCCAGAGTGGCCTGAGAGGACTCAAAAAGGGGTCCAAATGACTAAGGACAAAGTATTGAAGAATCGCAACACGGGCCCCCAGAACTCCGGAGGGGCCCCTGCTTCTGTAGGGTTAATCCCGGCGCGTGGACAACAGCAGAACTTCAGGCCTCTGTAACTGCTGTGGGTGCAGCTATGGAAAGGGCAAGGAGAGATCAGCGATCCACTGTTGTACTCTTCTACTTCCATTCTACCCTTGTTCACTACTTTCATTCCATCCTTGTTTATCCCTTCTATTCCATCCCTGTATATTAAAGTTATTCCCCGTTGGACAACAGTTGCCTCCTGACTCTGCTTTGCCCGAGCTACCGTGGACAGAGAAGGAAACAAGGTAACTCTGGGGAAAACAAACCAGCATTGTATGTACAAGGGGGGCCGGGGGTGCTCGCTGACAGTGTGCACAGTGTACTCTGTCTAAGGACTGTGCCTCTAAATTGCTCGGCCACAATTACCCCACCCCGGTGCCCTTGTTACACTTGGCAGCGTAGTTGGCAGGATGGACCTAAGCAGCTTTACAATCCTGGGACTGCTTTGGACTGATTTAGACTCATTTGTGATTCTGAAACGGCTGCTATAGAAGAAATGGAGATGGCGACGGACCGTGATCACGAGTCTGGGATTTTAGATGTGATGCCCAGATTGGAAGACATGAAGCGGTCGGCTGACAGCGATTCTGAATTTTATGACTGTGAATTTGGGACTTGTGCTCTGTTGCCCACCGTTACAGTGTTGTAGGCAGATGATAGAGACTTTGAGCAGTGGACTGCTGCAAAGGAAGTAAGGATGGCAGATGTCACTGATTTGTAAATGGTGCCGACCGCTATGGAGAAGATGGCAGCCGTTGGCGCGAAAACTGGAGAGGGCTTTGGGAAATTTGGCACGAGAAAAGAGAAGGCTGTACCCTGTTGTAACAGATGCCCGCCCCAGAATAGGTGCGGGCAAAGAAGGAGCTGCAGCCCTTGCAGTCTGAACCACAGAAACGGGTGGAGCCGCAGGAAGTGACCCCACCCATGAATAGGTGCAACCTGAAAGAGATGGACTGTCTACCAAAGGATGAGCCGCCATTATCAGCTGACATTGAAAGAAGCAGCATGTCTTACTGCGGCGGTATCGGCTGTCAGGATTGGAGACGCTCCAAGACCCTCGTGGAGGCAGGACTACGGTACGAGGCCTGGTGGTCTTAAGATTGGGAGGACTGGCCCCCGTTGTGGCAGCCACAATGGCCACCTGTGGAGAATGACGAGGAGTATGTGGGCCTGGGGATGCCTCGACGGGAGCCTGCGGGAGTACGGAAGACTCTGGAAGAGGCTCTGCAGGGAATGATGTCGGCCACAATCAGCGATGTGGGCGGCCGCGCCACAGGACTACCAGTGGCTGCGGGGTGAGAAATCCCTGCCCCTCCATCATGCTGCTCTGCCCGTAGCTCTCTTACCTTCCGTGGCTCCGCTGTTGTCTCTGGAGACGTCCTGGTTGTCTGCCCCTTCACCGTCATTGTAGGCGCCCCGACCACAGACTCCGACCTTTGCCTGCAGCAGTGATTGCCCCTTCGCTTCCTCAGGCCACCCCATTCCGGTTGTCGCCCGTGATAGAGAAGTGGAGAGGCCCATGTACCTGCGGCCATGGAGGACCTGTGGATTCAAAAGGTCATCTGGGAAAAGAGGCGGCGAGAGCACCAGATCGTCCAGGGACTACAGCGCCCTGATGGAGGAATCGCAGCAGGCCAGATGACCTGCGGCCTCTTCCAGTATTTGAACAGGAAGCAAGATTACGGCTTTGTGCAGGAGTTAGCGGCCAGAGCCAAGGTCTATATTAACGCTGGCTCCCTCAAGTTTTGTGGTCCCCTCCGAGAGGGGGATTATATCTCCTTCATCAAGGAAGAAGGACCTTGGGGGCCTTTTGTGGTGGCCATAAACCTGGCCTCAGGTTGGGAGGTAAGCCCACCGCAGGGGGATCCACATGGTGAGTCAAACCAGCATCGTATGTACAAGGGGGGCAGGGGGTGCTCGTTGATAGTGTGCACAGTGTACAGTATTTCGGCATGCTCGGAGATTTAGTTTGTGTCGACGCAGGTGCATGATTTGTGGCTGCTAGACAGCTTGAATACATATGGGTGTAAGAAGGTGGCGGGTCCTCTCAGTTGCGCCCTCTCCTCCTTTCATGTGACCCCCGGTGCACCTTATATAAACGTGTTCTGATTGTATGTGCTAAATCTGTTATGCAGTGTATAATGTTATGTGTTTGCAATGTGTGTACCGCTATATGTTGCTCCCGTCTACTGTGTCCCTTGTATTTGCTGCTGCCTGTCTAGTTAGGGACAGCAATAATAAAGACTGTGGGCTGGGCTAGCAGCCACAATGTGGCATGTTTCCCCTGATGTGGTTTGTTGCCCCTGATAAAGGACTGAGCAGAGGAAGGGACACGGATCCAGAGTGGCCTGAGGGGACTCAAGAAGGGTTCCCAATGACCAAGGACTAAGGACAAAGGATTGAAGAATCGCAACACGGGCCCCCAGGACTCCGGCGGTGCCCCTGCTTCTGTAGGGTTAATCATGGTGCGTGGACTACTCCAGAACTTCAGGCCTCTGCAACTGCTGTGGGTGCAGCTGTGGAAAGGGCAGGGAAAGATCAGAGATCCAGTGTTGTACTTTTCTACTTCCCTTCTACCTTTGTTCACTACTTTCATTCCATCCTTGTTCAGCCCTTCTATTCCATCCCTGTATAGTAAAGTTATTCCCTGTTGGATAACAGTTGCTTCCTGACTCTGCTTCGCCTGGACTACCATGGTTTGAGAAGGAAACAAGGTAATTCTGGTTGGGGAAAACAAACCAGCAATGTATATACAAGGGGGGCCGGGGATGCTCGCTGATAGTGTGCTCAATGGACTCTGATTAAGGACTGTGCCTCTGAATTTCTCGGCCACAACTACACCCCCCCGCCCCCCTCCCGGTGCCCTTGTTACGCTGGGATTGCCTAACAAACAGGCAACCCTCACATGTATTCAGGCCGTCTAGCAGCCGCAAATCATACAGCTGTGTCGACATAAACTGAATCTCTGAGCACGCCGAAATACTCGGAGATCACCCGCTCATGCTCGGGGAAACTCAAGTATCAAGCATACTCGCTCATCACTAATAATAAATAAATAATAAATGCGCACCCAAAGTCTTTTTCAGGGGAATTCCTCCAGAAGCCCCCTGAAAAAAGTACCACAAAGCTACCATGAAAAAAATAGACATAATGCACTACAGTTTTGTTATTTCCTTTAAACGCTTCAGGGTTTGTAAAAGAAGTAGCATGTTCATTCTTCGGGCTCTCTATAATAAGAGATATACTGTAGGTAAAATATGGATCCACCACGAAAACAAGCGCACAAACACAAGCGGAGACGCTTCAGGAAAAAATCCACTAGCTTTTTCTGGAAGTGGTTTTATGAAACAAAACTCTGATGACTCGCCGTCAGATTAAAGATGTAGCTATAAGGCCGGCGTCACACTTGGCGTAAGACAATATGGAACGTATTATACGTCCGTACTACGCGTTCAATACGCCACAATGTCTCCGTAATCGACTTCCGTAGTTAATGCGTTTCTTAGGTGTGGTCGCGTATTTTGCGCATGTGCTTGTGCGTGTGTAATCCGTATGTAATCCGTATGGCGTATTTTTCACGCACCCTCACAAAATGGACATTTAACGGTTTTCTGGCCTGCAAATCATTTAAATCATCATTAAACACACTATTTAAGCCCTCTACAACAGGTGGACCCCTCCCATCTGCCCTATATGTTCTCTAGCATATTTTGGCTGTGTTGCTTGGACCTTACAAACATGTCTGACCATGTGTATTTAAGCACAACTCAGCAGGTGTTGCTTCACTGGGTGTTGTCTCGTCGCTTTGGCCAGCCATATCCAGTCAATGTTGATCCGCGAAGGAGGAGACGAAGATTGTGGGTCCATCCTCTATTGACCCAACGCCAGAGTAAAGGACATTTCCAGAGACTATATTCAGTTTTGAGGGCACATCCTGACAAGTTTTACCTGTATAGTCGCATGTCCATCAGGACTTTTGATATGTTGTTGGAGATCTTACGTCCTGGCCTCACCTATCAGGACACCTGGATGAGAAAAGCCATCTCTGCTGAGGAGCGTCTGCTCCTAACCTTACGGTATGTATTCCACATTCGCCCATACTGTTTTTTGTTTGTTTGTTCAAAACTGTGTGTTGTCCTACTATGTTTCAGTAACTTAACTTGGACATGAAGCCACAAGCACATATAAAAGAATGTTGTGAATATGCTATTATTTTAAGATATTAAAATTAACCTTTTTCTATTGTAAATAATGTCCTAGTAAATGAAATATACACTTGTGCTTATTCCTGTTTTCGTAGTCATCATGTTAATGTGTTTTGTACCTTTTTCTTGTATTGCAGCTTCCTGTCCACAGGCTTGTCCTATGCGGGTCTACACCTGGAGTTTCTGATTGGGCGGTCGACAATTTCAGGCATTGTTAGGACAACCTGTTCCCAAATATGGCAGAAACTTCAGGAAGTTGTGATGCCTGAGCCCCAACAGGAGGATTGGCTCAAAATCGCCACTGGTTTCAAAAATACTTGTGACTTCCCTTACTGCATTGGAGCTGTGGATGGGAAACATATCACGGTGCGTAAGCCGCCGAACTCTGGTTCCCAATTCTACAATTACAAACAGTTTTTCTCTGTAGTTCTGTTAGCAGTTGCTGACAGTAACTACAGGTTTATAATTGTAGACAATGGGGCCTATGGGCGAACTGGAGACTCTAGGGTCTTCAATTCGTCCATAATGGGTCGGCGGCTACGTGACAACCAGTTGAACCTCCCACCACCACAACAACTCCCAGGCTCCAATGCAGAAGCAGTGCCTTTTGTTTTTGTTGGAGATGAGGCCTTCCAACTGACGAGGCACGTCATGAGGCCTTACCCCAGGCGCAACCTTGACCACCGGCGGAGGGTGTTTAATTTGAGACTTGCAAGGGCACGGAGACTGGTTGAGTGCGCCTTTGGGATTCTTGTTGCCAAATGGCGTATTCTTCAGTCTGCCATCCAGCTGAGTGAGGCTACAATCAATGAAGTGATCAAAGCCTGTGTAATTCTACATAATTTCACAAGAATACATGATTGTTCCTCTCCAAATTTTGAAGATCACCTCATGAACAATGTTAGTAGACCTACCCCATATGTCCCTCCTTCGCGCCGTCCTCTTTCTGGTCTTAAAGTTCGTGATGTCTTTACAAATTATTTTTTGAGTCCTCAAGGTGCTACTCCCTGGCAAGACTATGCATTTTTGCATGTTTAATTATTTGGATCTATGAAGTATGTGTTAACCAATTTATAAACTCGGTCTGTTGTATTTAATTATTTCACATATGGTTGTCAGCATATCATGTGTGTGTGATGGAAGAATGATTCGAGCGCATCCAGACTTTGATTGGTAGTAATATAACTTTTTACTGAAGAACATTTGTTATGGTTTTTTTTTTGGCCCATAACCAGATTTTGGCATCAAATTTGCCTGTTTTTAGTGGCCACAAAATTATTTACAACATCCACAATTAAGACTGCTATGTATGCACAATCTAAACCAATATTGTGGATAAAAGAATCTAAACCACAAAAAAATAACAAGGAAACATTATAAAAAAAAAACAAAAACAAAAAATTACAAGTCCTGGTAGGTTGGTGCAGGAGAAGTAGCTTGCTCAGGGTCAGCATCAGGTGGCCTTTGTAGGCCCAATTGTCCAGCACCCTGTGCAGATGTTGTAGTGGCCTGAGGGACATTAGCCCAGCTATGATGCTGGAAAGTTTGAAGAGTGGGCCGAGGATTTGGGACATTTGCTGACCATATGTCCGTGAATCATACCCCAACCCAAAATGACCATATTGTCCATACCCAGGTTGGGACCAGCCTCCAGCACTAGGTGAGGACAAGTGGCCATATTGGGATGGTTGATGATATCCTGCCATATGTTGCTGAGGTTGCCATTGTGGGTTCGTTGTGGGTTGGGGTTGAGGGGTTGGCTGACGTTGAGGGGGTGCTTCAGATCCTTGTTGAGCAGCCAGGCCTTGTAATCTCTGAGGCCGCAGAATATTTTCAGGTGACATCTGCCACTGTTCAATCATCTGCAAGAGATTGTATGGGTTATTTGGGGGGGTGCATGCGTCAATAAGGATCTGAAAACACCCTCTCAAACGCAGCCTCAACTCCCGCTCTATGGACCTTAAGTACTGGGCAAGGCTCCTTGTAAATCCCTCCTCCCCATCATCCTCTCGAACCCGTGCCAAATAGTTCATGACCCCAGCATCAACGTTTCGCCGGCTTTGGATCAGCTCTCTCCTGCGGCGTGAACGCTGTGGTCTGACTGCAGCCTGTGGGGATGGATCCAGGTCAACAGTTGGCCTGCTGCTATTTCCAGGGTCATCCTGGCTAGGTGGTGGTGCTGCTGCTGATGATGATGCTGCGGCGGAAGATGCAAACTCTGGGGCCTCTGGGTGTGGTTCTGATGCAGATGGAGCTGCCTGGCCAGATGTGGAGGATCCATGAGGGATGGAGCCGGAGGGAGCAGCAGATGGACCAGCCACCTCTTCACCTTCCCCAACTGGGTCAATGACCAGCTCTGACTCAGACCCTGTCTCCCTGTCAGTGAGGTTAGACTGAGTTCTGAAAAAGAAAAATTTTGATTTATTCAAAATTTTAAGGAAAATTTGTATCAAAAGACTTAATAAAAACAGTGAGTGATGTTTGTACTTACGGCCTGAGGTCCATGCTGGGGTTAAGGAAGATTAGGCGGTCGAAGTAGACGTATTTTTTTTTTTTAGGAGGTGCCCCGGCTCCACTTTTCTCCCGCTGCTGCCTCTCCCTCCTATACTGGTCACGGATACTCCGCCACCTTGTTGTAACATCGCCCACTAAAACAACAAAAAATATACACATTCATTACACCATTATGCAGATTGCTCACACAAGGTGAAATTGAATACACAGATTGAAGGGTAGCATACAAATAGGCATTTGTGGAGCACATTTAATATTAAATTGAAAAACAACACACACAATTATCAAGCAAGGCCACAAGGACAGAGTACCCTAACCTCTATCACAGAAAGGACAATTAATGGGAAACACTGTTAGTAAGGGACACCTATTCAAAACATTAACGAAATCCGTTTATCATGTACAACACCATGTATCTACTGGTGGGCTTTCTAGTTCTTTCATGAATATTTAAGACATTCTTGATGATAAATTAAGTAGTAAAGGCCTGCTATTTCACAAGAACATTACATTTAAAACATGGGTGTACTTACTTATCTGTCGCTGTGCCTCACGTGGCTGCTGGTCATAATGTGGGAAGAGGGACCCACACACGCTCCTCCATGCTGCCTCTTTTTGGGCCCTGTTGGCATAATTTGGGTCTCTTTGGTCCCAGATGACAGGCCTCTCTTGGACCAAAATGATCAGCATGTCTACATTAATTATGCTGGCCATGCTGAATATCACTCCGTGGAGGCGTGCAGCAGACTTCCGGGTTCACTGTCTGGCTTTTTCAGCTAATTAGCATGTCTCACCTGCCTGATTGAGTCCTTTGGACATTTCCGGACATCTGCCAGTAAGTTGCGTATTTCTCGCAAGGCACACGCATGGTCCGTATGCATTCCGTATTATACGCTCTCCCATAGACTTGCATTGGCGTATTTTTTGCGCGATACGCTGACAAACGCAGCATGCTGCGATTTTGTGCGGCCGTAGAACGCCGTATATTACGGATCCGTAATATACGGCTGATAGGACTAGACCCATTGAGAATCATTGTGCCGTATGTTATGCGAGTTTTACGGACGTAGTTTCTGCGCTCTTACGTCCGTAAAACTCGCAAGTGTGACGCCGGCCTAAATCGTAGAGCCACTAAGTGAAAACTCCAAGTTTTTGCTAAGTTTTGAATTTTTGATTTCTGCTCAGTAGTTTTTGCTCCAGAAACTTCTCGAAAAACTCTGTGTGCATAAAGCCGACAAGATTCTGGAATAAAATGGTAAGTTATTGTGCTATTTTGATGGCAGGGATGGAGGATTTGGAAAGTTTCAGCTAAGTTTCAATCAACAAAAAAAAAACAACAAAATCTCTCTGTGTGCACATAGCCTTTAGTTACACCACTTATAACTGAGCGGGTAAATATGCTTTACGTGATGGTTTGGATACTTGTGATCTGCTCATGTCCTTTGTATATCTTTATATATCATTGTCTCATTTGGCGTTTTTGTTGCAACAGAGAAAAATATTTTATTGGGGCTTTGCAATTGTGGTAGACCACTCTGTGACATAACTCATCATCACACTCAATCTATGCAGAGGACGTGAAATCAACTGTGTACATGCTGCACCGTATGGCCGTGATTTCGAGAGCCCTTGTTCTACCACAAGTGATCGGTGAGTGTAAAATCACTGTGGAGTCTGTGCCTAAAAATCAACAAGAGAGAAAAAATACCACTAAATTGGCCATCAGTCAATTATTGTTGGATTGCTGCCTATGCCGCTGCTGGCAGTGTCTGTTATTGCCTGCAGCGTTGACATCATAGGCAAAGCCACTGGGCTGACTGACTGGTTGCAGCGTTGTCGATGTGACATTAGCATTGCAGTCTATAACACACAGCTGGATCAGCAGAGGAAACTCAGAGCTGACCCAAAGGGGGCGAGTAAGGCACACTTTGTTTTTCCTGACTGTGACCTTTCAGGTTAGAGGGTGCGATGATGTCACTAGTGTGCGCCCTCTGCCTGAACAGTCACAGTGCAGAAAGCCGAAAGACGGCGATGCTGAGAAGAGCAGCAGCCAGCTAGGAAAGGTGAGTATTTATTTCATTTTTTTTGTGTGGAGCATTATATGGGGCCCAGGAAATCCTGGATCATTATATGGAGCCCATCATATGATGGAGAATTATATGGGGTCTAGCATATACTGGGGCGTTATATGGAGCCCATCATATGCTGGAGAATTATATGGGGTCTAGCATATACTGGAGTGTTATATGGAGCCCATCATATGCTGGAGAATTATATGGGGTCTAGCATATACTGGAGCGTTATATGGAGCCCATCATATGCTGGAGAATTATATGGGGTCTAGCATATACTGGAGCATTATATGAAGCCCATCATATGCTGGAGAATTATATGGGGTCTAGCATATACTGGAGCATTATATGGAGCCCATCATATGCTGGAGAATTATATGGGGTCTAGCATATACTGGAGCATTATATGGAGCCCATCATATGCTGGAGAATTATATGGGGTCTAGCATATACTGGAGCATTATATGGAGCCCATCATATGCTGGAGAATTATATGGGATCTAGCATATACTGGAGCATTATATGGAACCCATCATATGCTGGAGAATTATATGGGGTCTAGCATATACTGGAGCATTATATGGAGCCCATCAAATGCTGGAGAATTATATGGGGTCTAGCATATACTGGAGCATTATATGGAGCCCATCATATGCTGGAGAATTATATGGGATCTAGCATATACTGGAGCATTATATGGAACCCATCATATGCTGGAGAATTATATGGGGTCTAGCATATACTGGAGCATTATATGGAGCCCATCATATGCTGGAGAATTATATGGGGTCTAGCATATACTGGGGCGTTATATGGAGCCCATCATATGCTGGAGAATTATATGGGGTCTAGCATATACTGGAGCGTTATATGGAGCCCATCATATGCTGGAGAGTTATATGGGGTCTAGCATATACTGGAGCATTATATGGAGCCCATCATATGCTGGAGAATTATATGGGGTCTAGCATATACTGGATCATTATATGGAGCCCATCATATGCTGGAGAATTATATGGGGTCTAGCATATACTGGAGCGTTATATGGAGCCCATCATATGCTGGAGAATTATATGGGGTCTAGCATATACTGGAGCGTTATATGGAGCCCATCATATGCTGGAGAATTATATGGGGTCTAGCATATACTGGAGCGTTATATGGAGCCCATCATATGCTGGAGAATTATATGGGGTCTAGCATATACTGGAGCGTTATATGGAGCCCATCATATGCTGGAGAATTATATGGGGTCTAGCATATACTGGAGAGCATTATATGGAGCCCATCATATGCTGGAGAATTATATGGGGTCTAGCATATACTGGGGCGTTATATGGAGCCCATCATATGCTGGAGAATTATATGGGGTCTAGCATATACTGGAGCGTTATATGGAGCCCATCATATGCTGGAGAATTATATGGGGTCTAGCATATACTGGAGCATTATATGGAACCCATCATATGCTGGAGAATTATATGGGGTCTAGCATATACTGGAGCATTATATGGAGCCCATCATATGCTGGAGAATTATATGGGGTCTAGCATATACTGGAGCGTTATATGGAGCCCATCATATGCTGGAGAATTATATGGGGTCTAGCAGATACTGGAGCGTTATATGGAGCCCATCATATGCTGGAGAATTATATGGGGTCTAGCATATACTGGAGCGTTATATGGAGCCCATCATATGCTGGAGAATTATATGGGGTCTAGCATATACTGGAGCATTATATGGAGCCCATCATATGCTGGAGAATTATATGGGGTCTAGCATATACTGGAGCATTATATGGAGCCCATCATATGCTGGAGAATTATATGGGGTCTAGCATATACTGGAGCATTATATGGAACCCATCATATGCTGGAGAATTATATGGGGTCTAGCATATACTGGAGCATTATATGGAGCCCATCATATGCTGGAGAATAATATGGGGTCTAGCATATACTGGAGCGTTATATGGAGCCCATCATATGCTGGAGAGTTATATGGGGTCTAGCATATACTGGAGCATTATATGAAGCCCATCATATGCTGGAGAATTATATGGGGTCTAGCATATACTGGATCATTATATGGAGCCCATCATATGCTGGAGAATTATATGGGGTCTAGCATATACTGGAGCGTTATATGGAGCCCATCATATGCTGGAGAATTATATGGGGTCTAGCATATACTGGAGCGTTATATGGAGCCCATCATATGCTGGAGAATTATATGGGGTCTAGCATATACTGGAGCGTTATATGGAGCCCATCATATGCTGGAGAATTATATGGGGTCTAGCATATACTGGAGCGTTATATGGAGCCCATCATATGCTGGAGAATTATATGGGGTCTAGCATATACTGGGGCGTTTTATGGAGCCCATCAAATGCTGGAGAATTATATGGGGTCTAGCATATACTGGAGCATTATATGGAGCCCATCATATGCTGGAGAATTATATGGGGTCTAGCATATACTGGAGCATTATATGGAGCCCATCATATGCTGGAGAATTATATGGGATGTAGCATATACTGGAGAGCATTATATGGAGCCCATCATATGCTGGAGAATTATATGGGGTCTAGCATATACTGGGGCGTTATATGGAGCCCATCATATGCTGGAGAATTATATGGGGTCTAGCATATACTGGAGCATTATATGGAGCCCATCATATGCTGGAGAATTATATGGGGTCTAGCATATACTGGAGCGTTATATGGAGCCCATCATATGCTGGAGAATTATATGGGGTCTAGCATATACTGGAGCGTTATATGGAGCCCATCATCTGCTGGAGAATTATATGGGGTCTAGCATATACTGGAGCGTTATATGGAGCCCATCATATGCTGGAGAATTATATGGGGTCTAGCATATACTGGAGCATTATATGGAGCCCATCATATGCTGGAGAATTATATGGGGTCTAGCATATACTGGATCATTATATGGAGCCCATCATATGCTGGAGAATTATATGGGGTCTAGCATATACTGGAGCATTATATGGAGCCCATCATATGCTGGAGAATTATATGGGGTCTAGCATATACTGGAGCGTTATATGGAGCCCATCATATGCTGGAGAATTATATGGGGTCTAGCATATACTGGAGCATTATATGGAGCCCATCATATGCTGGAGAATTATATGGGGTCTAGCATATACTGGAGCATTATATGGAGCCCATCATATGCTGGAGAATTATATGGGGTCTAGCATATACTGGAGCGTTATATGGAGCCCATCATATGCTGGAGAGTTATATGGGGTCTAGCATATACTGGAGCATTATATGGAGCCCATCATATGCTGGAGAATTATATGGGGTCTAGCATATGCTGGAGCATTATATGGAGCCCATCATATGCTGTAGAATTATATGGGGTCTAGCATATACTGGATCATTATATGGAGCCCATCATATGCTGGAGAATTATATGGGGTCTAGCATATACTGGAGCGTTATATGGAGCCCATCATATGCTGGAGAATTATATGGGGTCTAGCATATACTGGAGCGTTATATGGAGCCCATCATATGCTGGAGAATTATATGGGGTCTAGCATATACTGGAGCGTTATATGGAGCCCATCATATGCTGGAGAATTATATGGGGTCTAGCATATACTGGAGCGTTATATGGAGCCCATCATATGCTGGAGAATTATATGGGGTCTAGCATATACTGGGGCGTTATATGGAGCCCATCATATGCTGGAGAATTATATGGGGTCTAGCATATACTGGAGCGTTATATGGAGCCCATCATATGCTGGAGAATTATATGGGGTCTAGCATATACTGGAGCATTATATGGAGCCCATCATATGCTGGAGAATTATATGGGGTCTAGCATATACTGGAGAGCATTATATGGAGCCCATCATATGCTGGAGAATTATATGGGGTCTAGCATATACTGGGGCGTTATATGGAGCCCATCATATGCTGGAGAATTATATGGGGTCTAGCATATACTGGAGTGTTATATGGAGCCCATCATATGCTGGAGAATTATATGGGGTCTATCATATACTGGAGCATTATATGGAACCCATCATATGCTGGAGAATTATATGGGGTCTAGCATACACTGGAGCATTATATGGAGCCCATCATATGCTGGAGAATTATATGGGGTCTAGCATATACTGGAGCGTTATATGGAGCCCATCATATGCTGGAGAATTATATGGGGTCTAGCATATACTGGAGCATTATATGGAGCCCATCATATGCTGGAGAATTATATGGGGTCTAGCATATACTGGATCATTATATGGAACCCATCATATGCTGGAGAATTATATGGGGTCTAGCATATACTGGATCATTATATGGAGCCCATCATATGCTGGAGAATTATATGGGGTCTAGCATATACTGGAGCATTATATGGAGCCCATCATATGCTGGAGAATTATATGGGGTCTAGCATATACTGGAGCATTATATGGAGCCCATCATATGCTGGAGAATTATATGGGGTCTAGCATATACTGGAGCGTTATATGGAGCCCATCATATGCTGGAGAATTATATGGGGTCTAGCATATACTGGAGCGTTATATGGAGCCCATCATATGCTGGAGAATTATATGGGGTCTAGCATATACTGGAGCGTTATATGGAGCCCATCATATGCTGGAGAATTATATGGGGTCTAGCATATACTGGATCATTATATGGAGCCCATCATATGCTGGAGAATTATATGGGGTCTAGCATATACTGGATCATTATATGGAGCCCATCATATGCTGGAGAATTATATGGGGTCTAGCATATACTGGATCATTATATGGAGCCCATCATATGCTGGAGAATTATATGGGGTCTAGCATATACTGGAGCATTATATGGAGCCCATCATATGCTGGAGAATTATATGGGGTCTAGCATATACTGGATTATTATATGGAGCCCATCATATGCTGGAGAATTATATGGGGTCTAGCATATACTGGATCATTATATGGAGCCCATCATATGCTGGAGAATTATATGGGGTCTAGCATATACTGGAGCATTATATGGAGCCCATCATATGCTGGAGAATTATATGGGGTCTAGCATATACTGGAGCATTATATGGAGCCCATCATATGCTGGAGAATTATATGGGGTCTAGCATATACTGGATCATTATATGGAGCCCATCATATGCTGGAGAATTATATGGGGTCTAGCATATACTGGATCATTATATGGAGCCCATCATATGCTGGAGAATTATATGGGGTCTAGCATATACTGGAGCATTATATGGAGCCCATCATATGCTGGAGAATTATATGGGGTCTAGCATATACTGGAGCATTATATGGAGCCCATCATATGCTGGAGAATTATATGGGGTCTAGCATATACTGGAGCGTTATATGGAGCCCATCATATGCTGGAGAATTATATGGGGTCTAGCATATACTGGAGCGTTATATGGAGCTCGTCATATGCTGGAGAATTATATGGGGTCTAGCATATACTGGAGCGTTATATGGAGCCCATCATATGCTGGAGAATTATATGGGGTCTAGCATATACTGGAGCGTTATATGGAGCCCATCATATGCTGGAGAATTATATGGGGTCTAGCATATAATGGGGCGTTATATGGAGCCCATCATATGCTGGAGAATTATATGGGGTCTAGCACATAATGGGGCGTTATATGGAGCCCATCATATGCTGGAGAATTATATGGGGTCTAGCATATACTGGAGCGTTATATGGAGCTCGTCATATGCTGGAGAATTATATGGGGTCTAGCATATAGTGGAGCGTTATATGGAGCCCATCATATGCTGGAGAATTATATGGGGTCTAGCATATACTGGAGCGTTATATGGAGCCCATCATATGCTGGAGAATTATATGGGGTCTAGCATATAATGGGGCGTTATATGGAGCCCATCATATGCTGGAGAATTATATGGGGTCTAGCATATACTGGATCATTATATGGAGCCCTTCATATGCTGGAGAATTATATGGGGTCTAGCATATACTGGAGCATTATATGGAGCCCATCATATGCTGGAGAATTATATGGGGTCTAGCATATACTGGAGCATTATATGGAGCCCATCATATGCTGGAGAATTATATGGGGTCTAGCATATACTGGAGCGTTATATGGAGCCCATCATATGCTGGAGAATTATATGGGGTCTAGCATATACTGGAGCGTTATATGGAGCCCATCATATGCTGGAGAATTATATGGGGTCTAGCATATAATGGGGCGTTATATGGAGCCCATCATATGCTGGAGAATTATATGGGGTCTAGCATATACTGGATCATTATATGGAGCCCTTCATATGCTGGAGAATTATATGGGGTCTAGCATATACTGGAGCGTTATATGGAGCCCATCATATGCTGGAGAATTATATGGGGTCTAGCATATACTGGAGCATTATATGGAGCCCGTCATATGCTGGAGAATTATATGGGGTCTAGCATATACTGGAGCATTATATAGAGCCCATCATACGCTGGAGAATTATATGGGGTCTAGCATATACTGGAGCATTATATAGAGCCCATCATATGCTGGAGAATTATATGGGGTCTAGCATATACTGGAGCATTATATGGAGCCCGTCATATGCTGGAGAATTATATGGGGTCTAGCATATACTGGAGCATTATATAGAGCCCATCATACGCTGGAGAATTATATGGGGTCTAGCATATACTGGAGCATTATATAGAGCCCATCATATGCTGGAGAATTATATGGGGTCTAGCATATACTGGGGCGTTATATGGAGCCCATCATATGCTGGAGAATTATATGGGGTCTAGCATATACTGGAGCGTTATATGGAGCCCATCATATGCTGGAGAATTATATGGGGTCTAGCATATACTGGAGCATTATATGGAGCCCATCATATGCTGGAGAATTATATGGGGTCTAGCATATACTGGAGCGTTATATGGAGCCCATCATATGCTGGAGAATTATATGGGGTCTAGCATATACTGGAGCATTATATGGAGCCCATCATATGCTGGAGAATTATATGGGGTCTAGCATATACTGGATCATTATATGGAGCCCATCATATGCTGGAGAATTATATGGGGTCTAGCATATACTGGAGCATTTTATGGAGCCCATCATATGCTGGAGAATTATATGGGGTCTAGCATATACTGGATCATTATATGGAGCCCATCATATCCTGGAGAATTATATGGGGTCTAGCATATACTGGAGCATTATATGGAGCCCATCATATGCTGGAGAATTATATGGGGTCTAGCATATACTGGAGCATTATATGGAGCCCATCATATGCTGGAGAATTTTATGGGGTCTAGCATATACTGGAGCATTATATGGAGCCCATCATATGCTGGAGAATTATATGGGGTCTAGCATATACTGGAGAGCATTATATGGAGCCCATCATATGCTGGAGAATTATATGGGGTCTAGCATATACTGGATTATTATATGGAGCCCATCATATGCTGGAGAATTATATGGGGTCTAGCATATACTGGATCATTATATGGAGCACATCATATGCTGGAGAATTATATGGGGTCTAGCATATACTGGAGCATTTTATGGAGCCCATCATATGCTGGAGAATTATATGGGGTCTAGCATATACTGGATCATTATATGGAGCCCATCATATGCTGGAGAATTATATGGGGTCTAGCATATACTGGAGCATTATATGGAGCCCATCATATGCTGGAGAATTATATGGGGTCTAGCATATACTGGAGCATTATATGGAGCCCATCATATGCTGGAGAATTATATGGGGTCTAGCATATACTGGAGCATTATATGGAGCCCATCATATGCTGGAGAATTATATGGGGTCTAGCATATACTGGAGCATTATATGGAGCCCGTCATATGCTGGAGAATTATATGGGGTCTAGCATATACTGGAGCATTATATGGAGCCCATCATATGCTGGAGAATTATATGGGGTCTAGCATATACTGGAGCATTATATGGAGCCCGTCATATGCTGGAGAATTATATGGGGTCTAGCATATACTGGAGCATTATATGGAGCCCATCATATGCTGGAGAATTATATGGGGTCTAGCATATACTGGAGCATTTTATGGAGCCCATCATATGCTGGAGAATTATATGGGGTCTAGCATATACTGGAGCGTTATATGGAGCCCATCATATGCTGGAGAATTATATGGGGTCTAGCATATACTGGGGCATTATATGGAGCCCATCATATGCTGGAGAATTATATGGGGTCTAGCATATACTGGAGCATTATATGGAGCCCATCATATGCTGGAGAATTATATGGGGTCTAGCATATACTGGAGCATTATATGGAGCCCATCATATGCTGGAGAATTATATGGGGTCTAGCATATACTGGAGCATTATATGGAGCCCATCATATGCTGGAGATTTATATGGGGTCTAGCATATACTGGAGCATTATATGGAGCCCATCATATGCTGGAGAATTATATGGGGTCTAGCATATAATGGAGCGTTATATGGAGCCCATCATATGCTGGAGAATTATATGGGGTCTAGCATATACTGGGGCGTTATATGGAGCCCATCATATGCTGGAGAATTATATGGGGTCTAGCATATACTGGAGCATTATATGGAGCCCATCATATGCTGGAGAATTATATGGGGTCTAGCATATACTGGAGCATTATATGGAGCCCGTCATATGCTGGAGAATTATATGGGGTCTAGCATATACTGGAGCATTATATGGAGCCCATCATATGCTGGAGAATTATATGGGGTCTAGCATATACTGGAGCATTATATGGAGCCCATCATATGCTGGAGAATTATATGGGGTCTAGCATATACTGGAGCGTTATATGGAGCCCATCATATGCTGGAGAATTATATGGGGTCTAGCATATACTGGGGCATTATATGGAGCCCATCATATGCTGGAGAATTATATGGGGTCTAGCATATACTGGAGCATTATATGGAGCCCATCATATGCTGGAGAATTATATGGGGTCTAGCATATACTGGAGCATTATATGGAGCCCATCATATGCTGGAGAATTATATGGGGTCTAGCATATACTGGAGCATTATATGGAGCCCATCATATGCTGGAGAATTATATGGGGTCTAGCATATAATGGAGCGTTATATGGAGCCCATCATATGCTGGAGAATTATATGGGGTCTAGCATATACTGGGGCGTTATATGGAGCCCATCATATGCTGGAGAATTATATGGGGTCTAGCATATACTGGAGCATTATATGGAGCCCATCATATGCTGGAGAATTATATGGGGTCTAGCATATACTGGAGCATTATATGGAGCCCATCATATGCTGGAGAATTATATGGGGTCTAGCATATACTGGAGCATTATATGGAGCCCATCATATGCTGGAGAATTATATGGGGTCTAGCATATACTGGGGCGTTATATGGAGCCCATCATATGCTGGAGAATTATATGGGGTCTAGCATATACTGGAGCGTTATATGGAGCCCATCATATGCTGGAGAATTATATGGGGTCTAGCATATACTGGAGCGTTATATGGAGCCCATCATATGCTGGAGAATTATATGGGGTCTAGCATATACTGGAGCATTATATGGAGCCCGTCATATGCTGGAGAATTATATGGGGTCTAGCATATACTGGAGCATTATATAGAGCCCATCATATGCTGGAGAATTATATGGGGTCTAGCATATACTGGAGCATTATATGGAGCCCTCATATGCTGGAGAATTATATGGGGTCTAGCATATACTGGAGCGTTATATGGAGCCCATCATATGCTGGAGAATTATATGGGGTCTAGCATATACTGGAGCGTTATATGGAGCCCATCATATGCTGGAGAATTATATGGGGTCTAGCATATACTGGGGCATTATATGGAGCCCATCATATGCTGGAGAATTATATGGGGTCTAGCATATACTGGAGCATTATATGGAGCCCATCATATGCTGGAGAATTATATGGGGTCTAGCATATACTGGAGCATTATATGGAGCCCATCATATGCTGGAGAATTATATGGGGTCTAGCATATACTGGAGCATTATATGGAGCCCATCATATGCTGGAGATTTATATGGGGTCTAGCATATACTGGAGCATTATATGGAGCCCATCATATGCTGGAGAATTATATGGGGTCTAGCATATAATGGAGCGTTATATGGAGCCCATCATATGCTGGAGAATTATATGGGGTCTAGCATATACTGGGGCGTTATATGGAGCCCATCATATGCTGGAGAATTATATGGGGTCTAGCATATACTGGAGCATTATATGGAGCCCATCATATGCTGGAGAATTATATGGGGTCTAGCATATACTGGAGCATTATATGGAGCCCGTCATATGCTGGAGAATTATATGGGGTCTAGCATATACTGGAGCATTATATGGAGCCCATCATATGCTGGAGAATTATATGGGGTCTAGCATATACTGGAGCATTATATGGAGCCCATCATATGCTGGAGAATTATATGGGGTCTAGCATATACTGGAGCGTTATATGGAGCCCATCATATGCTGGAGAATTATATGGGGTCTAGCATATACTGGGGCATTATATGGAGCCCATCATATGCTGGAGAATTATATGGGGTCTAGCATATACTGGAGCATTATATGGAGCCCATCATATGCTGGAGAATTATATGGGGTCTAGCATATACTGGAGCATTATATGGAGCCCATCATATGCTGGAGAATTATATGGGGTCTAGCATATACTGGAGCATTATATGGAGCCCATCATATGCTGGAGATTTATATGGGGTCTAGCATATACTGGAGCATTATATGGAGCCCATCATATGCTGGAGAATTATATGGGGTCTAGCATATAATGGAGCGTTATATGGAGCCCATCATATGCTGGAGAATTATATGGGGTCTAGCATATACTGGGGCGTTATATGGAGCCCATCATATGCTGGAGAATTATATGGGGTCTAGCATATACTGGAGCATTATATGGAGCCCATCATATGCTGGAGAATTATATGGGGTCTAGCATATACTGGAGCATTATATGGAGCCCATCATATGCTGGAGAATTATATGGGGTCTAGCATATACTGGAGCATTATATGGAGCCCATCATATGCTGGAGAATTATATGGGGTCTAGCATATACTGGGGCGTTATATGGAGCCCATCATATGCTGGAGAATTATATGGGGTCTAGCATATACTGGAGCATTATATGGAGCCCGTCATATGCTGGAGAATTATATGGGGTCTAGCATATACTGGGGCGTTATATGGAGCCCATCATATGCTGGAGAATTATATGGGGTCTAGCATATACTGGAGCATTATATGGAGCCCGTCATATGCTGGAGAATTATATGGGGTCTAGCATATACTGGAGCGTTATATGGAGCCCATCATATGCTGGAGAATTATATGGGGTCTAGCATATACTGGAGCGTTATATGGAGCCCATCATATGCTGGAGAATTATATGGGGTCTAGCATATACTGGAGCATTATATGGAGCCCGTCATATGCTGGAGAATTATATGGGGTCTAGCATATACTGGAGCATTATATAGAGCCCATCATATGCTGGAGAATTATATGGGGTCTAGCATATACTGGAGCATTATATGGAGCCCTCATATGCTGGAGAATTATATGGGGTCTAGCATATACTGGAGCATTATATGGAGCCCATCATATGCTGGAGATTTATATGGGGTCTAGCATATACTGGAGCATTATATGGAGCCCATCATATGCTGGAGAATTATATGGGGTCTAGCATATAATGGAGCGTTATATGGAGCCCATCATATGCTGGAGAATTATATGGGGTCTAGCATATACTGGGGCGTTATATGGAGCCCATCATATGCTGGAGAATTATATGGGGTCTAGCATATACTGGAGCATTATATGGAGCCCATCATATGCTGGAGAATTATATGGGGTCTAGCATATACTGGAGCATTATATGGAGCCCATCATATGCTGGAGAATTATATGGGGTCTAGCATATACTGGAGCATTATATGGAGCCCATCATATGCTGGAGAATTATATGGGGTCTAGCATATACTGGGGCGTTATATGGAGCCCATCATATGCTGGAGAATTATATGGGGTCTAGCATATACTGGAGCGTTATATGGAGCCCATCATATGCTGGAGAATTATATGGGGTCTAGCATATACTGGAGCGTTATATGGAGCCCATCATATGCTGGAGAATTATATGGGGTCTAGCATATACTGGAGCATTATATGGAGCCCGTCATATGCTGGAGAATTATATGGGGTCTAGCATATACTGGAGCATTATATAGAGCCCATCATATGCTGGAGAATTATATGGGGTCTAGCATATACTGGAGCATTATATGGAGCCCTCATATGCTGGAGAATTATATGGGGTCTAGCATATACTGGAGCATTATATGGAGCCCGTCATATGCTGGAGAATTATATGGGGTCTAGCATATACTGGAGCATTATATGGAGCCCATCATATGCTGGAGAATTATATGGGGTCTAGCATATACTGGAGCATTATATGGAGCCCATCATATGCTGGAGAATTATATGGGGTCTAGCATATACTGGAGCATTTTATGGAGCCCATCATATGTTGGAGAATTATATGGGGTCTAGCATATACTGGATCATTGTATGGAGCCCATCATATTCTAGAGCATTATATTGGGCCAATTATATATATATTGGGTGTCGTGGGTCCCTGACTGGTGGCTTACATTTGGTAACTATGGTCCTTCCTCTATATGTACTGTGAACATTTTGGTGACTGCACGGTGGTTGTCCATGATGCTGCGGCTGTCGGTGACATTGCACTTGTTACTAAGATATATTTATTCCCTATTAGTCTTTTAATATATTTAACATTAATACATACATATTTCTTATATTCTATTTAAATAATCTTTGGGCATTGTCATCTATGACCGCTGCATTGGGGATACTACTGGCTACACCTGCAGGATTTTTTTTTTTTTTTTTCTTTCTTGCGGGTGTGTATATACGCACTATATGATTGATTGGAAGGTTACTCCTTTTATATATATATATATATATATATATATAGTTCTTTGCCACTGTTCCAGTCATACCTGTTGGTTGTCTCTGTATTTTGGTTGCTCCATAATTTTATGTGTGGTATATGGTTTTAGATATGTTCAAAATAAAGTTGGTATTTTTTTCATATGTTATGGCCTGGTGTTCATTCTTGGTGTTAGCAATTATATATAGAGCAATATATGGGGCCCAGCATATACTGTATGGAGCATTAAATGGGCAATCATATACTGTATGGAGCATTATATTTGGCTCCTTATGTATGGGGCAATATATGGGGCTCATTACTCTGTGTGGAGCAATATATGGGTCTCATTATTTTGTGTGGAGCAATATATGGGTCTCGTTATTCTGTGTGGAGCAATACATGGGGCCCATCATATAGTGTATGGAGCATGAAATTGGGCCCATTATACTGTATGGAGCAATATGTGGGGCTCATTATTCTGTATGGAGCACTATGTGGTGCACATAATACTGTACGGAACAATATATGGGGCTCATTATTCTGTATGGAGGGGAGGACTATGTAGTACCCATAATACTGTATGGAGCAATATACTGTCCGGTTTCTGAGCTATTATAGAATTTTACAATAGATATCACTCATGTAATGTAAGAAGTGAAATCTTTGGCATTGTACTATACCTATATTTCTCTGCCGTATCTGTGCATCAGGAATCGTGGTATGTGTTAAATGGGCCCACTGAGACTCTTTCGCCGGGTCCCACGAAAACCTGGAGCCGACCCTGAACAGAAGAACCTTTCATTTTCATGATACTGCAGCAATACCATTTTTTTGTCACTAGGTGGCACCCACATGTCCCAGATGACTGTAAAGACAAAGAAAATCATAAAAAGCAGATGTCAGTGATCTGTGTAACATGTGAGCAGTCTGTGCACATTACAATACATGGAAGAATGGACTCAGTCACATTCTCTAGACCATATTTTCAACATTCAACTATCATAAATACAGTGTGTGTGTGTGTGTGTGTGTGTGTGTGTGTGTGTGTGTGTGTGTGTGTGTGTGTGTGTGTGTGTGTGTGTGTGTGGTGTGTGTGTGTGTGTGCGTGCGCATTATTTATATATACAGTATATACGTCCCCAACATGCTCCGACCACATAGAGTATATACAAGTGGCTGGAAGCACATTGAGGACATCATGATTTGAATGTGTTGTGGTGTCAGTGCTGAGCCATTACTACCAGAGACAAGTATGGATCCTGTCTGTCTGCTCCTTTTGGGAAAAGTTGTGGATAAGATTTTTTTTTGTAAATTTTTTAGTGTGGAAATGAACAGAGAATAGAACTACATTATACAGGCACTGAAGAAGACTATCACAAACGTGGGGAGAAAATGGAGCGTATTATTATCGTATGGCACCATAAAAGGGAATATTATTATGTGGAGGGGGGGGGCAAAAAATATGGACAACTCTATAGGGGCATAAAAGGTGAACATTACTACTGTGTGGGGTCCACAAAAGAAATACATTACTACTGTATGAGGGGCAACAAAAGGTGGACATTATGACTATATGGGATCACAACAAAATGGACATTGCTACTTTATGGGGTGTAGGCGGCCGACAATGAAGTTAATGGACCGATTGTATATTTCTCCCAGGACATTAAGCTGGGCAAGGTATTAAAAGCCAGGTATTGCTGGTTGATGCAGCAGCTTAGGTCTTGAGCCGTTTTATTCATTGTAGTTTGTGGCTGTTTTTTTTTTTTATTGCTTTGATGAGGATTTTGTGGATGAACGCATCACTCCTACTCCTGCTCCAGTCCAGGTAGTACTGGAAGCTTAGGCAGCTCAGCTGAGGGAGGTCGCCTCATTACAGACACATAAAGGGCTGAAGAAAGCCTCAGTAGAGGAGACACAGCCTCCAGAATGATATTTGTGAGAAGGATCTGCATGGTGCTTTAAAAGATAAATACGAGGTATTGGTCCCATGCTGGTCCCTGGCAGCGTGAGTTAGGGATATGATGTTCTAGCTAGCGCCTAGACAGACAAGTCTTTGTTGTTTTTCTTTCTGCTTTCTTTCTACCTTTTGGCTGAAAATAAAAGTCCCACATATACCTTATATAGACTGTTTCTGCCTGTGTCACAGCCATGCCATCATGCAACACCCCTAGTGCGTTACACTATAGTGGAAAATAAAGGCTTCACAGGACAGTGAGGGTTGCAGTGTGCTATTGCTGTGAATTGGCGGGTTCACCAAGACTCCTGGAGGCGGGAGAAGCATTTGTGGGGAGTAGGGGGGCTCCCGAAGATTTGTCTATCCTGTGGGTTTGGGGAGTGTCCAGTTGATGTCCAGGAGAGTGCAGTTGTTGAATATTATGCAGTCACAATCCCGCACTATGAAGGAAGTTGTTAAAACTCTGGTCCAGGCGCAGGAATGCGCCTTGGAACTGCAGCGCCAGGCCCAGGAGCAGACCACCCAGTTAATGTTGGAGAAGATGGCGTTTGTTGAAAAAGACGGTTGTGGCACGCTCTGAGACAAGCCCATCTGGAAGCCCTGTGTCATGGGGTGCCAGTGAGGTGGTACAACGCTCCCTGCAAATAATGACTCCAAATGATAACGTGAAGACATTCCTCACGATCTTTAAACGGGTGGCCCAAAGGGAGCAGCTCCTCCCCACGGAAGAATGGATGAATGTACTGGCGCCCTACTTGATAGGAGAGCCTCAAAAAGCCTACCATGACCTTAGTGAGCAAGACGTGCGAGACTATGCAAAACTGAAAGCTGAAATTCTTGCTCACCTAGGGGTTACGGCCGTGGTATGGGATAAATAGGTCCGGACCTGGGAATACCGGTCAGACAGATCTCCCCTGTCCCAAATATTTGATTTGTTTAATTTGGTAAAGAAGTGGCTGGAAACGGATGTCTGCACACCAGCACAGATCATGGAGCGGATGGTTGTCAACCTTTTTTCCAAGGGCATTCTCAGTAAACTGCAGCATTGGGTGACCCCAGAGTGGTAAAGTTGGTGGAGAGATTTGTCACTGTGGAGGGATATCTCCAGGATGCTTACCTCAACCCTTCACCCGCAGGAAGCCATTGACTCCCTTTCAATCAGAAACTTCCCACCGTCCAAGGGGTGGTGGAAGAAGCTGCCAGGAAAAATTCCTGCCCTGATAGGGACTCTGTGTTAAGAAATCCAGGCTAATTCAGTGTTGGAGGCGTGGGGAGTTCTGTTATGGCATGGCTCTGTGCCCAGGAGGCCCAGTGTTATGACCTGGTGGTTAGGAGCACCCGGAATGACCTGATAATTAAACCTCATGGTTGGGATGTGGGAGCTCTGCTGACCGCAAGCCCTAATCCTATCACACACACTAGAAATAGCCGTGGAGCGCTCCTGACCAGACCTACGCGCCTCGTCACAGCCTAAGAACTATCTAGCCCTAGAGATAGAAAATAAAGCCTACCTTGCCTCAGAGAAATTCCCCAAAGGTAAAGGAAGCCCCCCACATATATTGACTGTGAGTAAAGATGAAAGTCACAAACGCAGAAATGAAACAGTTTTCAGCAAAGGGAGGCCAGACTTACTAAATAGACAGAGGATAGGAAAGGTAACTTTGCGATCAGCACAAAAACCTACAAAAGACCACGCAGAGTGTGCAAAAAAGACCTCCGCACCGACTCACGGTGCGGAGGGGCCACTCTGCATCCCAGAGCTTCCAGCTAGCAAGACAAAATCATGAAAACCAGCTGGACAAGAAAACAGAGAACAAAATAAGACAATAAGGAACTTAGCTTCTGCAGGAGAAGGCAGATCACCAGAGAGATCCAGGAGCGAACTGAACGAATGCAAAAACATTGACAGCTGGCATGAAGTAACGATCTGAGAGGAGTTAAATAGAGCAGCCAACCAAAGGATAAACCACGTCACCTGTGTAAGGAACCTCAGAAGCAGCAGCTTCACTCATAGCCACCAGAGGGAGCCCATAGACAGAACTCGCCGAAGTACCATTCACGATCACAGGAGGAAGTTCGACAACAGAATTCACAACAGTACCCCCCCCCCTTGAGGAGGGGTCACCGAACCCTCACCAGAGCCCCCAGGCCGATCAGGATGAGCCAAATGAAAGGCACGAACCAGATCGGCAGCATGAACATCAGAGGCAAAAACCCAGGAATTATCTTCCTGACCATAACCCTTCCACTTGACCAGGTACTGGAGTTTCCGTCTCGAAACACGAGAATCCAAAATCTTCTCCACCACATACTCCAACTCCCCCTCGACCAACACCGGGGCAGGAGGATCAACGGAGGGAACCATAGGCGCCACGTATCTCCGCAACAACGACCTATGGAACACATTATGGATGGCAAAAGAAGCTGGAAGGTCCAAACGAAATGACACAGGATTAAGAACTTCAGAAATCTTGTATGGCCCAATGAAACGAGGCTTAAACTTAGGAGAGGAAACCTTCATAGGAACGTGACAAGATGACAACCAAACCAAATCCCCAACACGAAGTCGGGGACCAACACAACGCCGGCGGTTAGCGAAACGTTGAGCCTTCTCCTGGAACAATGTCAAATTGTCCACCACATGAGTCCAAATCTGCTGCAACCTGTCCACCACCGCATCCACACCAGGACAGTCCGAAGGCTCAACCTGCCCTGAAGAGAAACGAGGATGGAAACCAGAATTACAGAAAAAAGGAGAAACTAAAGTAGCCGAGCTGGCCCGATTATTAAGAGCGAACTCAGCCAAAGGCAAGAAGGACACCCAATCATCCTGATCAGCAGAAACAAAGCATCTCAGATATGTCTCCAAAGTCTGATTAGTTCGTTCGGTTTGGCCATTAGTCTGAGGATGGAAAGCCGAAGAAAAAGACAAATCAATGCCCATCTTAGCGCAAAAGGACCGCCAAAACCTCGAAACAAACTGGGAACCTCTGTCCGAGATGATGTTCTCTGGAATGCCATGCAAACGAACCACATGCTGGAAAAACAATGGCACCAAATCAGAGGAGGAAGGCAATTTAGACAAGGGTACCAAATGGACCATCTTAGAGAAGCGATCACAAACAACCCAAATGACCGACATCTTTTGAGAAACAGGGAGATCAGAAATAAAATCCATGGAAATATGCGTCCAGGGCCTCTTCGGGATCGGCAAGGGCAAAAGCAACCCACTGGCATGAGAACAGCAGGGTTTAGCCCGAGCACAAGTCCCACAGGACTGCACAAAAGAACGCACATCCCGTGACAAAGAAGGCCACCAAAAGGATCTAGCCACCAAATCTCTGGTACCAAAGATTCCAGGATGACCAGCCAACACTGAACAATGAATCTCAGAGATAACTCTACTAGTCCATCTATCAGGGACAAACAGTTTCTCCGTAGGACAACGGTCAGGTCTATCAGCCTGAAATTTTGCAGCACACGCCGCAAATCAGGGGAAATGGCAGACAAAATTACCCCTTCTTTAAGAATACCCGCCGGCTCCGGAACACCCGGAGAGTCAGGCACAAAACTCCTTGACAGGGCGTCAGCCTTCACATTCTTAGATCCCGGAAGGTATGAAACCACAAAATCAAAACGGGAGAAAAAGAGCGACCATCGAGCCTGTCTAGGATTCAACCGTTTGGCAGACTCGAGATAAGTCAAATTCTTGTGATCCGTCAAGACCACCACACGATGTTTAGCTCCTTCAAGCCAATGTCGCCACTCCTCGAATGCCCACTTCATGGCCAACAACTCCCGATTGCCCACATCATAATTGTGCTCAGCAGGTGAGAATTTTCTAGAAAAGAAGGCACAGGGTTTCATCACCGAGCCATCAGAACTTCTTTGCGACAAAACAGCCCCTGCTCCAATTTCAGAAGCATCAACCTCAACCTGAAAAGGGAGCGAAACATCTGGCTGGCACAACACAGGGGCAGAAGCAAAACGACGCTTCAACTCCTGAAAAGCCTCTACAGCCGCAGAGGACCAATTGACCACATCAGCACCTTTCTTGGTCAAATCAGTCAACGGTTTAGCAACACTGGAAAAATTAGCGATGAAGCGACGATAAAAATTAGCAAAGCCCAGGAACTTCTGTAAGCTCTTCACAGATGTCGGCTGAGTCCAATCGTAAATGGCCTGAACTTTAACAGGGTCCATCTCGATAGTAGAAGGGGAAAAAATGAAACCCAAAAATGAAACCTTCTGAACTCCAAAGAGACACTTTGACTCCTTCACAAACAAGGAATTCGCACAAGATTATACGCACCACGAAGATCTATCTTGGTGAACCAACTAGCCCCCTTAATCCGAGCAAATAAATCAGACAGCAGCGGCAAAGGATACTGAAATTTTACTGTGATCTTATTAAGAAGGCGGTAATCAATACAAGGTCTCAAAGAACCATCCTTCTTGGCCACAGAAAAGAACCCTGCTCCCAATGGTGACGATGACGGACAAATATGACCCTTCTCCAAGGATTCCTTTATATAACTCCGCATAGCGGCGTGCTCTGGCACAGATAAATTAAACAGACGGCCCTTAGGAAACTTACTACCCGGAATCAAATTAATAGCACAGTCGCAATCCCTATGAGGCGGTAGGGCACCAGATTTGGGCTCTTTAAATACATCCCGGTAATCTGATAAAAACTCAGGGACTTCAGAAGGAGTGGATGGCGAAATTGACAGCAATGGAACATCACCATGTACCCCCTGACAACCCCAGCTGGACACAGACATAGATTTCCAATCCAACACTGGATTATGGACCTGTAGCCATGGCAACCCCAAAACGACCACATCATGCAGATTATGCAACACCAAAAAGCGAATATCCTCCTGATGTGCAGGAGCCATGCACATGGTCAATTGAGTCCAGTACTGAGGCTTATTCTTGGCCAAAGGCGTAGCATCAATTCCTCTCAATGGAATAGGATACTGCAAGGGTTCCAAGAAAAAACGACAGCGCCTGGCAAACTCCAAGTCCATCAAATTCAGGGCAGCGCCTGAATCCACAAATGCCATTACAGAATAGGACGACAGAGAGCAAATCAGAGTAACGGACAAAAGAAATTTAGACTGTAGCGTACCAATGGTGGCAGACCTAGCGAACCGCTTAGTGCGCTTAGGACAATCGGAGATAGCATGAGTGGACTCACCACAGTAAAAACACAGCCCATTCCGACGTCTGTGTTCTTGCCGTTCAACTCTGGTCAAAGTCCTATCACACTGCATAGGCCCAGGCCTATGCTCAGAGAATACCGCCATATGGTGCACAGCTTTGCGCTCACGCATGCGCCGATCGATCTGAATGGCAAAAGACATAGACTCATTCAGACCAGCAGGCGTGGGAAATCCCACCATGACATCCTTAAGGGCTTCAGAAAGACCCTTTCTGAAAATAGCCGCCAGGGCACATTCATTCCACTGAGTAAGCACAGACCACTTTCTAAACTTCTGACAGTACACCTCCGCTTCATCCTGACCCTGACACAAAGCCAGCAAGATTTTCTCTGCCTGATCCACTGAATTTGGTTCATCATAAAGCAATCCAAGCGCCAGAAAAAACCGCATCAACATCACGCAATGCAGGATCTCCTGGCGCAAGGGAAAATGCCCAGTCTTGAGGGTCACCACGTAACAAAGAAATAATGATTTTTACCTGTTGAACGGGGTCACCAGAGGAGCGGGGTTTCAAAGCTAGAAACAGTTTACAATTATTTTTGAAATTCAAGAACCTAGATCTATCCCCAGAAAATAAGTCAGGAATAGGAATTCTAGGCTCTAACATAGGATTCTGAACCACAAAATCTTGAATGTTTTGTACCCTTGCAGTGAGATGATCCACACAAGAGGACAAACCTTGAATGTCCATATCTACCCCTGTGTCCTGAACCACACAAAGGTCTAGGGGAAAAGAAAGACAAAACACAGTGCAAAGAAAAAAAAATGGTCTCAGAAGTTCTCTTATCCCTCTATTGAGATGCATTAATACTTTGGGCCAGCTGTACTGTTATGACCTGGTGGTTAGGAGCACCCGGAATGACCTGATAATTAAACCTCATACAGGACGAGCTCTGGGATGTGGGAGCTCTGCTGACCGCAAGCCCTAATCCTATCACACACACTAGAAATAGCCGTGGAGCGCTCCTGACCAGACCTAGGCGCCTCGTCACAGCCTAAGAACTATCTAGCCCTAGAGATAGAAAATAAAGCCTACCTTGCCTCAGAGAAATTCCCCAAAGGTAAAGGAAGCCCCCCACATATATTGACTGTGAGTAAAGATGAAAGTCACAAATGCAGAAATGAAACAGGTTTCAGCAAAGGGAGGCCAGACTTACTAAATAGACAGAGGATAGGAAAGGTAACTTTGCGATCAGCACAAAAACCTACAAAAGACCACGCAGAGTGTGCAAAAAAGACCTCTGCACCGACTCACGGTGCGGAGGGGCCACTCTGCATCCCAGAGCTTCCAGCTAGCAAGACAAAATCATGAAAACCAGCTGGACAAGAAAACAGAGAACAAAATAAGACAATAAGGAACTTAGCTTCTGCAGGAGAAGGCAGATCACCAGAGAGATCCAGGAGCGAACTGAACGAATGCAAAAACATTGACAGCTGGCATGAAGTAACGATCTGAAAGGAGTTAAATAGAGCAGCCAACCAAAGGATAAACCACGTCACCTGTGTAAGGAACCTCAGAAGCAGCAGCTTCAGTCATAGCCACCAGAGGGAGCCCATAGACAGAACTCGCCGAAGTACCATTCACGACCCCAGGAGGGAGTTCGACAACAGAATTCACAACAGCCCAGAGCCTGTGGAATGTGACAACTGCAGGCGCCAATCCCTGTCTGCTGCGCCCTCCTGTGTGGCCACACCTGGACTAGAGACTGAGCCACAAGTGTGTAAAAACAGGTTGATTGGTTGTCCTGTCACCTCCCTAAAAGACTCGGGAAGTCTTGTGACAGCATCATACCCGAGGATCATATACCTGACAGGTTCATAAGTGTGGTGTGTATCCATGGTGACACCAGAATGTATCCTGTGGCCCTCGTGAAAATGGAGACATCATGTGAGATAGTGGACTACAAAGTGGGGGTAGTAAAAGACCTTATGTATAATGCAATTTTGGGCAATGATGTTCCCTTGTTCTGGAAGTTGTGGGGGAAAGGTACGAATGTTGAGGGTAGTCTCTGTACCAGCTCAAGTAAAGACGGTGAGAATTCTCTATCCCAGGTCTTCGCTGGATAAGACAAAATTCTTCCTGATTCCCCAGCGACACTTGAGATAGAGGAATCACAAGATAAGTTTGGCATGTCTCAATTTAAGGATTACACACTTAGATATGCAAGGGAGAATGTTGTCTTCATTGGAGTTTCCCAATATCCAGGAGCTGACCAACGGTTTCCCCACTTTGCTATGAATAATGAGCTCTTGTATAGAGTGATCAAGAAAGATATGGAAATTGTTGAGCAATTACAGGTCCCTAAGGCCTAGTGGCGCAGGGTGCTTGATATGGCCCATAGTCATGTTCTAGGGGAACATTTGGAGACATACAAGACCCAGGAGAGGATTCTCTGGATGTTGTTCTGGATAGCGATATACAAGGACATTGACGATTATTGTAAGTCCTGACCCATGTGCCAAATAACTGCACTCGTGACCCATTTTCACAGTCCACTTGTACCCCTCCCCATCATTGAAATACCCTTTGAGATGATTGCGATGGATCTGGTGGAGCCAATTGTAAAATCAGCTCGGGGGCACCAATTTATCCTTGTTGTAGTAGATTATGTCACACGCTATCCTAAAGCAGTTCCCCTTATAAATAATGGATCCAAAAGTATCGCCTGTGCGTTATTTATGTTTTCTCGGATGGGGATTTTGAAGGAAATTCTTACATACCGAGGCACACCCTTCATGTCAAAAGGTAAGATGGTGTACATACTGTATGTACTTCGGTATAGCATCCACAAACGGATGGACTAGTCGAGAGGTTGAATAAGACACTGAAGCACATTAAAAAAGGTAGTGGAAAAAGATGGACGCGATTGAGATTATCATTTGCCATATTTAATGTTCTCCGTGAGAGAAGTATCGCAGGTCTCTACTGTCTTCTTGCCGTTCAAGTTAGTGGATGGGAGGCACCCAAGAGGGTCTGCAGAAACTGAGGTCACCCCGAATAAAAGTGTTATTGAACATGTAGCGCAGATGCAGGACCAAATCGAAAAAGTTCGCCTATTGTTCAATACCACATGCAGAGACCCCAAGAGGCCCAAAGCCGAGTGTATAATAGGGCGGCCACAGTCAAGAACTTTAACCCAGGAGATAGTCTTGGTCTTAGTGCCAACAGTTGAAAGCAAGTTTTTGGCGAAGTGGCATGGTCCATATGAAGTAGTCAAGAAGGTTGAAGAAATTTTAAGGTGCATCAACAGGGAAGACGTAAACAGTACCAGCTGTACCATGTGAATCAACTTAAACCTTCGAAACACAAGGAATCGTTGGGCGCTACTGGTCTTAAGCATAGTTTGTTACTACAAATGGTTTCAGTGGTGAAATTGGGGGATACCCATTCTACACCCAAAGGATAGGAAACACAACAGTTTCTCCAGAGAAACAAAACAAAGTTCTCTGAACTGCCTGGGAATACCTATCTGATAAAACATGATATAGTAACTGAATTGGGTAAGAAAATCCACCATAAACCCTATAGAATACCAAAGGCACGCCGAGAAGCAATCTTGACTGAAGACAAACGTATGTTGGAGCTGGGATTGATCGAAGAGTTAAGAACTGAATGATCTAGGCCGATTGTGTTGATTATCAAACCAAACGGAACCTGGAGGTCTTTGATGATTTTCGGAAATTAAATTACAGTGGGTACAGAAAGTATGCAGACCCCTTTAAGTTTTTCACTCTTTGTTTCATTGCAGCTGTAACACCCCAGGTAACCGGTTGTCACAGTGATGTTGCCTTCCTTTCGGGGAGGGTGATATCATGCTTGGAGGCAAGGAGGATTTCCTTTACCAGGTAAGCACCTACATGCAATACATTCTGTATCCAGGCCAGAATGGGGAGCTGTGAACCTGGATTCAGGAGAGCTTCCCCAGCTTTAAGTATTCTGGTCTGGAGGAGGAGTTAGACAGTTGTTCAGAAAAACCAAAGAAATGTTGAAATTTTTGCAAATTTATTAAAAAATAAAAACTGAATGTAAGGATTCCAGATAGAACCCGAGAGTGGACCCTCTGGGTCGTAGCTCTAGAGCTCCCGAGGACGAGCGAACCAGATGGAACCACCCCCTATACAGGGAGCATTGGAGACACAACTGCTAGAGCCAAAAGGGCAACCAAGTCAGGGAGAAGGAGACTGAAGGCAGAACGGAACAGACTAGAACTGGGAAAGCTGGGTATATGATGGAACTTCCGGAGTCGGACTAGGACAGAAATGATGCTGCAAAAAAGGAGACAAAAAGAAAGAAAGCCACAGATCTGACAGAAAGGGACAGATCTGGCGGAGACACGGAGTAGGTATGATTGAGACACAGGACTGGAAAGGTGGAGACATGGGGCACAGACACAGGGCAGATATAACGGAGATACGGAGCAGGTATGGCAGAGACACAGGACCAGTACGGCGTAAATATGGGAAAAGGCGCGGAGCAGGTATGGTGGAGACACGGAGCGCAGGCACAGGGCAGGTAAGGTGGAGACACTGGGCAAAGAGACGGGACAGGTATGGCGGAGACACGGAGCACAGGCATAGGACAGGTAAGGCGGAGGCAGAGGGCAAAGACACAGGGCTGGTATAGCGGAGACTAGAAGGAGCCTGAAAGAGACACAAGAACGCTGACAACAAGGAACAGTGAATAACCTTAGAAGTTCAGGCGTCTTACCTGGGAAGACGCCGGGAAGAAATACCCGATGGGTGGCGCCATATTGGGGTGGAGCCATCGGGTCGCGACTTCCCAGGAAGCCCTGCGTCTCAGGAGGCGCGACTGCGCATGCGTGAACAAAGCACGCGCCAAGAACCAGAAAACACAGCGGAGGAGCGGCGACGGATGGGAGAAGACAGGTAAGTATGCGCAGTTGTGACAGTACCCCCCTTCTTACTCCCCCTCTTTTTAGTGTTAGAGAGAAACCTCTTTAGGATAAGAGGAGTATTAATGTTTTCTCGAGGCTCCCACGATCTCTCCTCAGGACCAAATCCCTCCCAATCAATCAAAAAATATGTTTTCCCCCTAATGATCTTTTTGGCAAGGATATCCTTTACATTAAAGACATCATCAGAAGTGCTAGGCTGAGGAGAGTGAGAAGGAGAAGAATGAAAACAATTAAACACTGCTGGTTTGAGAGGAGACACATGGAAGGCATTGGGAATTCGTAATGAAGCAGGTAGTCTCAATTTGTAGGATACGTCATTGATGTGACTTAAGATCGGAAAGGGACCAAATGTAACGGGGACCTAGTTTGTGAGAAGGAATCATTAGTTTAATATAACATGAATATAACGTGAAGAGAGCCTAACCTTATCTCCGGGAATATATGGGGGAGCGTCCTTACGCTTCTTATCGGCATACCTCTTCATTCTGCAACTAGCTCTTTCGAGAGCCTCTTTGGTCTCCCTCCAGACTTTAGAGAACTCCAAGAACAAGAAATCCGCTGCCAATACACCCGAGGTGAGAGAAACAGGAAGAGGAACGCTAGGATGTTGACCAAAGACTACAAAGAAAGGAGACTTAAGGTACCTTCACACTGAACGATATCGCTAGCGATCCGTGACGTTGCAGCGTCCTGGCTAGCGATATCGTTCAGTTTGACAGGCAGCAGCGATCAGGATCCTGCTGTGCCATCATTGGTCGGCGCAGAAAGTCCAGAACTTTATTTAGTCGCTGGACTCCCGCAGACATCGCTGAATCGGCGTGTGTGGCGATGTCTTCACTGGTAACCAGGGTAAACATCGGGTTACTAAGTGCAGGGCCGCGCTTAGTAACCCGATGTTTACCCTGGTTACCAGCGTAAACGTAAAAAAAAACAAACACTACATACTTACATTCCGGTGTCTGTCCTCTCCTGCGCTGTGCTTCTCTGCACTGTGTAAGCGCAGCGGCCGGAAAGCACAGCGGTGACGTCACCGCTCTTCTTTCCGGCCAGTGCTTAGTGCAGAGAAGCAGAGTTACCAGGGGACTTCGCATAGTTGGCATAGTGTGTGACAGCTCTCCAGCGACCACACAGCGACGCTGCAGCGATCGGGATCGTTGTCTAGAAGAATTGATGTAAAAAGATCTCTGCCAACTCAGGAGCAGAAGGCAGACCTGGCAAAGCAACAAAGTGGGCCATCTTGGAAAACCGATCTATGATTACCAAAATGACAGTACAATTTGAGGAACGAGGCAAATCAGTAACAAGTCGATAGCGATATGGCACCAAGGGAAGGCACTGGCAGAGGATGCAAGAGGCTGGACGGAAGATGTCTGGGAACCTTGTTTCTGGCACAGGAAGGACAAGAAGCAATGAACTTCGAGACGTCCTGGCGAAGGGACGACCACCAATAGTGGAGAGAGATAAGAGAGAGCGTCTTCTTGACTCCAGTATGTCATACAAACCTGAAGGAATGTCCCCAATGCAAAACTCTCTCCTTGTCATGGTCCAATACCAACGTCTTGCCAGGTGGTGGAGAGACCACCCTCAGAGGGGCTAAAGTGATGATTCTCGCAGGATCGATGATATGTGCTGGGCATTCCTCTACGTCAATTGGCTGAAAGGATCTGGAAAGAGCATCCGCCTTGACGTTCCTATTACCGGGTTGGTAATGAAGCTCAAAATCAAACCGTCCGAAGAATAAAGACCACCTAGCTTGCCGTGGATTGAGCCTCTGGGCAGACTGAACATAGGCTAAATTTTTGTGGTCTGTGTATATGATGAAAGCTAACTTAATAGCTAGTAGTTCCTTATCTCCTATGGAATAATTCCGTTCTGGGGAAGAGAAGGCTTTGGAGAAGAAGCCACAAGTAACTAAGTGGCCAGAGGAGGATCTTTGCAAGAGGACGCACCAGCTCCGAAGGAAGACGCGTCGACCTCGATGATAAATGGCCTATTCGCATCAGGACGATGAAGCACAGGAGCCGCAGCAAACTTTTGTTTCAGAGACTGGAAAGCATCCTCTGCTTCAGAGGTCCAAAGATTGAAGTTGACTCCTTTGCGGACAAGAGCAGAAATAGGCTTGACCATCGAAGAGAAATGAGGAATAAACTGTCTATAGTAATTGGCAAAGCCAAAAAACGTTGGATTGCTTTTATTCCAAGAGGACGAGGCCAGTTAAGAACAGCAGATACCTTTTCAGGATCCATCTCCAGACCGGCCTTCGAGACGATATAACCAAGAAAGGGCAGAGAGGACTGCTCGAAGACGCACTTCTCAATCTTCGCAAAAAGATGATTCTCCCTTAGTCATTGCAAAACCTGATGAACGTCTCGTCTATGGGTAGAAAGATTTGGAGAGAAGATGAGAATGTAGTCAAGATATACCACGACACTGGAGTAGAGGAGATCCCAGAATACATTGTTTACAAACTCTTGGAATACCGCTGGAGCGGAAGTATTTCGCTGTGTTCCGCAGTTGGGCAAAGCATACTGCGCGTGTGCAAGGCGAGATTGCATTGCGCACGCATGTACTACGGAGGAAACCTAATCAAATTCAAGACAATATTGCGGCCAGCGGGAAAGGAAGAGGTGCATGAAAGAACAGAAAACACCGCCCATCGGACCGTAAACAGAGCCCGCCAAATTCAGGTGGCAGAGTCCTTTTAATCATTCTAAAGGGTGCGAAGCGGTTGAATATTACCTGAATAAATTGGGTATTCACTCTGAAATCCAAGTTCGGTTTATTGTAGAGAGAATTTATTTATTTTAGAACAGAATTATTTTATGTACGATGGCCAGTTCAACTTGCAAACATAGGGAACGGCCATGGGTACCCGCTTCGCACCCAACTATGTGAACCTCTTTGTAGCCAAATGGGAGGAGTTACACATCTCCCTTACAGAAAGCCCTAACACCGCTCTTATGTGGAGACGTTCATCGATGATGTTTTATTTGTTTGGAATGGTCCCCAATCGGAATTGAATGCATTCATTGCCAACTTTAATTTCAATGATTTTGGGCTGGAGTTCACAGCCACTACCAGTAAAAGGGATGTAAAGTTTTTAGATCTTAATATTTTTATTGAAGATAACCAGGTATTAACTAAATGTCACCGTAAGGCAGTGGACTCTAATGGTTTTATCGATATAAACAGCTGCCATTTACCCATTTGGCTGTCTAATATTCCTAAAGGGCAGTTTACCCGAGTGAGACGTAACTGTACAAAAATACAGGACTACACATCTGAGGCAGAGTATTTAACGGGTCAATTTTTGGAAAAAGGCTATCCTAAAGACTTGCTGGATACAGCTAATAAGCAAGTGAGCGAAATACCCAGACAGATTTTGATACATAAAACAAAAGGGAGTGTATCTGCCCTAACTGGTATTCCAGAACAAATTCATAAGTTACCTATTATCACACAGTATCATTATGGATATAAACGATTTACCAAGATTAACAAAAAACATTGGTCAATTTTACTGGCAGACAAAGTGATAGACGGACTTTTACCACCACATCCAAAATTTGTGTTTAGGAAGTCACAAACAGTAATATTATAGCCCCGACAATTCGCAGGGCAACCACTAAAAATACTAAAATTATTACTTCGCAAACCCCAGGCTTTACTCCATGTGGTACTTGTTCCTGTTGTGTCCATACAAGTTTTAATAAAATGAGAATATCCAAATTTTATAATGCTAATGGCACTCAGGAATTTGAAATTAAAGATTCCATGTCTTGCTGGTCAGTAGGATTAATTTATTTAATTAAATGTCCGTGTGATAAAACTTATGTAGGCCGCACTAAACGCAGGCTCATGGATAGACTCCAGGAACATTTTAAAAAGGTTTTATTGGCCATCCCCTCTCTAGGCATTTTAGTGAGTACCACAAAAAATCAACAAAAGGGATAACGTTCTGTGGCATTCAGGTGGTACATAAAAACTGGAGGGGACTATCTAAAGTTGATGTCATGTACAGAATCCAAGTGGATTTTTATGTTAGATAGCTTAGCCCCTAGAGGCCTGAACCACGAGTTGGAATTATATGCTTTTAATAAATAATGTTTGAAAAAATTTGGGGTTTATTTTATTAGATAAATTATAGTTTTATAGTTCTTAATTGTGTATTTTCTCCCCCTGACTTCTTGGCTGTATTTTACTATCTATTGGGCCTCTCTTTCACAAGAGTGTGGTTGACTTCTATGGGGCGAGCATTTTTAAATTTTTAAATTTTTAGTGTCGTTATACACACTTTTTAACTTACTGTATTAAAGGTTGCATATATGCATGTTTTTAGCTTTTACACATCATTATATACATTATTGTTATGTTTATCCCAAAGGGGCATTTAATACAAGCTACTGGAATCTTATTGTAAATCTATTTAATTCATAGCCAGAGTGGTAGCCCTTTTCTCTGTTAGTTCTTTGAGTTTGGTTTATGACTAGTAGAGGTGGGTGGGCTTTAGGTCTTGTATTTAGGGAGCAGATGACAGCTGGGCCCAATAGCCCTGACGAAAAAGGTCAGTGGATCTTCGAAATGCGTTGGCAATTGGCCCTGTTCAGTTTCCGTACTGTTGTGAATTCTGTGGCTGAATTCACTCCTGTGGTCACAAGTGGTACTGCAGCTTCTGAGCTTCCTCCCTCAGGTGTTCTGGTGAGCTCGTTAACTGCTTCATTACTTAACTCCGCCTGATGCTGCTATCCTTGCTCCTTGTCAATGTTTCAGTGTTGGATCTGAGCTTCTCCTGATTGTTCCTGTGACCTGCTGCTCTGTATAGCTAAGTGCTTTTTGCTTTTTTGTTGCTTTTTTTCTGTCCAGCTTGTCTTTTGTTTTGCTGGAAGCTCTGAGACGCAAAGGGTGTACCGCCGTGCCGTTAGTTCGGCACGGTGGGTTTTTTTGCCCCCTTTGCGTGGTTTTGCTTTAGGGTTTTTTGTAGACTGCAAAGTTCGCTTTACTGTCCTCGCTCTGTCCTAGAATATCGGGCCCCACTTTGCTGAATCTATTTCATCCCTACGTTTTGTCTTTTCATCTTACTCACAGTCATTATATGTGGGGGGCTGCCTTTTCCTTTGGGGAATTTCTCTGGGGCAAGTCAGGCCTATTTTTCTATCTTCAGGCTAGCTAGTTTCTTAGGCTGTGCCGAGTTGCCTAGGTAGTTGTTAGGCGCAATCCACAGCCGCTTTTAGTTGTGTTTAGGATAGGATCAGGTGTGCAGTCTACAGAGTTTCCACGTCTCAGAGCTCGTTCTTGTATTTTTGGGTATTTGTCAGATCACTGTGTGCGCTCTGATCGCTAAGCACACTGTGTTTCTGGATTGCCTTCATAACACCTGTCATTAGCAAACATAACAGTACAAGGAGCCTAACTAATGATTCTCAATAGAGGGAAAGAAAAAGTTCTGACATCATTTTTTTTTTTTTTTCTGCTCTGTGTTCACTTTTTTTTTTTCCCCTAGACATTTGGGTGATTCTGGACACAGGTGTGGACATGGATATTCAGGGTCTGTGCTCTTCAATGGATAATCTCGTTATAAATGTACAAAAAATTCAAGATACTATTGATCAGAAATCTATGTTAGAACCAAGAATTCCTATTCCTGATTTGTTTTTTGGAGATAGAACTAAGTTTCTAAGTTTCAAAAATAATTGTAAGCTATTTCTGGCCTTGAAACCTCATTCTTCTGGTAATCCTATTCAACAGGTTTTGATTATTATTTCTTTTTTGCGCGGCGACCCTCAAGACTGGGCATTTTCTCTTGCGCCAGGAGACCCTGCATTGAGTAGTGTCGATGCATTTTTCCTGGCTCTCGGATTGCTGTACGATGAGCCTAATTCAGTGGATCAGGCTGAGAAAAATTTGCTGGCTTTGTGCCAGGGTCAGGATGATATAGAAGTATATTGTCAGAAATTTAGGAAATGGTCAGTACTCACTCAGTGGAATGAATCTGCGCTGGCAGCTTTGTTCAGAAAGGGTCTCTCTGAGGCTCTTAAGGATGTCATGGTGGGATTTCCTATGCCTGCTGGTTTGAATGAGTCTTTGTCTTTGGCCATTCAGATCGGTCGACGCTTGCGCGAGCGTAAATCTGTGCACCATTTGGCGGTACTGCCGGAGGTTAAACCTGAGCCTATGCAGTGCGATAGGACTATGACTAGAGTTGAACGGCAGGAATACAGACGTCTGAATGGTCTGTGTTTCTACTGTGGTGATTCCACTCATGCTATTTCTGATTGTCCTAAGCGCACTAAGCGGTCCGCTAGGTCTGCCGTCATTGGTACTGTACAGTCTAAATTCCTTCTGTTCATTACCTTGATATGCTCTTTGTCGTCGTTTTCTGTCATGGCGTTTGTGGATTCGGGCGCTGCCCTGAATCTGATGGATTTGGATTATGCTAAACATTGTGGGTTTTTCTTGGAGCCTTTGCGGTGTCCTATTCCATTGAGAGGAATTGATGCTACACCTTTGGCCAAGAATAAACCTCAATACTGGGCCCAGCTGACCATGTGCATGGCTCCTGCACATCAGGAAGTTATTCGCTTTCTGGTGTTGCATAATCTGCATGATGTGGTCGTGTTGGGGTTGCCATGGCTACAAACCCATAATCCAGTATTGGATTGGAATTCCATGTCGGTATCCAGCTGGGGTTGTCAGGGGGTACATGGTGATGTTCCATTTTTGTCGATTTCGTCATCCACCCCTTCTGAGGTCCCAGAGTTCTTGTCTGATTATCAGGATGTATTTGAAGAGCCCAAGTCCGATGCTCTACCTCCGCATAGGGATTGTGATTGTGCTATCAATTTGATTCCTGGTAGTAAATTCCCTAAAGGTCGATTATTTAATTTATCCGTGCCCGAACACGCCGCTATGCGCAGTTATGTGAAGGAATCCCTGGAGAAGGGACATATTCGCCCATCGTCATCACCACTGGGAGCAGGGTTCTTCTTTGTAGCCAAGAAGGATGGTTCGCTGAGACCGTGTATTGATTACCGCCTTCTTAATAAGATCACTGTTAAATTTCAGTATCCCTTGCCATTGTTATCTGACTTGTTTGCTCGGATTAAGGGGGCTAGTTGGTTCACTAAGATAGATCTTCGTGGTGCGTATAATCTGGTGAGAATCAGGCAAGGAGATGAATGGAAAACTGCATTCAATACGCCCGAGGGTCATTTTGAGTATCTAGTGATGCCATTCGGACTTGCCAATGCTCCATCTGTGTTTCAGTCTTTTATGCATGACATCTTCCGTGAGTATCTGGATAAATTCCTGATTGTTTACTTGGATGACATTTTGATCTTCTCAGATGATTGGGAGTCTCATGTGAAGCAGGTCAGAATGGTTTTTCAGGTCCTGCGTGCTAACTCTTTGTTTGTGAAGGGATCAAAGTGTCTCTTCGGTGTGCAGAAAGTTTCATTTTTGGGGTTCATCTTTACCCCTTCTACTATCGAGATGGATCCAGTTAAGGTCCAAGCCATCCAGGATTGGATTCAGCCGACATCTCTGAAAAGTCTGCAAAAGTTCCTGGGCTTTGCTAATTTTTATCGTCGCTTCATCTGTAATTTTTCTAGCATTGCCAAACCATTGACCGATTTGACCAAGAAGGGTGCTGATTTGGTTAATTGGTCTTCTGCTGCTGTGGAAGCTTTTCAGGAGTTGAAGCGTCGTTTTTGTTCTGCCCCTGTGTTGTCAGCCAGATGTTTCTCTTCTGTTCCAGGTCGAGGTTGATGCTTCTGAGATTGGAGCAGGGGCGGTTTTGTCACAGAGAGGTTCTGATTGCTCAGTGATGAAACCATGTGCTTTCTTTTCCAGGAAGTTTTCGCCCGCTGAGCGTAATTATGATGTGGGCAATCGAGAGTTGCTGGCCATGAAGTGGGCATTCGAGGAGTGGCGTCATTGGCTTGAAGGAGCTAAGCATCGCGTGGTGGTATTGACTGATCATAAGAACTTGACTTATCTCGAGTCTGCCAAGCGCTTGAATCCTAGACAGGCCCGTTGGTCGTTGTTTTTTGCCCGCTTCGACTTTGTGATTTCGTACCTTCCGGGCTCTAAAAATGTGAAGGCGGATGCTCTGTCTAGGAGTTTTGTGCCCGACTCTCCGGGTTTATCTGAGCCAGCGGGTATCCTCAAGGAAGGAGTCATTGTGTCTGCCATCTCCCCTGATTTGCGGCGGGTGCTGCAAAAATTTCAGGCGAATAAACCTGATCGTTGTCCAGCAGAGAAACTGTTCGTCCTTGATAGGTGGACTAATAAACTTATCTCTGAACTTCATTGTTCGGTGTTGGCTGGTCATCCTGGAATCTTTGGTACCAGAGAGTTAGTGGCTAGATCCTTCTGGTGGCCATCTCTGTCACGGGATGTACGTACTTTTGTGCAGTCCTGTGGGATTTGTGCTAGGGCTAAGCCCTGCTGTTCTCGTGCCAGTGGGTTGCTTTTGCCCTTGCCGGTCCCAAAGAGGCCTTGGACACATATTTCGATGGATTTCATTTCTGACCTTCCCGTTTCTCAAAAGATGTCAGTCATTTGGGTGGTCTGTGATCGCTTTTCTAAAATGGTCCATCTGGTGCCCTTGGCTAAATTGCCTTCCTCCTCTGATTTGGTACCTTTGTTCTTTCAGCATGTGGTTCGGTTGCATGGCATTCCTGAGAATATTGTTTCTGACAGAGGTTCCCAGTTTGTTTCAAGGTTTTGGCGAGCCTTTTGTGGTAGGATGGGCATTGACCTATCCTTTTCCTCGGCTTTCCATCCTCAGACTAATGGCCAGACCGAACGAACCAATCAGACCTTGGAAACATATCTGAGATGTTTTGTTTCTGCAGACCAGGATGATTGGGTGTCCTTTTTGCCGTTGACTGAGTTCGCCCTTAATAATCGGGCCAGCTCGGCTACCTTGGTTCCTCCATTTTTTTTGCAATTCTGGGTTCCATCCTCGTTTCTCTTCAGGACAGGTTGAGTCTTCGGACTGTCCTGGTGTGGATTCTGTGGTGGATAGGTTGCAGCAGATCTGGACTCAGGTAGTGGACAATTTGATCTTGTCCCAGGAGAAAGCTCAACTTTTCGCTAATCGCAGACGCCGTGTGGGTCCCCGACTTCGTGTTGGGGATCTGGTTTGGTTATCTTCTCGTCATATTCCTATGAAGATTTCCTCTCCTAAATTTAAACCTCGTTTTATTGGTCCGTATAGGATTTCTGAGGTTCTCAATCCTGTGTCTTTTCGTTTGACCCTCCCAGACTCCTTTTCCATACATAATGTATTCCATAGGTCGTTGTTGCGGAGATACGTGGCACCTATGGTTCCATCTGTTGAGCCTCCTGCCCCGGTTTTGGTGGAGGGGGAATTGGAGTATATTGTGGAGAAGATTTTGGATTCTCGTGTTTCTAGACGGAAACTCCAGTATCTGGTTAAATGGAAGGGTTATGCTCAGGAAGATAATTCCTGGGTTTTTGCCTCTGATGTTCATGCTTCCGATCTTGTTCGTGCCTTTCATGCGGCTCATCCTGGTCGGCCTGGGGGCTCTGGTGAGGGTTCGGTGACCCCTCCTCAAGGGGGGGTACTGTTGTGAATTCTGTGGCTGAATTCACTCCTGTGGTCACAAGTGGTACTGCAGCTTCTGAGCTTCCTCCCTCAGGTGTTCTGGTGAGCTCGTTAACTGCTTCATTACTTAACTCCGCCTGATGCTGCTATCCTTGCTCCTTGTCAATGTTTCAGTGTTGGATCTGAGCTTCTCCTGATTGTTCCTGTGACCTGCTGCTCTGTATAGCTAAGTGCTTTTTGCTTTTTTGTTGCTTTTTTTCTGTCCAGCTTGTCTTTTGTTTTGCTGGAAGCTCTGAGACGCAAAGGGTGTACCGCCGTGCCGTTAGTTCGGCACGGTGGTTTTTTTTGCCCCCTTTGCGTGGTTTTGCTTTAGGGTTTTTTGTAGACTGCAAAGTTCGCTTTACTGTCCTCACTCTGTCCTAGAATATCGGGCCCCACTTTGCTGAATCTATTTCATCCCTACGTTTTATCTTTTCATCTTACTCACAGTCATTATATGTGGGGGGCTGCCTTTTCCTTTGGGGAATTTCTCTGGGGCAAGTCAGGCCTATTTTTCTATCTTCAGGCTAGCTAGTTTCTTAGGCTGTGCCGAGTTGCCTAGGTAGTTGTTAGGCGCAATCCACAGCCGCTTTTAGTTGTGTTTAGGATAGGATCAGGTGTGCAGTCTACAGAGTTTCCACGTCTCAGAGCTCGTTCTTGTATTTTTGGGTATTTGTCAGATCACTGTGTGCGCTCTGATCGCTAAGCACACTGTGTTTCTGGATTGCCTTCATAACACCTGTCATTAGCAAACATAACACCGTACCCCTGCTCCAAGCCGTAGCTCTAGGTGACGTCACCCAGACCAGGCTCCCCTCACACACCGCTACAGTCTAGCGGCGCCTTTGGCCGAGGCCCGCCGCCTGACGGGATCCTTGGTGAGCATAACGGTGCACTTCCAATAGGGGAGGACGCTCCCCGGATTTCCACCTCTCTTTACCGCACGGAGCCCCCAAACAGAACTCATGGAAACGTGGTATGTTAGCGCTCCATGAACTGGTGCACATATTAAGCTTTCTCAAAATATTAGCTGCTTCTGTTCATTTGGAATCAGGCTACTGACCGTCTTTGCCGCCACACTTCGAGGCAGAGCACCGAAAACTCAGCGACATAACATTTGAAAGTAAGATTCTTTTCTGCATTGCATATGTCTGGAATTTAGTGTGTTATTGTTTCCCTGTTGTACGACTACTAACAGTGATTGGTTATCTATCAGTAACCAGCGCATCTACATAGATTGGCCATATATCAGCAACCGACATATACGGTATATAGAGAGTATTAAAGGGAAATACTTTCTTTTCATTCATTTATCTACTTTTAGCGCAGTGACCTTCTATAAATTTTGGTTTACATTAATTAATTGATAAACTTGGTAATGCCAGATACATAACGACTCTGGATCTTACTAAGAGGGTTATTAGCAAATTCCTTTTACATAGAGGGCCAAGCCAAGGAAAAAACAGCTTTTTCCAGCCCAGAGCGGGACCACAAAAGGTGAACATTACTACTGTGCGGGACCACAAAAGGTGAACATTATTACTGCATGACAGGGGTGGGGGATGACGACCTTTGGTCTGGCATCCCTGCAGATTCCCGAGGACTGCAGTACTTGGGCCGGCAGCTGTGTTTTGACAGCCAACAGCTCTTTAGTTTCTTGTTGTTTGAGCACGTGCACGCAGTGTTAACTACTGAATGATGAGGCGCATGCAGTGAAAGATTACGCCCTGACACTAGTGCCAGTGTCAGGACGTACTTTGTGGGTTGTGAGGCAGTGACCGGTGTTATATGCAAGGGTCACTAGCTGTCCCCCCACAATGTGCAAAGAAGCATATGGAGGCTGTGGGAGTGCATTGCAGTCACAGGCTTAGCTGGGATTGCAATGCAGAATCAAAGTACGGTAAGTGTTGATCTTGGGCAAGCTATGTGTCCAGGGCAGATATAAGAAAACCTGTTCTGGGCTTTTATTTTTTAAACGGACTACAGGATGGTAGTGGGACAGTCTATTTCCTCCCCCAACCCGGGTTTTCCATGTGGCCTATGACCACAGGTTCTTTGGTAAAACCCCTGCAGCAGAGGGTTGGGTGTGTCAGTTTTGATCTTGCAAGCAGGCAGAGCAGAAACCTCTGAAGAGCTCAACATGTGTGAGTCAACACAGGGCCAAGCGGAGCCAAAAGGCCTGGCACCCTCAGCCCCCACAGTGATGCAATCACCCACGGCAACCAGTCACGGACTGTCTTTGTTTTCTCGGCTGCCATCCAGAGGATCCGATTTACTTTCTGTTTGTGAGTACCACATATGATTGGAGAATGTGGGCAGTGTGAACTGAAGCATACCCCAAAGCATGCTGCATGTCAGTAATTAAGCCTGAAAGGCTACAGCTAAAGCCTGCTGACAAGATGAAGGAGCTTTTGAAGCAGTTGGTCCTCGCTCAGCAGCGGCAACAAGAGCAGCAATTGCAGTAGACAAATAACTTGTTGATGCCGCAGATCGCAGCTATGCGAAAGGCAGCTCCACCAGCAATCTCAATCCGTTCGGAGGTTCGGTATAAAGTTCAGTCAGCCTTAAGGAACATGAGTCTTGAGGACGATATGGAGGCCTTTCTCACCATGTTTAAATGCACTGCAGAGCGCAAGAGCTTGCCGATGACCCAGTGGGCTGAAGTGGTGGCCCCCTTCCTGACAGGAGATGCCCAGAAGGCCTACCTGGACCTCAGTCGGGACAATGCCCTGGACTATGAGAAGCTGAGAGTTGAGATCCTTGCCCGACTGGGGGATAAATCATATGTGCGGGTATTCCAGTAGTCTTTTGAAGAGTCTTTTCCTGCCAGGTCTCAGGTATATGACTTTCTGCAGCTGGTTATAAATGGCTCCATCCTGAGACCTTAAATCCTTTCCAGATGGTAGAGAGGGTGGTGGTCGACCAGCTAGTGAGGGCTTTGCCAGCAGCCATACAGCACTGGGTGCGACAAGGGGATCCGGGCACTATGGACCAGGTGGTAGGACTGACTGAGCGGTATACAGCCACTCTAGACTTTATACTGGACACAGCTCCACTTTGGCTGTCACGTAAGGCCCCGCCAGCTCAGGAGCCTTGGAAAAATCCATGACCCTCCACTGGGGCCAATCCAGACCCAGCTCCTACTGAAGGGGTATCCTGAAAGGAGCGTGACAACAGACCTGTTTCCCTTAAATCGGCCCCAAGGTCCCCTAGTGTCGCAGCTATTAAGTGTTGGCGGTGCCAAGGGCCCTGACATGTGGCTGCTAATTGCCCCCCTAGCAACTGAACCCATGGACTGTAGGTATACTCACCGAGTGTATATGTATGCCCAGCCAGTCTGCACCGCAACAACCGGCACTGCCAGCAGCAAGCCCCAACTGTGTCAGGTACTCGTTAACGGGTACCAGACGGAGGCTCTCTTGGACTCGGGGAGCTTAGTGACTCTGCTTCATGAGTCCCTTGTTGCCGGGGACAACCCCAATGGAGTGGGGGTGGTATTTATCCATGGGGAATTCCGAGAGTACTCGACCGCAGAGGATACTTTTTCCACACTGTGTGGAGAAATCAAACATGTGGTGGGAGTGGTGAAGACCCTTCCATATGGGACTGTGTTGGGAAGAGACTTGCCCCTTTTCTGGTCCCTGTGGGAGACCAGGGTTAACCCTCCCAAGTTAAATGTTATTCTGGGTGCGGAATCCAAAGATCCCGAGTCAAGGATATCTGCCGTATGTGTCGCCAACATAGGGACAGAGTGTAACCCCTATTGGCTTCCCCTAGAGGTATTGGTAGGAGAGGTCAAGGAGACCCCCACCGATAGCCGAGCTGGAGGTGTCCCCTGATAAGTTCGGGACAGCTCAGCTCCAGGATCCCTCCCTGGCCTGGGCACGAGAAAGGGTGATTGAAATTAATGAAATAGCTCAGCAACCAGGTGCTGAGACAGTTTTTCCTGGCATGGCTATCCACCGGGAGTTGTTGTTCCAGGTGGATAAAGTCCGTGATGAGGTGGTGGAACAACAGCTGGTGGTGACCCAATCCTACCGTCGGGTGGTGATCGACATGGTTCAAACCCACATGCTAGTAGGGCACTTGGGGGCCAAAAAGACGCAGGAGCACATTCTGCAGCATTTATTTTGGCCTGGGGTCTATGTGTGGCGCCCCAGGGTCCTGGTCATCGCAGTGGTATTGCTTTCCACTCGGGGAGAGTGATGCTACGTTTGGAGGCAAAGAAGGATAACTGCATCCAGGTACCACAAACATGCAACACAGTTTACACTCCAGGCCATCAGGGGGAGCTTCTGCTCCTATTTATTAGGTCACTCCCAATATATATATAACTGGTAGTCTGTAGGGAAAGTTTGAAAGTTCCAGACCAGAGTCTGAGGTGGACAGAGGGTCCAAGGAGCTGTACATGCCCTCAGAGTTGCAGCTCCTAGAAAGAGACATTCAGAAGGCAGAACTCTATTGCAGCAAGCGTGAAGGAAGTCGTAGCAAAGGAGAGGATACCAGAAGGGGACCAGCCCTACACAGGCTGCCTCCTTCTGAGGCGCAGAATCCCGGTGGCTGGAACACCGAGGGAGTTAGGACCTTTATGCTTTGCTCCAGAGACCGTCAGGACAGCTAATTGCAAGTTACCTGTCCGCCCTACACCCAGGGGGCACGGTGGCAACCCTTGGAGGCCAGGGCGTGCTAGAGTCCCTATAAACAGCCTCAAGCCACCAGTCATACCGGTTTGTCCTATCTGACTACGGGGGACAGAGAGAGAGAGAGACACCACATCTGTGAGACCCTTATGTGAAGCCATAGGCAGTAAGGGACTACACCACTGCAGCGCAAGGGAAGGCTACTGATTTCCACCTGGACAAGGGGACTCTGGACTTGCCTCCAAACCGGCCGGACTCTGCCTGCTCTGTGATCTGGTGCCCTGGACTGTGGAAGCTGAAGTCTTCAGTAAAGGTAAAGAGACTGCAACCTTGTGTCCTCGTTATTCCCTGCGCCATTCACCATATCACCATCTGCACACCGGGAAGCCCTGGGGATATACTTCACCTGTGGGAAGGTATACCATCTAGCTGCCATAACATCACCCCAGCGGACCCCTTAAAGCAGTGTCAGTCACCCTGACCGAATACCACAGGTGGCGTAACGAACACAAACTTTATCCCTTTAAAGACCTTTCCCTTTTACACGGACGTCCCAGGGCCACGGATCGGGTCAGCCACTGTGACATCCCCCTGTGAACAGCAGGACCCGGTACCGAGTAACCCACGGTCCCATGGGGGCGATCCATATGCAGAGGTCCAAAAGGTACTGTGACACGTGTCCAGAGTGCCAACTATCCTCACCCACTGCAAACTACCGGAGTCCATTGGTACCTCTGCCCATCATAGAGGTACCATTTGAGCGGATTGCCATCGATACCCAGAGGCGATACCTCTCTGCCACACATTGGACAAGTGGATCGCCCCCAGACACAGGGCCACAGGTTACTTGGTACCGGTCCTTTCTGTCTCAGTTCTGGGGTTGTCACGGTGTCTGGACCCGGTCCTTGACCCTGCTAAGGGGCGTCCAATAAAAGGTGATAGGAGTCTGTCAAGGTTTCGTGACGCCACCTGTGGTGTTTGGTCAGGATGACCGACACTGCTTGGGGTCCGCTGGGGTGATGGAATGGCAGCTAGATGGTATACCTTCCCACAGGTGAAGTATGTCCCCAGGGCTTCCCGGTGATGTATATGGCGATGGTGTGAGGTGCAGACAATAACGAGGACACAAGGTTGCAGTCTCTTTACCTCTTTACTGAAGACTTCAGGATCCGCAATCCAGAGCACAGTTAACAGGGCTGTCTGAGACCGGCCGGTCCGATGGCACATCCAGAGTTCCCTTTACAGGTGGAAATCGTTGCCTACCAATAGCGCCTGTGTGTTGTAGTGCTACCCTGCTGAGCATTCGGTATAGTCCTCACAACTTCTGTTCTAGTTCGTTCGTTCTTTCTAGTTCTTTCTCTTTCTTTCTATTTCGTTCCAGATGTTACTAGTTTCTCGTCCCCCAGGTATGTTATGGCTAGGACGCACCCGTATGACGGGAAGGCTCGGAGCTCTTCCGGGACCCTAGAGATGCCCCTCTCCACGCGTTGCCCCCTATGTCTTCGTAGGAAATTTAAGGTAGACAGCCATCCTTTAATTAACTGTCCTGCGGAGTTTGAAGTAAGGCATAGAGTCAGTTACTTCCTCGGTATTCCAGCCACCGGCTACGTGCCTCAGTAGGATGTTGCCGTTCTCGGGGCACGACTCCTACTGGTTCTCCTTTGTGCTTTATCTCATTTCTCACTGTTCCACAATATCCTTCGCTTCGTGTCTCTTTCTTAGGATACCGCCGCAAGGTAGTGCAGGCGAGGTTCCGTAACGTTCTGTTCGCTAGGTACCTGCCAGGTTCCCACGCCTGACAGGCACCCCCCTGAATCTTCTCCCTGCAACACCCCCTGCCACGGGATGTTGCCTGAATCCAACCCAGTCAGCTTCTGACTAACTTCCTATCCAACCCTTAGTTTTACCAGTGTGAGGAGTGGCCCAATAAATAAAGCCTTTTTCTCCCCCTAGTGGCCGGAGTGTGAAGTGTAATGTGTGCTGGTGATACCTGGTCAGTAGAATTCCTTCAGTGCCATCAGACTTACCATCACTCCCCTTAGCGGCAGAGTGTCATACTGCAACGACCAGATCTCTGGGGCGCTGCACAGGCTACCAAAAAAGATTCTTAAGGATCAGAGGACTCCTTTTATGACCAAGGTGACCAGGGAGCTATGTAAGCTGCTCCGGATTAAACAGCTACGTACGTCGGTGTACCTCCCACAAACCAACAGGTTGGTGGAGACATTTAACACGACCCTCAAACCCATTGTAATGCAACTGCAAGGCAGTTGCACACAAACTCCACCAGGGAGCACAGGGAATAATAATAATAATAATAATAATTTTATTTATATAGCGCCAACATATTTCGCAGCGCTTTACAAATTATAGAGGGGACTTATGCAGACAATAGACATTACAGCATAACAGAAGTCACAGTTAAAAATAGATACCAAGAGGAATGAGGGCCCTGCTCGCAAGCTTACAAACTATGAGGAAAAGGGGAGACATGAGAGGTGGATGGTAACAATTGCTTTAGTTATTCGGACCAGTCATAGTGTAAGGCTCAGGTGTTCATGTAAAGCTGCATGAACCAGTTATCTGCCTAAGTATGTAGCTGTACAGACACAGAGGGCTAATAACTGCATAAAGTGTATGAGAACATGTTGTGAGGAACCTGATTATGTTTTTGTTTTTTTGAATGGGCCACACAGGGATAGTTAGGTTAATACGTTGAGGTGGTAGGCCAATCTGAATAAATGAGTTTTTAGGGCACGCTTAAAACTGTGGGGATTGGGGATTAATCGTATTAACCTAGGTAGTGCATTCCAAAGAATCGGCGCAGCACGTGTAAAGTCTTGGAGACGGGAATGGGAGATTTTGATTATTGAGGATGCTAACCTGAGGTCATTAGCGGAGCGGAGGGCACGGGTAGGGTGGTAGACTGAGACCAGAGAGGAGATGTAGGGTGGTGCTGAGCCATGGAGTGCTTTGTGGATGAGGGTAGTAGTTTTTTACTGGATTCTTGATTGGATGGGTAACCAGTGTAATGACTGGCACAAGATAGAGGCATCGGTGTAACGGTTGGTGAGGAATATGATCCTGGCTGCAGCATTCAGGACAGATTGGAGCGGGGAAAGTTTTGTAAGAGGGAGGCCAATTAGTAGAGAGTTACAATAGTCCAGACGAGAATGAATAAGTGAAACAGTAAGAGTTTTTGCAGAGGCGAAAGTAAGAAAAGGGCGAATTCTAGAAATGTTTTTGAGGTGCAGATAACAAGGGGGGAAAAAGGTAAGGGGAAAAAAGTAGCACTCACCATGTAGCACCACAGTACAAAGCGAGGAGCGCCGCAGAGTAGTCAGACAGGCCGGTCAGCAACAAACAGGAAGATGAAGTACCAGAGGTCACAGCAATGCACGTGGTCATAGACAAGGCAGAAATCAGAAACAGAGGGGAGCACGGAATCCAAGGCACAAATACAGGTAATCAGAAGCAGAAGGATCACTAGGGTATACGGGTCAGCTGCTCAATCCAGGGACTGGAACCATCACTGACAAATGCTACCAGAAGTGGCACCAATAAATAGCCACCTACGAACCAAAGAGAGGCAGGAAAATTTGACCTATATCCCATGCCACGGGTGGATGAGCTAATTGAGAGGATGGGGGAGGCCCAGTACTTCACCAAGTTCGATCTCACAAAAGGTTACTAGCAGGTCCCATTAACAGAGTCGGCATACTAACTCTGCAACGCATGAAGACAGAAACTCCCTCGACTTGGTCTTCTCCCAGATTTGCTCAGTGGACGATTTCTACCCTCTCTTGCTCTCTGACCACAACCTTCTTTCATTCTTCTTTCATTCATGAACTGCCATCCTGCTCAGGTCACCCCCACTTTCCACACATATAGAAACATACAGGCCATTAACACCCAGAAACTTATGAAGAACTTGCAGTCCTCATTGACCCCTATCATCTCCATCTCATGTCCTGATTCTGCACTGAAGCATTACAATGAAACACTGCAACGTGCCCTGTATTAAATTGCAACTCCTTCACATAGAACAACTCGGCACAGATGGCTACAACTGTGGCACACGCTGCAAACACGTTTCCTGCAGCGGTGCTCCAGTTGCATCGAACGCCTGTGGAGAAAATTTAATGTACCTGAAGATTTTATCCATTATAAGTTCATGCTTAAAACATACAACTCTGCTCTTCACCTCTCCAACCAAACCTATTTTAACACCCTCATCACCTCACGGTCCAATAACCCTAAACGTCTCTTTGACACTTTCCATTCCCTACTCAACCCAAGAGAGCAGGCCCCAACCACGGATCTCCGAGCTGACGATCTGGCCAATTACTTCAAAGAAAAAATTGACCACATCCGACAGGAAATTATCTCCCAATTCCTTCATACCATGCACAGTCCTCCCTCCCCCACTGCATCTAGCTCACTCTCTGACTTTGAACCAGTTACAGAAGAAGTAAACAGGCTCCTTGCATCTTCTCAAAGAAATCCTATACAGAAAAGAAATACCAAATAATATTAAAAAATATAACCAATTTAGTAAATATTACTCATAAGAAATATACCCCCAAAAAAATATTTACTGACAAACCAATCGTTGAATATTAATCAAATTTATTTAATTTTTAAAAAAAGGACATAGCACAACAAATAGCACTTTTTTATTATAAAAATCAATATATATATATATTTATTAAAAATAAAAGATGAATAAAAATGCAAAAAGTATGTGAGGGGGCTAGGGCACGCCAAGACTGATTGGTAAAAAATACAATATAACATCAATTAAGTGTGCATAATCAAAGAGGAAACCTATGTAATCAATACCATAATTACACGGCTGAAGAACAGATTCATGTATATTCTCACAATGAAATACAGTAAAATTATTATAAATAATATTAAATAAATAATATTTCATGTGATGATATAAAAACAATATCTATATAAATCTATATACCTGATCGCTGCCTAGGAATTTTATATAATTGGTAACATGATGTAAAAATAAAAAATAAAATGAAAAATAAAAAATATATATAAAAAATTAATTATAAATAAAAAATAATAAAAAAATATAATAAAAAATAATGAAAATAATATAAAAAATCTATAATAATAAATAATAATATAAAATGAGAAATATGTATACGTATGTACGTGTATAAAGTGAGAGCTTTATGAAAATTTGAAAGAAATTAATGTGCATACAATTAATAAGTATAATGGAAATTATATGTGAAAACTAACAATATATCAAATGGTGATGTAAAATATTAAGGTGTAAATACAAATATATATATATATATATATATAAATATGTGAAATAATGAACAAATAAGTGAGTGAGGTGAAAATAAAATAATTAATTGTATGAGGAATAAAAAATATATGTACTTTATGTGAGGTATAAATGTATAAATTTTATATATTTGGCGATATTAGACAAAGATATCAAGCAAAAAGTGCGAGCAGTGCAATGAAAAAAGCCAAAAAATGAAATAAATAAAAAAATTAAATAAAAAAATAAAATATAAACGATGTGACTAATTATATGTCTGCAACTTCCAAATGCTGGGATCAAATATTAGGCGCAGATGTGACTAATTCATAGACTACAGGAACGTGCACAACATATACATAAAAGATATAAACTTAAAGACAGCCGTGAATACCAACCAGAAATGCGCGCCGCAGCCCCTGCACACACCACTCCAACGCACGTTTCGCAAACGCTTCGTCAGGGAGTTTTCATTTTATTTTTTATTTTTACATCATGTTACCAATTATATAAAATTCATAGGCAGCGATCGGGTATATATATTTATATAGATATTGTTTTTATATCATCACATGAAATATTATTTATTTAATATTATTTATAATAATTTTACTGTATTTCATTGTGAGAATATACATGAATCTGGTCTTCAGCCGTGTAATTATGGTATTGATTATATAGGTTTCCTCTTTGATTATGCATACTTAATTGATGTTATACTGTATTTTTTACCAATCAGTCTTGGCGTGCCCTAGCCCCCTCACATACTTTTTGCATTTTTATTCATCTTTTATTTTTAATAAATATATATATATTGATTTTTATAATAAAAAATTGTTATTTGTTGTGCTATGTCCTTTTTAAAAAAATTAAATAAATTTTATTAATATTCAATGATTGGTTTGTCAGTAAATATTTTTTTGGGGTATCTTCTCGCCCGACCATTTGACCCATTCCGTCACATCTCCTCCAGTCCCTTTCCCCTGCTGTCACCTCTCCCCTAACAAAAATATTCAACCTCTCTCTCTCTTCCGGTATTTTTCCCACATTCATTTAAGCATGCCATCATACAACCATTACTTAAAAAACCATCCCTCGATCAAAACTGTGCCACTAATTATAGACCGGTCTCTAATCTTTCCTTCATCTCTAAACTCCTCGAACGCCTGGTCCACTACCGTCTCATCCGCTATCTCTCAGATAACTCTTTTCTCGACCCTCTTCAATCTGGTTTCCACTCTTTACACTCTACTGAAACTGCCCTCACTAAAGTATCTAATGATATACTAACAGCTAAATCTAATGGTCACTACTCCATGCTAATTCTCTTGGATCTCTCCGCAGCATTCAATACTGTGGATCATCAGCTCCTCCTCACTATGCTCCGCTCCATCGACCTCAAGGACACCGTTCTCTCATGGTTCTCCTCCTATCTCTCTGACCGCTCCATCACTGTATCTTTTGCTGGTTCCTCCTTCTCTCACCTTCCCCTTACTGTTGGGGTTCCTCAAGGATCAGTCCTAGGCCCCCTCCTCTTCTCTTTGTATACCACACCTATTGGACAAACAATCAGTAGATTTTGTTTCCAGTACCATCTCTATGCTGATGACACCCAATTATACAATTCTTCTCCTGATATCACGCCTGCCTTTTTAGAAAACACCAGTGATTGTCTTATCGTTGTCTCTAACATCATGTCATCCCTCTATCTGAAACTGAACCTGTCAAAAACTGAACTTCTCATGTTCTCTCCCTCTACTAACCTACCTTTGCCTGACATTGCCATCTCCATGTTGCTCCACCATTACTCCCAAGCAACATGCCCGCTGCCTTGGGGTCATACTTGATTCCGAGTTTTCATTCACCCCCCACATCCGATCACTGGCTCGCTCTTCTTATCTGCATCTCAAAAACATTTCTAGAATTCGCCCTTTTCTTACTTTCGACTCTACAAAAACTCTTACTGTTTCACTCATTCATTCTCGTCTAGACTATTGTAACTCTCTCTTAATCGGCCTCAATCTTACCAAACTCTCCAGTCTCCAACCTGTCCTGAATGCTGCTGCCAGGATTATATTCCTCGCCAACCATTACACCAATGCCTTTACCCTGTGCCAGTCATTACACTGGTTACCCATCCACTCCAGAATCCAGTACAAAACTATTACCCTCATCCATAAAGCACTCCATAGCTCAGCACCACCGTACATCTCCGCCCTGGTCTCATTCTACCACCCTACCCGTGCTCTCCGTTCTGCTAATGACCTGAGGTTAGCATTCTCAATAATCAGAACCTCCCACTCCCGTCTCCAAGACTTTTCACGTGCTTCGCCAATTCTGTGGAATGCACTACCCAGGTTAATACGATTAATCCCCAATCCCCACAGTTTTACGCGTGCCCTAAAAACGCATTTGTTTAGACTGGCTTATCGCCTCAACGTATTAACCTAACTATCCCTATGTGGCCCATTCAAAAAAACTTAAACCATAATCAGGTTCCTCGCATTATGTTCTCATACACTTTATGCAGTTAATAGCCCTCTTTGTCTGTACTGTTACATACTTAGGCTGTTAACTGGTTCATGTAGCTTTACATGAACACCCGATCCTTACACTATGGCTGATCCGAACAACGAAAGCAATTGTTACCATCCACCTCTCGTGTCTCCCCTTTTTCCTCGTAGTTTGTAAGCTTGCGAGCAGGGCCCTCATTCCTCTTGGTATCTATTTTGAACTGATTTTTGTTATGCTGTTGTAAGGAGGTTGCTTTCCCTGCTCCTTGCCTGGAACCACTTGGTCAGACAGCTGGGTTGTTGGGGGGAAGACTTTCTGCCCTGGACAGAGGGGACCATGTGACTGCTGGGAAGAGAGAGGGGTGTGGTCAGAAAAGAGCGGGAGAGCAGGGAGAGGGCAGCGCGCCAATGAGAGGGCAGGCTGCAGCGCCGTACTCCCCTAAAGAGAGTGCTCCCTGTGAGGGCACCGAGACTGAGATACCCACCTTAGTGAAGGCTGTATGTGAGGGTGCAGACTCGGAAGCCTCCTGAATCAGAGAAGACTCTTCACCTGACAGCGCAGAGACAGTAACTCGGGCGCAGCCTCGGTGACCGCAGTGACAAGCAAAGATTCCTGAGTGTGATAAGTAACTGCCCAGTGTGTGTGTGACATACTCAACCCTGCACGCTATTACACTGTAACGTCTATTGTCTGTACAAATCCCCTTTATAATTTGTAAACGCTGCGGAATATGTTGGTGCTATATAAATAAAATTATTATTAATTATTATTATTAAAAGACCGCTTTTATAACACCAGAGGGTCTCTATCAATATGTCGCATTGCCTTTCAGATTACATGGGGCTCCGGCCACGTTCCTAAGGCTGATGGACATAGTGTTAGAGCCACATCGGAAATACACGTCTGCATATTTAGATGAAATAGTTATCTTTAGTGCAGATTGGAGCACCCACCTGTCCCAGGTGCAAGCAGTACTGGAGTCTCTCAGACTCTCGGAGTTAACAGTGAACCCACGAAATGCACGATAGGACTCATGGAAGCCCGGTACTTAGTGTTAGAATCTGTTTAGTTTGTGACTATCCACCATTTTCTTGTGGAGTTCTGGCTGCTGGTCTTTTCCCTCTGGCGCTGGGTTTGTCTTGGGTCAGGTGTTTGTATCACTCTTTATTAACCAGCACCTGCCTCCCAGTCCTTGATGGACAACAGTGTTAATCTGCTTGAGCTCTAGCTTGGTGCTTTGCTTTGTGTTCTATGTATGTAATATGTACGGTGCTGGTACCACTGGCTCTGCTAGCCTTAGTTTCTGTTTTCTATTGGTTTCTGCAGGGTTCTCTGTGTTTTCTATTAGGGGGTGACCCGTTTTTAAATCCAGTCCTTAGTTCTTTTAGGGAACCCCTTCCCCTTATCTATAGGTCTTCTTTGAGATTAACCTAGAATAGTCTGTGGGTCTATTCGCAAGGAATGGGTCACCCACTCCATCGTAGGGTTTCAGCCTAGTCATAGTGCAGGGTCAGTTTTCCCGTTCTACCTTAGTACTGTGTTGCAGATTCGTAACAGTTTGTCCAGCCAGAAAGTATTTTAAAAAAAACCTCTTGTCTGCATTGGTTAATGTTGGAAGTTGCCAGCTTACAACAGCACGTGAGTAATTGCCCTGGAATCCGCTCTGAAGAACCTAAGGTGGGTTTGCCTGAATGTTTTTCTGGTAAACCGCAGGAATTTTTTTCATTTAAAAATGCATGTTTACTTTATTTTTGGCTTAGACCCAGGTCTTCAGGGGCTGAATTACATCGTGTGGAGATTAATGTCGGATGACCCTTGTTTGATGTCAGTAGAAGCGTTTTTTTTGCTATGGGGGTATTATATGATGATCCTGATCGAGTCACTACAGCCGAGGCAGAACTCAGGCAGCTGAAACAGGGTTCTGGCGACGTTGAGAGATAGTTCAGACGATGGTCTGCAAAGGTCAGCTGGAATGATCCAGCACTCAAGAGTAAGTTTTTAGCAGGTTTGAATGACAGGGTTAAAGATTTGCTCATTGCATATTCTGCACCTGCTATGCTTGAGGCTGCTATGCAATTAGCTATCCGGGTGGATAGAAGATGGAGAGGTAGACAGAATGAGGAGAAGGTTTCAATTTTGCTAGAGAGCCCCGTTGACTGTGGGGAGCCGATGCAACTTGGGGCGATGTCCTCTCGTTCCCAGGAAAGGCAGAGAAGATTCTCTGAGGGGCTATGCTTTTATTGTGGTAAGGCTGACCATTTTATTAAGCAATGTGAAGGATGCATAAACAAGGAAAAGAGAAAAAAAAGGTCAATCAGAATAACCCTCCCTTTCGCATTGCATTTTTACGGTGGGCAGGAGTTTCTTTTTCTGGTAGTTCTACCTGTCGTGGTCATTCGTTTGATTGTGGTTCTGCACTTAATTTGATTGATCAACAATTTCTAGACAAGTATAAGATCAATTCTGTACCTTTAACATGCCCTTTTCCTGTAGTGGCGATTGATAACACTCCTCTAGAGCATGGGTGCGTTTTACGAAAGGTCACCGGGTTTCCACTCACTGTGAATATGGAACATCAGGAATCTTTAGATTTGTTTATACTTGATAAATTGCCTTTTACAGTTGTCCTGGGGTTACCCTGGTTAAAAATGCACAATCTTGTACTGGACTGGTTGTCAAGTACAAAAACCGCATATAGGGTCTTATCCTTAGATTAAAATGCTTTTTTTTTTACAGCGAGCTGCTCACCTGATGGTGTAAAGCAAAAGCATATGTAATATTGACTGCTGCAGATCCACCGGCCGCCAGTGCGACCTTCTCAGAGACCTTGTGCAGGATAGTTTGTGGATTAAGTCCGCGCTGCCACAATAATACAGATTTGGATTTAATGAAGAATTCTGGTGGTTTATTCAACGCGTTTCAAGGTCTCTCTGACCCCTTCATCAGGAAAACACCACAAATATATACCAGTTAGTTAAAAGTCTTCCTCTAGCGCAGTGGTGTTGAAGTCCCTTACTGCCTATGGCTTCAGATAAGGTCCTCACAGTTCTTCCCTCTGCCCCCCATATAGGATAGGACAATACCTGTATGGCAGGTAACTCGAGCCTTGTTACAGGGACTCTATCACGCCCAGGGCTCTATGTGTTACTGTGTCTTCAGGTGTGTGTGACGGACAGGTAATTTGCAATTCAGCTGTCTTGCCGGTTGCTGATGTAAGCCTTAGAGTCCCTTACAACCTCGGTGTGCCGGCTACCGGTTATCTGCGCTTTGCCAGGGAGACAGTCTGGTCGCTGCTGTCCTCCCCCTGGTGTCCTCACCTGTGCCTCACTCTCCTTCGCTCTCACTGAACGATGTCTGTTGTGAATTCCGCTCTTGGGCTCCCTCCGGTGGTTGTAAGTGGCACTTTTGTGAGTTCTGCTCTTGGGCCCCCTCTTGTGGTTTCTAGTGGTATGGCTGCTCCTTGGAGTTAGCTGTCATCAGCTGCCTCCACTTATTGTCTCTTCTGCTCGGCTATTTAGGCCTGGCTCTTTCTTCAGCCAGTGCCACTTGTAAATAGTTCCTGGTTGGATTCACATCTCTTTGGATTTCCCTGTTATCCTGACCAGTTCAGCAAAGCTAAGTTTTTGCTTGCGCTTTTCTGTTCACAGATTGTGGACTTATCCGTTCAGTGCTTTCTATGTTTGTCCAGCGATATCAGTATGAATTAATTCTGTCTTGCTGGAAGCTCTGGGAAGCAGATTTACCCTCCACACCTTTAGTCAGGTGTGGAGATTTTTTTGTAAACTCTGCGTGGATTTTTGTAGTGTTTTATACTGACCGCACAGTATTCCATCCTGTCCTAGCTATCAAGCTAGACTGGCCTCCTGTGCTCATCCTGGTTTCATTCTGTGTATGTCTTTTCCCTCTCCACTCACAGTCATTATTTGTGGGGGGCTAATCTATCCTTTGGGGATTTTCTCTGAGGCAAGATAGTTTTCCTGCTTCTGTCTTTAGGGGTAGTTAGTTCTCAGGCTGTGACGAGGTGCCTAGGGAGTGTCAGGAGCATCCCACGGCTACTTCTAGTGTTGTGTTGAGCTTAGGGACTGCGGTCAGTACAGTTACCACTTCCGTCAGAGCTCGTTCCATGTTGCTCCTAGACCACCGCATCATAACAGATGTCCTTTCCTTCTGTATATCTCTTTCTCAGGGGCTGTAGTACTTCAGATTACACGGCCCCTTCAGACCTTCTAACACGCCATGTCAGTCTGCTCCCTTCTGTCTCTCTGACAATCTGACCTCTCTTTCCCTCCAAACCACAATATATATAGGAGAGTCACCTAAGAGTAGGATCAAAAGCTCCCCCTTGTGGCCTGGAGTGTGAACACATTGCTTCCAAGCGTAACATCACTCTCCCCGTGAGGAAAGCAATGCTACTGTGATGACAAGGACCCTGGGGTGCCACACTTCCCCCGTTAAATCCAGTACTCCCGGACTGGGAAAAGAAGAACAATACATATTAGCAAAAAGACATACAAATTTTTAAATGTTGTAAACAGGTAGCACTGGTTAATAGTAAACTGGAGCTTCCCTTTATGGGAGGAATTGATGCTTGAACGTTGCAAGTACATATATACATAGTATGCATACTTTCAACAATAGAACCTATCTTATCAATGGCAACTACCCTTATGGGAATACTACTTTGAGGCTTCACAGTGCAAAACAAATGTTATCTTTATCTTCAATTTTTAAACCTTTACTGTATCTCAATACTATCTGCATATAATATTATACTAACTTACTTCTTCTAACGACATCAATCATTTTACTAAAAGTGCAACGTTTCAGCTTTATTCTTAGTCACTATCTCTCAGTAGTATTTTCTACGTACAATACTATCTTTAATACTATCAAACATTACCACTTTAATAAAGTGCAACAAGTCAACATTCCTTTTAAGGTGCCAACAATTTTCAACATTTTTTTTGTATGGAGGTAGTGCATTAAATTGTGCAATTAATACTCAAGTCAATTAATAACTTTATAACAGCAGCAATGATACAAGGGACCCCTCATGAACCCCCAATGTAGGCTTTGGGCGGGCTACAAGGCGTATATCCAGACCCGAATCCTGCCGCGCCAAACGGGTTTTTCTTTAGGTCTCTGAAAACAAATCAAGTTTTAAGGCATACTTTAAATCGCAGTTCCTTTAAGAGCTTTATGTAAAACCAGTAGAAAGCACCTTAAGTGATGCCAACTATTTACAATGGAAAGTTTTTGATAATGAGCAGTTCATGAGTCAACAGTTCTTGGAAACAGTTAAACTTGTTAGTGTAAAATCCTTGGTCAGCTAAAACAAAACTTTTAAACAGTCAACTTTTAACTATTTGCAGTCATATTCTTCTTATTTACTTTGGCTGTCTCCAAGGTAATATTTGGCGCTGAATACTTTCTGGCCTGGGAAGGTCTTGAGCCAAAGTTACACCATGTAACAAGTAGATGTTGTTAGTTTTGTACTCATGTACGGTCAGGTCATGTCCTGCAATGGGGGTCTGCGTAGCCTGGGTACACGTGATGACTGGTGAGGTTGCCACTGCTGTTTCGGTAGTGGTTATAGTTCACACAGTCGTCTTTGTGATGGTTTGAGAGGCTGGTGTCACAGTGGGAGTGGTAGTGTTGGTGGCCACTTTGGCGCTAGGTGGCGCTACTGGTGTTTTTGGTCTGGTCAGCTTTGGAGCAGCGTCCCTGAGCTTCTTCACATTTAAAGCGTACCACCCTTTGTCACTGAGATGTCTGGTGTATGTCACGCGATCACCGGGGTAAAGTTCCCTGTCCGGGTGTCCTTCCTAGAGGTGGGATTCTACGTCCCTCCTGTGGAGAAACAGGGTCAGTGGGTGCTCTCCTCCGCTGGCCTGGCTGTCTTTAGCAAGACTGCATGGACCACGGCTCATACCACTGAATGCCCGCTCTATTCTCCCAGTGGGCAATACACTACACAGACAACACAGGGTTAAGGTAAAACAGTGTGGCAATACTTTATTGAACCACAACACACAATAGCAAACAGAACAATCCCACCATGGCAACATCACGATAAGGTAAACAATGGTGATGGGATTAAAGAACCTTCACACTAAACTACTTACCAATGATCACGACCAGCGATACGACCTGGCCGTGATCATTGGTAAGTCATTGTGTGGTCGCTGGGGAGCTGTAACAGACAGCTCTCTCCAGCGACCAACGATCAGGGGAACGACTTCGGCATCATTGAAACTGTCTTCAACGATGCCGAAGTCCCCCTGCAGCACCCGGGTAACCAGGGTAAACATCGGGTTACTAAGTGCAGGGCCGCATTTAGTAACCCGATATTTACCCTGGTTACCATTGTAAAAGTAAAAAAAAAACACTGCTGCTGATGCACGCGCTGCTGCCGAGAGTTTCCCTGCAATGACTGTGTCAGCGCCGGCCGTAAAGCAGAGCACAGCGGTGACGTCACCGCTGTGCTCTGCTTTACTGCCGGCGCTGATACAGTGGACGCCGGGGGACGTGACAGACATCAGAATGTGAGTATGTAGTGTTTTTTTTTTTTAAGTTTTACAATGGTAACCAGGGTACATATCGGGTTACTAAGCGCGGCCCTGCGCTTAGTAACCCGATATTTACCCTGGTTACAAGTGAACACATCGCTGGATCGGCGTCACACACGCCGATCCAGCGATGACAGCGGGTGATCAGCGACCAAAAAATGGTCCTGATCATTCCCCAACGACCAACGATCTCCCAGCAGGGGCCTGATCGTTGGTCGCTGTCACACATAACGAGATCGTTAGCGGGATCGTTGCTACGTCACCAAAAGCGTGACGTTGCAACAATATCGTTAACGATATTGTTATGTGTGACAGTACCTTAAGTAGCACTATTAGCATATAAGCACACATCAATAAACAAAGCTTAAGATACCGTCACACATAACGATATCGTTAACGATATCGTTGCAGCGTCACACTTTTGGTGATGTAGCAACGATCCAGCTAACGATCTCATTATGTGTGACAGCGACCAACGATCAGGCCCCTGCTGGGAGATCGTTGGTCGTTGGGGAATGATCAGGACCATTTTTTGGTCGCTGATCACCCGCTGTCATCGCTGGATCGGCGTGTGTGACGCCGATCCAGCGATTTGTTCACTTGTAACCAGGATACATATCGGGTTACTAAGCGCAGGGCCGCGCTTAGTAACCCGATATTCTCCCTGATTAGCATTGTAAAAGTTAAAAAAAGAAAACAGTACATATCACATTCTGATGTCTGTCACGTCCCCCGGCGTCCACAGGGTTAAAACTGCTTTCAGCAGGAGCACTGCCGCTCCGGCCGAGAGTTTCCTTGCACTGACTGTGTCAGCGCCGGCCGTAAAGCAGAGCACAGCGGTGACGTCACCGCTGTTACTGCCGGCGCTGACAGTCAGTGCAGGGAAACTCTCGGCAGCAGCCCGTGCATTAGCAGCGCTCTTGCCGAAAGCAGTTTTAACCCTCTGGATGCCAGCGGGGGACGTGACAGACATCAGAATGTGAGTATGTAGTGTTTTTTTTTTTTTTTACTTTTACAATGGTAACCAGGGTAAATATCGGGTTACTAAGCGCGGCCCTGCACTTAGTAACCCGATGTTTACCCTGGTTACCCGAGTGCTGCAGGGGGACTTCGGCATCGTTGAAGACAGTTTCAACGATGCCGAAGGCGTTCCCCTGATCGTTGGTCGCTGGAGAGAGCTGTCTATGTGATAGCTCCCCAGCGACCACACAACGACTTACCAACGATCACGGCCAGGTCATATCGCTGGTCTTGATTGTTGGTAAGTCGTTTAGTGTAAAGGTACCTTTAACACACCCTATGTACAGTCACTATTAAAGACTTACACAGTATGTTAGATAGTATATCAGATGGCAAGTCTGTCTTCTTGACCCACCAGACATAAACACTTAAATTCACAAGCCAATATACAAATAAAAAGCCCGTTCTTTTGGTTTGCAAAAACATGGTTGTCTGGGAAATTAATAAACAATCTGGTTTCTTCACACCTCCTATTAACAAAGATCTCAGCATACAGGCCTGGCTCTTTGATAAATCCCCAGCCTCCTTTTAGTTTGAAGGCTACCACTGCGCCCTGCTTCAGTGGGGACTGATTTGTCTGTCGGTCCTCTCGGGCCTGAGCCTTAGCGCATAGGTCCCTTTTGTCAAAGGCTTTGCACCGGGCCTGGTACTCCTCATCCTTCTCCTTCCATTTACAGACGAGCTGCTGCTGGTACTCTTCCCAGCTCAGGACCTCCATAACCTCTCCTGCCTTCCTTTTTGCCCCGGGGAACCCCATACGATCTGTCCCAGAGTTCACAAAGCGATACACAGTTCTTTCAGCGTATACCTTGCCTGGCAGACTGGTGGGCTGGATCGGGGCCTTCATCAATTGTTCCACCCCTGTGGCCTGGTCCCATTCCCCTAGGATCTGAATGCATCCAGATCCATAACGGGGTGGTGCAGCTAGTGTGCCCACTAGGAGTTCCTCGGCTACTGGGGCAGGGTTGGTCTCCTTATCTGCCGCAGCGGTGTCTCTGGTGCCGGTCTCCATTGCTGGTATCCGGGGCCGTCGGATGGGACACGGTTCCTGCAGCTTTTCTCCTTGTGCCGCTTTCCACATGGTCTCAGCGTTCAGCTGCATCCGCAGGAGCTGGTCAGTGAGTTCTTCCACTTCGGCTTGCAGGAGTTCAGGGACTACTGGTGACGGCTCGCCGCGGCTTCCATCCAGGTGGCTGGGGTAGTCTTCCACTTCCACCCCATGCTCTGTTTCCGGGCTGCTCGCTATGTCGTCCTCCACATTCCTTTTAGCATCCTCCTCTGGTTGCCGCTCTCTCCTTCAGGACAGGGCTGGCTCCAGGTTTTTGAGGGTCCTGGGCGAAAGAGTCTCACTGGGCCCCCCCTTTAACACATACCACAATTCATGAATCACAGATACAGCAGAGAAATATAGGTATAGTCCAATGCCAGATTTCACTTCTTACATGAGTGATGGCTATTGTAAATGCTACAATACCAGCAGAGGGGCTTTATATAAGTAAACCCCTTATATGCCAATTTTTGTGACCTACTCCCTCTTCCTCAGTTACCAGTAGGCATTTTATTGTTAGCTGAACTTGCTGCAAAGAAAAAACTGCATACATTGAATATGACAATTTGTTAATGGAAAACTTTTTAGGCTATGTGCACATGTTGCAGAATTGCTGCGTAAATTTCCATGGCAATTCTGCAACTCCTGCTGCGGGTATAACGCATGCGGAATTGGCATGCGTTTTCCCGCTAAACACTAGCGTTTTACAAGCGTAATTAGCTTGCGGAATGCTAGCGTTTTCCAAGCGATCTGTAGCATCGCTTGGAAAACTGATTGACAGGTTGGTCACAGTTGTTAAACAGTGTTTGACAAGTGTAACCAACTTTTTACTATTGATGCTGCCTATGCAGCATCAATAGTAAAAAGATAGAACGTTAAAAAAAATTAAAAATCATGATATTCTCACCTTCCGGCGTCCCCGACAGCCTACCCGCTCCTCGCGATGCTCCGGTCCCAATAATGCATTGCGGCAATGACCCCAGATGAAGTAGCGGTCTCGCGAGACCGATGTCATCACAGGTCATTTTCGCAATGCATTATTGGGAATGGAAGCATCGCGAGGAGCGGGTAGGCTGTCGGGGACGCTGGAAGGTGAGAATATCATGATTTTTATTTTAATTCTTTTTTTTTCTAACAATTATATGGTTCCCAAGGCCTGGAGGAGAGTCTCCTCTCCTCCACCCTGGGTACCAACCGCACATGATCCGCTTACTTCCCGCATGGTGGGCATAGCCACATGTGGACAGTAAGCGGAGCAATGCATTCCTATGTGTGTGGAATCCCTGCGATTCCGCACAAAGAATGAACATGCTGCGTTTTTTTCCAGAATGCGATTCCGCCGCGGGAAAAAAAGCAACATGTGCACAAAAATTGCAGATTGCATTCTAATAATAGAATGCTTAATATATGCGGTTTTTTTTTTTGCATTTTTATAAAGAAAAACCGCGGAAAAAAGCAAAAAATCCTGAACGTGTGCACAGCCTTAAAGTAAACATTAGAAAGTATTAACGTAGAACATTTGTAAAAGGGCAAAATGGGTTGCAGGCTGCAGCATCACAACACATCAGTATTCGTTGTCCCATTGTTTTGAATTCACTGTCGACTTGTAGTGCTGATGACTGACCCCAATAAGTGACGTGCAAAAATGTATACATACAGTACATGTACATGGCACACACACGTACATGCCACACACATACATACAGTACATGTACACGGCGCACACACATACATACAGTACATGTACATATCGCACACACGTACATGGTACACACATATAGTACATGTTGCACACACGTACATGGCACACATATACATGGCACATATATACAGTACATGTACATGGCACACACACGTACATGGTACACCCATACATGGAACATACGTATATGGAACATACATATTCATGCATGGCACACACATACATACATGGCACACACATACATACATGGCACACACACATACATACATGGCACACACACATACATACATACATACATGGCACACACATACATACACGGCAAATACATACATGGCACACACATGCTGCACAACAAATGCTCATTTGATACATGTGATTCATGTAAACACATACACATAGCTCACAGACAGCACACACTACACATACCACACAGTATACACACATCAATTACAAACACCTCACATACAGTGGGGCAAAAAAGTATTTAGTCAGTCAGCAATAGTGCAAGTTCCACCACTTAAAAAGATGAGATGCGTCTGTAATTTACATCATAGGTAGACCTCAACTATGGGAGACAAACTGAGAAAAAAAATCCAGAAAATCACATTGTCTGTTTTTTTAACATTTTATTTGCATATTATGGTGGAAAATAAGTATTTGGTCAGAAACAAAATTTCATCTCAATACTTTGTAATATATCCTTTGTTGGCAATGACAGAGGTCAAACGTTTTCTGTAAGTCTTCACAAGATTGCCACACACTGTTGTTGGTATGTTGGCCCATTCCTCCATGCAGATCTCCTCTAGAGCAGTGATGTTTTTGGCTTTTCGCTTGGCAACACGGACTTTCAACTCCCTCCAAAGGTTTTCTATAGGGTTGAGATCTGGAGACTGGCTAGGCCACTCCAGGACCTTGAAATGCTTGTTACGAAGCCACTCCTTCGTTGCCCTGGCGGTGTGCTTTGGATCATTGTCATGTTGAAAGACCCAGCCACGTTTCATCTTCAATGCCCTTGTTGATGGAAGGAGGTTTGCACTCAAAATCTCACGATACATGGCCCCATTCATTCTTTCATGTACCCGGATCAGTCGTCCTGGCCCCTTTGCAGAGAAACAGCCCCAAAGCATGATGTTTCCACCACCATGCTTTACAGTAGGTATGGTGTTTGATGGATGCAACTCAGTATTCTTTTTCCTCCAAACACGACAAGTTGTGTTTCTACCAAACAGTTCCAGTTTGGTTTCATCAGACCATAGGACATTCTCCCAAAACTCCTTTGGATCATCCAAATGCTCTCTAGCAAACTTCAGACGGGCCCGGACATGTACTGGCTTAAGCAGTGGGACACGTCTGGCACTGCAGGATCTGAGTCCATGGTGGCGTAGTGTGTTACTTATGGTAGGCCTTGTTACATTGGTCCCAGCTCTCTGCAGTTCATTCACTAGGTCCCCCCGCGTGGTTCTGGGATTTTTGCTCACCGTTCTTGTGATCATTCTGACCCCACGGGGTGGGATTTTGCGTGGAGCCCCAGATCGAGGGAGATTATCAGTGGTCTTGTATGTCTTCAATTTTCTAATTATTGCTCCCACTGTTGATTTCTTCACTCCAAGCTGGTTGGCTATTGCAGATTCAGTCTTCCCAGCCTGGTGCAGGGCTACAATTTTGTTTCTGGTGTCCTTTGACAGCTCTTTGGTCTTCACCATAGTGGAGTTTGGAGTCAGACTGTTTGAGGGTGTGCACAGGTGTCTTTTTATACTGATAACAAGTTTAAACAGGTGCCATTACTACAGGTAATGAGTGGAGGAAAGAGGAGACTCTTAAAGAAGAAGTTACAGGTCTGTGAGAGCCAGAAATCTTGATTGTTTGTTTCTGACCAAATACTTATTTTCCACCATAATATGCAAATAAAATGTTAAAAAAACAGACAACGTGATTTTCTGGATTTTTTTTTTCTCAGTTTGTCTCCCATAGTTGAGGTATACCTATGATGTAAATTACAGACGCCTATCATCTTTTTAAGTGGTGGAACTTGCACTATTGCTGACTGACTAAATACTTTTTTGCCCCACTGTACACAGCTTTATGCTGGAGGGAATGAGATGTTCCACACAGTATCAGCTGCAGCTCCTCCTTCTCCCAGCAGCACTATCCCAGCAGACACCTCCCTGCCCTCTCCTCTGCTGGGACTGCCGACAAGAGCAGGAGTTGTTGACAGGAGCCATCATCACCAGGAGCAGCACACACAGAGGGTGCTGCACGACTTATGGTACCTCACATCACAGCTCAGGTATGTAGGTGCCAGCCCAGGTCTTAGCTCTCCCTCCCCTCAGAAGCTCCGTGCAGGAGGACAGGAGGTGCACTGGCCTATGAATACATGGCCTGTGGTGACATCATGGTCACATGGCAGGTCACATGTAAAAGAGATAATTAAATTAAGTTTATGTTTGTGACACCACCTGTGGTATTCGGTCAGTGGGGACCGATGCTGCTTTAAGGGGTCCTCTGGGGCGATGTTATGGCAGCTAGATGGTATAACTTACCACAGGTGAAGTATATCCCCAAGGCTCCTGGTGTGTAGATAGAAGATGGTGAATGGTGCAGTAAAGAACGAAGACATAGGTTTGCAGTCTCTTTACCTGGTTTACTGAAGACTTCAGGCAGCCACAGTGCAGGGTACCAGATCACAGGGCAGGCAGGATCCGGCCAGCTTGGAATTGAATCCAGAGTTCCCCTTTACCACGTGGAGTTAAAAACCTTCCTCTAGCATGGTGGTGTTGTAGCCCTTACTGCCTATGGCTTCAGATAAGGTCCTCACAGTTCTTCCCTCTGTCCCCCATATAGGATAGGACAATACCTGTATGACAGGTAACGCGAGCCTTTTTACAGGGACTCTAGCACGCCCCGGGCTCTATGTGTTACTGTGCCTTCAGGTGTGTGTGGCGGACAGGTAATTTGCACTTCAGCTGTCCTGCTGGTTTCTGATGTAAGCCTTAGAGTACCTTACAACCTCGGTGTGCCGGCTACCGGTTATCTGAGCTTTGCCAGGGAGACAGTCTGCTCTCTGCTGTCCTCCCCCTGGTGTCCTCGCCTGTGCCTCGTTCTCCTTCACTCTCACTGAACGATGTCCTTTCCTTCTGTATATCTCTTTCACCAGGGGCTGTAGTACTTCAGACTATATGGCCCCTTCAGACTTTCTGACACTCCATGTCGGTCTGCACCCTTCTGTCTCTCTGACAATCTGACCTCTTTTTCCCTCCATTCCACAATATATATAGGGCAATCACCTAGGAATAGGATCAAAAGCTCCCCCTTGTGGCCTGGAGTGTGAACATGTTGTGTGTATGGTGATTACCTGATGAGAGTTATCCTTCATCGCTTCCAAGCATAACATCACTCCCTCCGTGAGGAAAGCAATGCTACTGTGATGACCAGGACCCTGGGGCACCACAGAACCCCTTCCCCTTACCTATAGGTCTTCATTTGAGATTAACCTAGGATCGTCGGTGGGTCTATTCACAAGGAATGGTGTTGTGAATTCCGCTCTTGGGCTCCCTCCGGTGGTTGTAAGTGGCACTTTTGTGAGTTCTGCTCTTGGGCTCCCTCCGGTGGTTTTAAGTGGTATGGCTGCTCCTTGGATTTAGCAGTCTGCAGCTGCTTCCACTGATTGTCTTTCTGCTCGGCTATTTATGCCTGGCTCTTCCCTTCAGCCAGTGCCACTTGTCAATGGTTCCTGGTTGGATTCACATCTCTCTTGGATTTCCCTGTTATCCTGACCAGTTCAGCAAAGTTAAGTCCTTGCTTGCTCTTTTCTGTCCACAGGTTGTGGACTTATCCGTTCTGTGCTTTCTATGTTTTGTCCAGCTTGTCAGTATGGATTAATTCGGTGAAGCTGGAAGCTCTGGGAAGCAGATTTACCCTCCACACCTGTAGTCAGGTGTGGAGATTTTTGTTAACTCTGTGTGGATTTTTTGTAGTTTTTATACTGACCGCACAGTATTCCATCCTGTCCTATCTATCTAGCTAGACTGGCCTCCTGTGCTACATCCTGGTTTCATTCTGTGTGTCTTTTCCCTCTCCACTCACAGTCATTACTTGTGGGGGGCTATCTATCCTTTGGGGATTTTCTCTGATGCAAGATAGTTTTCCTGTTTCTATCTTTAGGGGTAGTTAGTTCTCAGGCTGTGACGAGGTGCCTAGGGAGTGTCAGGAGCATCCCACGGCTACTTCTAGTGTTGTGTTGAGCTTAGGGACTGCGGTCAGTACAGGTACCACTTCCTTCAGAGCTCGTCCCATGTTGCTCCTAAACCACCAGTTCATAACAGTACAAGTGGCCAAAAATGAATTAAATGCATCTCAAAAGAAGGAAAAAAAAATTCTGAGCCATTTTTTTTTCTGTGCTCTGTTTTGTCTTTTTTTTCCTCTTGATCTCTGGGTGGTTCAGGATTTATGCTCTGGCATGGATGTTCAGGGTTTGTTTTCTCGTGTGGATCAACTTGCTGCAAGAGTACAGAGTATCCAAGATTATGTTGTCCAGACTCTGGCTTTTGGGCCTAGAATTCATACTCCTGATTTGTTTTTGGAGGACAGATCCAAGTTTTTGAACTTTAAAAACAACTGCAAATTGTTTTTTGCTTTGAAACCCCGTTCTTCTGGTGATTCCATTCAGCAAGTTAAAATCATCATATCCTTGCTGCGTGGTGACCCTTAGGACTGGGCATTCTCCCTTGAATCAGGGGATCCGGCATTGCTGAATGTAGACCCATTTTTCAAGCGCTCAGATTATTGTATGACGAACCTAATTCTGTGGATCATGCAGAAAAAACCCTGTTGGCCCTGTGTCAAGATCAGGAAGCGGCAGAATTATACTGCCAGAAATTTAGGAAATGGTCTGTGCTCACTAAATGGAATGAGGATGCTCTGGCTGCTATTTTCAGAAAAGGTCATTCTGAAGCCCTTAAAGATGTTATGGTGGGCTTCCCTACGCCTACTGGTTTGAGTGAATCTATGTCTCTAGCCATTCAGATTGATCGGCGTCTGCGCGAGCGCAAAGCTGTGCACCATATGGCAGTGTCCTCTGAGCAGAGTCCTGAGCCTATGCAATGTGATAGGATTTTGACTAGAACAGAATGACAGGAATTCAGACGTCAGAATAGGCTGTGTATTTACTGTGGTGATTCTGCTCATGTTATTTCTGATTGCCCTAAGCGTACTAGGAGGGTCGCTAGGTCTGTTACCATCAGCACTGTACAGCCTAAATTTCTTTTATCTGTGACCCTGATTTGCTCATTGTCGTCCTTTTCTGTCATGGCATTTGTGGATTCAGGCGCTGCCCTGAACTTAATGGACTTAGAATTCGCCAGGCGCTGTGGTTTTTCCTTGCAGCCTTTGCAGAGCCCTATTCCTTTGAGGGGCATTGATGCTACACCATTGGCCAAGGATAAACCTCAGTACTAGACGCAGATGACCATGTACATGGCTCCAGCACATCAGGAAAATTGCCGTTTTCTGGTGTTGCATAACCTGCATGATGTTGTTGTACTGGGTTTTCCATGGTTACAGGAACATAATCCGGTGCTGGATTGGAAAACTATGTCTGTGACTAGTTGGGGTTGTCAAGGGGTATATAGTGACGTTCTTTTGATGTCAATTTCCTCTTCCTCCTCTTCTGAGGTCCCTGAGTTTTTGTTGGATTTCCAGGATGTATTTGATGAGCCCAAGTCCAGTTCCCTTCCTCCACATAGGGACTGTGATTGTGCTATTAACTTGATTCCAGGTTGTAAGTTCCCTAAGGGCCGACTTTTCAATCTGTCTGTGCCAGAGCATGCCGCCATGCGGAGCTATGTTAAGGAATCTTTGGAGAAGGGGCATATTCGGCCGTCTTCGTCACCATTGGGAGCGGGTTTCTTTTTGTTGCTAAGAAGGATGGCTCCTTGAGACCCTGTATAGATTATCGTCTTCTTAATAAGATCACGGTCAAATTCCAATACCCCTTGCCTTTGCTTTCTGATTTGTTTGCTCAGATTAAGGGGGCTAGTTGGTTTACTAAGATTGACCTCCGAGGGGCATATAATCTTGTTCGTATTAAACAGGGTGACGAATGGAAAACTGCATTTAATACGCCCGAAGGCCATTTTGAATACCCCGTGATGCCATTTGGGTTCTCTAAAGCTCCATCTGTGTTCAAATCTTTCATGCATGATATTTTCCGCAATTATCTTGATAAATTCATGGTTGTATATTATTTAGATGATATTTTGATTTTTTCCGATGATTGGGAGTCTCATGTGAAGCAGGTCAGGATGCTATTCCAGATCCTTCGTGATAATGCTTTATTTGTGAAGGGGTCTAAGTGCCTCTTCGGAGTTCAGAAGGTCTCTTTTTTGGGTTTTATTTTTTCTCCCTCGTCTATGGAAATGGATCCTGTTAAGGTCCAAGCTATTCATGGCTGGATTCAACCCACATCTGTGAAGAGCCTTCAAAAATTTTTGGGCTTTGCTAATTTCTATCGCCGTTTCATTGCCAACTTTTCTAGTGTGGTTAAGCCCCTTACTGATTTGACGAAGAAAGGCGCTGATGTGACGAATTGGTCCTCTGCAGCTGTTGAGGCCTTTCGGGAGCTTAAACGCCGATTTACTTCTGCCCCTGTGTTGCGTCAGCCGGATGTTTCTCTTCCTTTTCAGGTTGAGGTTGACGCTTCTGAGATTAGGGCAGGGGCCGTTTTGTCTCAGAGGGATTCTGATGGTTCTTTGATGAAACCGTGTGCTTTTTTTCCAGAAAGTTTTTGCCTGCGGAACGCAATTATGATGTTGGCAATCGGGAGTTGTTGGCTATGAAGTGGGCGTTTGAGGAGTGGCGACATTGGCTTGAGGGAGCTAAGCACCGCGTTGTGGTCTTGACTGATCATAAGAATCTGATTTACCTCGAGTCGGCCAAGCGGCTGAATCCTAGACAGGCTCGATGGTCCCTGTTTTTCTCCCGTTTTGATTTTGTGGTCTCGTATCTTCCGGGATCTAAGAATGTTAAGGCTGATGCCCTCTCTAGGAGTTTTTCGCCTGATTCTCCTGGAGTCCTTGAGCCGGTTGGCATTCTTAAGGAAGGGGTGATTCTTTCTGCCATCTCCCCTGATTTGCGGCGGGTGCTTCGGGAATTTCAGGCTGATAGGCCTGACCGCTGTCCAGTGGGGAAGCTGTTTGTTCCTGATAGATGGACAAGTAAGGTAATTTCTGAGGTTCATTGTTCAGTGTTGGCTGGTCATCCTGGGATTTTTGGTACCAGAGATTTGGTTGCTAGGTCCTTTTGGTGGCCTTCCTTGTCGCGCGATGTGCGTGCTTTTGTGTAGTCCTGTGGGACTTGCGCCCGGGCCAAGCCTTGCTGTTCCCACTCTAGTGGGTTGCTTTTGCCTTTGCCGGTCCCTGAGAGGCCCTGGACGCATATTTCCATGGATTTTATTTCGGATCTTCCTGTTTCCCAGAAGTTGTCTGTTATCTGGGTTGTTTGTGACCGGTTCTCTAAAATGGTCCATCTGGTACCTTTGCCTAAGTTGCCTTCCTCCTCAGATTTGGTTCCATTGTTTTTTCAGCATGTGGTTCGTTTGCATGGCATTCCGGAGAATATTGTGTCTGACAGAGGTTCTCAGTTTGTCTCTAGGTTTTGGCGGGCCTTTTGTGCTAGGATGGGCATTGATTTGTCTTTTTCTTCGGCGTTTCATCCTCAAACTAATGGCCAAACTGAGCGAACTAATCAGACCTTGGAAACCTATTTAAGATGCTTTGTGTCTGCTGATCAGGATGATTGGGTGGCTTTCTTGCCGTTGGCCGAGTTTGCCCTTAATAATCGGGGTAGTTCGGCTACTTTGGTTTCACCTTTCTTTTGTAATTTTGGTTTTCATCCTCGTTTTTCTTCGGGGCAGGTTGAGCCTTCTGATTGTCCTGGACAGATTTGGACTCATGTGGACAATTTGATGTTGTCTCAGGAAAGGGCTCAACGTTTTGCTAACCGCCGTCGGTGTGTTGGTCCCCGGCTTCGTGTGGGGGATTTGGTTTGGTTGTCTTCTCGTCATGTTCCTACGAAGGTTTCTTCCCCTAAGTTTAAGCCTCGGTTTATTGGTCCTTATAAGATTTCTGAAATTATCAATCCGGTGTCTTTTAGTTTGGCTTTTCCAGCCTCTTTTGCCATTCATAATATTTTCCATAGATCTTTGTTGCGGAGATATGTGGTGCCCGTTGTTCCCTCGGTTGATCCCCCTACCCCGGTGTTGGTTGAGGGAGAGTTGGAATATGAGGTTGAGAAAATTTTGGATTCTTGTTTTTCGAGGCGGAGGCTTCAGTATCTTGTCAAGTGGAAGGGTTATGGCCAGGAGGATAATTCTTGGGTTGTTGCCTCCGATGTCCTTGCCGCCGATTTGGTTCGTGCTTTTCACTTGGCTCGTCCTGATCGGCCTGGGGGCTCTGGTGAGGGTTCGGTAACCCCTCCTCAAGGGAAGGGGGGGTACTGTTGTGAATTCCGCTTTTGGGCTCCCTCTGGTGGTTGTAAGTGGCACTTTTGTGAGTTCTGCTCTTGGGCTCCCTCCGGTGGTTTTAAGTGGTATGGCTGCTCCTTGGATTTAGCAGTCTGCAGCTGCTTCCACTGATTGTCTTTCTGCTCGGCTATTTATGCCTGGCTCTTCCCTTCAGCCAGTGCCACTTGTCAATGGTTCCTGGTTGGATTCACATCTCTCTTGGATTTCCCTGTTATCCTGACCAGTTCAGCAAAGTTAAGTCCTTGCTTGCTCTTTTCTGTCCACAGGTTGTGGACTTATCCGTTCTGTGCTTTCTATGTTTTGTCCAGCTTGTCAGTATGGATTAATTCAGTGAAGCTGGAAGCTCTGGGAAGCAGATTTACCCTCCACACCTGTAGTCAGGTGTGGAGATTTTTGTTAACTCTGTGTGGATTTTTTGTAGTTTTTATACTGACCGCACAGTATTCCATCCTGTCCTATCTATCTAGCTAGACTGGCCTCCTGTGCCACATCCCGGTTTCATTCTGTGTATGTCTTTTCCCTCTCCACTCACAGTCATTACTTGTGGGGGGCTATCTATCCTTTGGGGATTTTCTCTGAGGCAAGATAGTTTTCCTGTTTCTATCTTTAGGGGTAGTTAGTTCTCAGGCTGTGACGAGGTGCCTAGGGAGTGTCAGGAGCATCCCACGGCTACTTCTAGTGTTGTGTTGAGCTTAGGGACTGCGGTCAGTACAGGTACCACTTCCTTCAGAGCTCGTCCGATGTTGCTCCTAAACCACCAGTTCATAACAGAATGGGTCGCCCACTCCATCGTAGGGTTTCAGCCTAGTCATAGTGCAGGGTCAGTTTTCCCCCTTCTACCTTAGTCCTGTGTTGCAGATCCGTAACACTCAGGTTATTTGATCAAACCTCAAGTAAACAAGATTGAGGCCATTCAAAACTGGCCCAAGCAGTTAAGTGCCAAACAGGTGAGGGCATTCCTTGGCATCATTGAGTACTACTGCCAGGTTATACCCAATTTTGCTGGGAAATCAGAACCCCTAACTGACCTGTTAAAAGGTAAGAAGTCGGTGATGGTCCGGTGGAATCCTCAAGCGGAGGAAGCATTCCAGTCCCTGAAGTCAGTGTTGTGTGGACAGCCAGTCCTCATTAGCCTCAACTTCAAGGAAACCTTTATCGTGCAAACGAATGCCTCAGAGGAGTGGTGCTGTCAAAAGAGGTGAACGGGGATGAGCATCCAGTCTCCTATTTAAGCAGGAAACTGACCCCGGCAGAGAAAAATTATGTCGTAGTGGAGAAGGAGTGCATGGCTATTAGGTGGGCTTTGGAGTCCCTACGCTACTATTTGCTCACACTTCAGTTTACTTTAGTAATGGACCATCACCCCTCGTCTGGATGAGAAACACAAAAGAGAGGAATGCTCGGGTCACCAGATGGTTCCTGTCCCTACAAAATTTTAGTTTCTCAGTGGAACATCGGGCAGGGAAGTCACAGGGAAATACAGATCCCCTGTCACGGGCCCCCTGTATGGTGACAAATGTTCAACCCCACAAGATGGAACAGAGCGGGGGTATGTGAGGCAGTGACCAGTGTTATATGTGAGGGTCGCTATGTGTCCCCTCAGGATGTGCAAAGAAGCATATGGAGGCCATGGGAGTGCATTGCAGTCACAGACATAGCTGTGATTGCAATGCAGAACAAAAGTTAGTGTTGATCTTGGGCAAGCTATTTGTTCAAGGCAGATTTAAGAAAACCTGCTCTGTTATGGAAAAGCATTCATTCATATATCCAAAATACATATTGCATTACTTTTCCATTAACACCACAGTGGGCGGTTTTCAACATCCTGGCAGATAGTCATCAAAATATATCAAGATTAAATCATCACTAATTCTTTGGGCCTCGGCTACGAGGAAGAGTATCCTCCATCATTGGTTAAACCCAGTATCGCAACCACTAACACTTATTCAATCCAAAATTATGTCTTTGTTCAAAAAAATGTATTGGCTGGACGCTCTAATAAACAAAGAAAAAATGACTGGGAAATTCTTCAAAAGATGGGTGTCGTTCATTCCCACATTACCATACAACACTAAAGGTAGATTGAGGAAACAATTCAAACACACCTCATGTTACTTACTTCAGACATTTCATAATCGGGTTCCAATACCATAGTCATTGACGTAATGTGAGAGTTCAGTTCGCACACAGTGGGAATGTGAGGAAGGGGTTGTTTTTTCTTTTTTGGGGGTTAAGTGTTAAATTCATGGTATTTGTTGGATATCATTGCCTGTATGTACTACTATGCATTTGATAAACAGAGTTTAAAAAAAAAAGAGAAAACCTGCTCTGGGCTTTTATTTTTTAAATGGACTACAGGATGGTAGTGGGACGGTCCGTTTCTTCCCCCGATTTTGGTTTTCCATGTGGCTGACGGCCATAGGTTCTTTGGTAAAAACCCCTTCAGCAGAGGATTGGATGTGTCAGTTTTGGTCTTGCAAGGAGACATAGCAGAAGGCTCTACAGAGCTCAAGCTGTGTCAACACAGGGCCAAGCGGAGCCAAAAGGACTGACACCCTCAGCGTACACAGCGGTGCAGTCGCCCACGGCAAATGGTCACAGACTGTCTTTGTTTTCCCAGCTGCGATCTGGAGGATCCGATTTACTTTCTGTTTGTGAGTGCGCTGATCATTAAAATAGAACTTTTCCTGGGTTACTGCCTCATCACTGCACAGTGTGGACACCGCTGCTGCACAGGGTGAAGTTAAAGTACAATTTGTAGGGCCTATGAAGTATGGTTTAAATATCCAAACAGCACTTGGCAGAAAAAAGCTTCCCTTCCCCTGCTGTATAAGAAAAAAGGTGAACATTACTACAAAAAAAGGATATTCCTACTGTATGGGGGTACAACAAAATGGAGATTCCTACTGTATAGGAGTACAACAAAATGGACACTGTATGGGAAAACAAAAGGTGGACTTTACTACTGTATGGTCATACAAGGAAGATGATTACTACTGCATGGAAGCAAAGTAGTTGGAAAGACAAAGGTGGACATTATCAGTGTTGCTCCCTGATGCCTCAGCTCATCCCATACTTGGTACAATACTCTCAATGTTCATTCCAACTTTGACTATGTCTGTTGAGTCATTTCCTGCTGTGACCCTGACTACATGCCTAGAATTTTTCTTGCATAAAAGTTCAAATTTCTTTGCCAACTGGAATACCGGAGATACCTAAAGGTAATTTGAAGAAAAGTTAGAACCAGTTCTTAACCAATTTAAGCTCGGATCACAACACAATTGATGTGTACACAGTATAGCACAGACTATGGGCTAGTGTGTGGTGTGTGCCATTGCAACCAGAAGTATTCTAAAAGGGACTCTGTTTCAATTTCAGGGGCTGAGATCTGCAGACACCTCAAAGTGATTGATTGCCTTTCTCACAAGCCTCTTTCTTTACATATGAAGATCATGATTCTTAAGTCATCCCTTCCCTGTGAGGTACATTTGCAGTGCAGATGGCTAGTACTAATATCCAAAGTTGCAAATGTATGCAATGCAGGAAGCAAGTCCTCATGCAACTCCATGAATGCAAAAATAACAATGTTATGGGACTTTCATTGTGGTAATGTAGTCACAAAAATATATTTTAATAACAAAATTCTAGGCCTCCATGAAGCCCTACTTTTCACCACACTCTGGACAGTAGACTCTTGGCTGAATACATTTTTATCTCCTGTTCCACCTCCCATATCGCCAATCTTGGAAGTGTTCTCAGGCTGCATGATCATACCTGCCATCAGTGGCTTGGCGAGCCTACAAGCTCCATCATTTTCTCTTTGCTTGACAACCAGCCATGTTCAATAAATGCTCCAAGACTGAGTTTGAACCCTTATGCATGGGATCTGACCGGGTATGACATTAACTCTTGCTGATCTACACCATGTTGTTGTTTACCATCTGGAGAGAAGCCATCGTCTTTTATTTGGAACCGGGAGAAAAGACCTCCTATATACAAAAGAACATGTCAACTGTTTACAGCCTTGCATGTTGATCCTCTTTCTATTGACGACTACAATCTGCACTCCTTGATGCCCACTATTCTTTTGTTGGTGTTGGTGGCACTGAAGGCACTTTTCTACAAATAAATAGGAGAACAATAAGTGTGTAAACAATGGCAAAGATCACTTTGGTAAACAAAAATTAATAAGATTTATTGAGATTCAAACATACAAGAAAGACAAAAAAACACATTAAAAACAATTTTAAAAATCCACAAGGCTAAATGTAAATAAAAACTGGAGGACCTTAACCCCTTGGTGCTCGAGCCAATTTTGACCTTAATGACAAAGCCAATTTTTACAATTCTGACCACTGTCACTTTATGAGGTTATAGCACTGGAACGCTTCAACGGATACAGCTGATTCTGATATTGTTTTTCATGACATATTGTACTTCATGTTAGTGGTAAAAAAATTTCGATATGACTTGCGTTTATTTATGAAAAAAAATTGAAATTTTTGCAAAAAAATGTTAACATTTTTCAATTTTCAAATGTTTAATTTTTGTGATCTTAAATCAGAGAGTCGCATCACACAAAATAGTTAATAAATAATATTTCTCATATGTCAACTTTACATCAGCACAAGTTTGGAAACATAATTTTTTTTGTGTTTACTTGTGTTATCTTTGTCTAATATTTATCGTAAATTTGTGTAGTGATCTTAAACATTTAAGTGTGACAAACATGTAAAAGAAAAGCAAATCAGGAAGCGATGAAAGTAAATACAGCCCTCCGGGCAAAACATCAAGACAAAGAAACAAAAAAAAAGAATCACAGTTCTTTCCCTAGAGGGATCAGACCGCTAACAGACAGCAATGTGCACGGTTCAGATAGAGCACACAACTTCCCTGAGTCTTCTCTCTCCAGGAACTACTGACCACTGGAAGCTCTGCCAGTCAGCCATTAAAGCCCTGACCTTGTGACTCCTCCATCATGTAATTGATCACATGATTCTCACATCACACATGTTCTGGCAGCTCTGCAGGTGGAGATATGTGGACATTCTCCCTCCTGCTCTATGAATATCCACTAAAACCAGCACATTATATAATTTTATGTAAACCGTCCCAACACGCCGTGTGCTGGAGGAAACTATTCTGGTTTTACATCACTGACGCTATCATGCGCAGGGATGCGTATCTCCCCTCCATCACTTCACAAGTGACTCTGTCACATATTCCCCCCACTGCCCAAAGCCAGGGGTTTTGGCACCTTCACTCGCTAAATGGGACCCGGACAGGGCATCTTTGTTCCCATGCAACCTCCCTTGCCTGTGCTCCACATGGAAAGTGAAGTCCTGGAGTGCCAGAAACCGCCTAGTTACACAGGCATTCTTGCCCTTCTTTTCCCTCCTCCATCTCACTTTCTGCCTAACAGGTAGTATCTCAGGGTGTCAATTGCCCACTTGATTGCCAAGCACTCATTCTCCACAATGGCATAGTTCTTCTCACAGGAGGAGAGTTTCCTACTCAGGTATAGGACTGGGTGTTCGTCGCCATCTATTACCTGGAACTGCACAGCTCCTAAACCAACTTTGGAGGCATCCGTCTGGAGCACAAACTCCTTTGTGATGTCTGGTGTGACCAAAACTGGCTGCCGACACAGGACGAGCTTCAGCTCCTGGAATGCCATCTCCACTTCAGAGGACCATTTGACCATCGTCAACTTTGTGCCCTTGAGAAGATCAGTCAGGGTGGCAGCTATCATGGCGAAGTTCGGGATAAATCACCGATAGTATCCCACAATCCCCAGGAATGCCCTGACCTGCTTTTTGGAGACCGGCTGTGGCCATTTCTGTATTGCCTTCCCTTTGTCTACTTGCGGCTGTATCTCACCTTTTCCAGTGATATAGCCCAAGTATTTCGCCTCCTCCTTCCCAAGGGAGCACTTCTTTGGGTTTATGGTAAGCCCCGCTTTCCTTAGGGCATCGAGTACCGCCTGGACCTTTGGCAGGTGACTTCCCCAATCCGGGCTGAAAATCACAATGTCGTCCAAATAAGGGGCAGCATACTTTATGTGAGGGCCTAGAATCTGGTCCATAGCACTCTGGAAGATGGCTGGGGCTCCTTGTAGTCCGAACGGCATCTGGATATATTGAAAGCACCCATCAAGTGTAGAAAAGGTCATCTTCTTCTTGGCACTTGGAGACAGAAAAATTTGCCAGTACCCCTTTGTTAGGTCCAGGGTGGTGATGTACCTGGCTGACCCTAGCCTCTCGATAAGCTCATCGACCCGGCGCATCGGATACGCGTCAAACTTGGACACCTCATTAAGCTTCCTGCAATTGTTATAGAAGCGCCACTCTCCGCTTCAGCACCAGGACAGTAAGGCTGGACCAGCCGCTCTTTGACTCCTCGATGACACCCAGGCTCAACATTCTCTTCACCTCCAGGGAGATCACCTCATGGCGAGCTTCAGGAATCCGATACGGCCTTTGGATCACCCTCACCTGTGGTTCAGTCAGGATCTCATGCTCCAACACCTGCATACATCCTGGTAACTCCGAAAATAGGTCTCAGTTCCGTTGAAGCAGCTCATGGCACTGTTGTTTCTAGGCTTGTGACAGTGTCTCTGCCACTGTGACATCCTCGACCTTGGCTTCAGGATGGATCCCTAAGCACGGCGCTGCTACTGGATCCCTGTCTCACCACGGTTTTAGGAGGTTAACGTGGTACACTTGGTACGGCTTCCTTCTCCCTGGTTGGTGAACCTTATAGTTGACATCACTCAACTTCTCGACCATCTCATATGGCCCTTGCCACTTGGCCAGGAACTTGCTTTCCACTGTGGGGATCAACACTAGCACCCGGTCCCCAGGGCTAAACTGTGTCAGCCTCATAGCCCAGTTGTAGACCCTCGACTGGGATTCTTGTGCTTGAGGAAGACTCTCCTTGTCAATCAGCATCACCCTTGCGATTCGGTCCTGCATTTGGGCCACATGCTTGATAATGCTCCGGTGGGGTGAAACTTCTGCTACCCAAGTCTCCTTTGCAACATCCAGAAGTCCCTGTGGGTGCAGTCCGTATAACAGCTCGAACGGTGAGAACCCTGTAGAGGCCTGGGGAACTTCCCTGATGGAGAACCCCATTTATCATAGTCACGTTTTCCAGTACATTTTTCAAAGTCAAGTCCTGTATCTGGGCAGTCCTAAAATTCCTGCCAGAAGCCTCCAGATCAGGAATTTCAGTCTCACTGGTAACCACCTCATTACCGGCCAGGACACACAAGGGGAACTCATCCACCTCCGACTGTTGTGGGGTTTTAACAGGGTTGAGCTGGCTCATGTCTGCGTCCTTTTATATGTCCGCCTTTCTCCACAAGTCTTAAAAAGGCTAAAGTCCCTCCCAATTATCATGGGGTGCAGCAAACTTTCGGCCACCTCAACCTCATGAGACTCCGTACCCCGGCATGTTTTAACTGACAATCTGGCAACAGGATAGTCCTTGGCATCCCCGTGGATACAGCGTACACCCCCGTATTTCCCTGGGATTAACTGATGGGGTAGTGTGGCCCTTACCAGGATCACCAAAATCCCTGAGTCTAAGAGTCCTGCCACCAGCACCCCACTTATTGACACGGGACATGCCTGCGGCCCCTCACCGGGCTGATAGTCCACACTGCAGGCAGGGTAGGCATAGTAGGAGCAGCACCTCCCTAGGCTACAGTCCATCTCTTCAGAGGACAAGGGGCAACAGGCGGCTATATGTCCAGGACCACAACACTTCCAGCAAAGCAAGTCTTTACCCGTGGCCTTTGACAACCCCTCAGTGACCCCTTCGGATCTAGTATTTCCCCCAGTGGCGGCCCCTCTTTTGAGGCTCAGGTTCTCGCTGGGTACCCCAGTATGAGGATGCCGCCCCAGAGATCTGGTCGTTGCATTATGACACTCTGCCACTAAGGGGAGTGATGGTACGTCTGATGGCACTGAAGGAATTCTCCTGACCAGGTATCACCGACACACATTACACTTCACACTCCGGCCACTAGGGGGAGCAAAAGGCTTTATTTATTGGGCCCCTCCTCACACTGGCAAAACTAGGGGTTGGATAGAAAGTGAGTCAGAAGCTGACTGGGTTGGATTCAGGCAACAGGGTGTTGCAGGGAGAAGACACAGGGGGGTCCCTGTCAGGCGTGGGAACCTGGCAGGTGCCTAGCGAACAGAACAAAACGTAACGGAGCCGCGCCTGCACCTCCTGCGGTGGTATCTGTTGTGAATTCTGTTGTCGAACTCCCTCCTTTGGTCGTGAATGGTACTTCGGTGAGTTCTGTCTATGGGCTCCCTCTGGTGGCTATGAGTGAAGCTGCTGCTTCTGAGGTTCCTTACACAGGTGACGTGGTTTATCCTTTGGTTGGCTTCTCTATTTAACTCCACTCAGATCGTTACTCCATGCCAGCTGTCAATGTTTTAGTATTGGTTCAGTTCGCTCCTGGATCTGCCTGGTGACCTGTCTTCTCCTGCAGAAGCTAAGTTCCTTATTGTTATTTTTGCTCATTGTTTCTTTGTCCAGCTGGTTTCTTGATTTTGTCTTGCTAGCTGGAAGCTCTGGGATGCAGAGTGGCACCCCCCGCACCGTGAGTCGGTGCAGAGGACCCTTTTGCACACTCTGCGTGGTCTTTTGTAGGTTTTTGTGCTAACCGCAAAGATTCCTTTCCTTTCCCTTTGCTGAAACCTATTTCATTTCTGCGTTTGTGACTTTCATCTTTACTCACAGTCATTATATAAGTGGGGGAGTTGAAACCCTGTGCCTTCTTTTCTAGAAAATTCTCGCCTGCTGAGCGCAATTATGATGTGGGCAATCGGGAGTTGTTGGCCATGAAGTGGGCATTCGAGGAGTGGCGACATTGGCTTGAAGGAGCTAAACATCGCGTGGTGGTCTTGACGGATCACAAGAATTTGACTTATCTCGAGTCTGCCAAACGGTTGAATCCTAGACAGGCTCGATGGTCGCTCTTTTTCTCCCGTTTTGATTTTGTGGTTTCATACCTTCCAGGATCTAAGAATGTGAAGGCTGATGCCCTGTCAAGGAGTTTTGTGCCTGACTCTCCGGGTGTTCCGGAGCCGGCGGATATTCTTAAAGAAGGGGTCTTTTGTCTGCCATTTCCCCTGATTTGCGGCGTGTGCTGCAAAAGTTTCAGGCTGATAGACCTGACCGTTGTCCTACGGAGAAACTGTTTGTCCCTGATAGATGGACTGGTAGAGTTATCTCTGAGATTCATTGTTCAGTATTGGCTGGTCATCCTGGAATCTTTGGTACCAGAGATTTGGTGGCTAGATCTTTTTGGTGGCCTTCTTTGTCACGGGATGTGTGTTCTTTTGTGCAGTCCTGTGGGATTTGTGCTCGGGCTAAGCCCTGCTGTTCTCGTGCTAGTGGGTTGCTTTTGCCCTTGCCGATTCCGAAGAGGCCCTGGACGCATATTTCCATGGATTTTATTTCTGATCTCCCTGTTTCTCAAAAGATGTCGGTCATTTGGGTGGTTTGTGATCGCTTCTCTAAGATGGTCCATTTGGTACCCTTATCTAAACTGCCTTCCTCCTCTGATTTGGTGCCATTGTTTTTCCAGCATGTGGTTCGTTTGCATGGCATTCCGGAGAACATCGTCTCGGACAGAGGTTCCCAGTTTGTTTCGAGGTTTTGGCGGTCCTTTTGCGCTAAGATGGGCATTGATTTGTCTTTTTCTTCGGCTTTCCATCCTCAGACTAATGGCCAAACCGAACGAACTAATCAGACTTTGGAGACATATCTGAGATGCTTTGTTTCTGCTGATCAGGATGATTGGGAATCCTTCTTGCCTTTGGCTGAGTTCGCCCTTAATAATCGGGCCAGCTCGGCTACTTTAGTTTCTCCTTTTTTCTGCAATTCTGGTTTCCATCCTCGTTTCTCTTCAGGGCAGGTTGAGCCTTGAGACTGTCCTGGTGTGGATGCGGTGGTGGACAGGTTGCAGCAGATTTGGACTCATGTGGTGGACAATTTGACATTGTCCCAGGAGAAGGCTCAACGTTTCGCTAACCGCCGGCGTTGTGTTGGTCCCCGACTTCGTGTTGGGGATTTGGTTTGGTTGTCATCTCGTCACGTTCCTTTGAAGGTTTCCTCTCCTAAGTTTAAGCCTCGTTTCATTGGACCATATAAGATTTCTGAGGTTCTTAATCCTGTGTCATTTCGTTTGGACCTTCCAGCTTCTTTTGCCATTCATAATGTGTTCCATAGGTCGTTGTTGCGGAGATACGTGGCGCCTATGGTTCCCTCCGTTGATCCTCCTGCCCCGGTGTTGGTCGAGGGGGAGTTGGAGTATGTGGTGGAGAAGATTTTGGATTCTTGTGTTTCGAGACGGAAACTCCAGTACCTGGTCAAGTGGAAGGGTTATGGTCAAGAAGATAATTCCTGGGTTTTTGCCTCTGATGTTCATGCTGCCGATCTTGTTCGTGCCTTTCATTTGGCTCATCCTGATCGGCCTGGGGGCTCTGGTGAGGGTTCGGTGACCCCTCCTCAAGGGGGGGTACTGTTGTGAATTCTGTTGTCGAACTCCCTCCTGTGGTCGTGAATGGTACTTCGGTGAGTTCTGTTTATGGGCTCCCTCTGGTGGCTATGAGTGAAGCTGCTGCTTCTGAGGTTCCTTACACAGGTAACGTGGTTTATCCTTTGGTTGGCTTCTCTATTTAACTCCACTCAGATCGTTACTCCATGCCAGCTGTCAATGTTTTAGCATTGGTTCAGTTCGCTCCTGGATCTGCCTTGTGACCTGTCTTCTCCTGCAGAAGCTAAGTTCCTTATTGTTATTTTTGCTCATTGTTTCTTTGTCCAGCTGGTTTCTTGATTTTGTCTTGCTAGCTGGAAGCTCTGGGATGCAGAGTGGCACCCCCCGCAATGTGAGTCGGTGCGGAGGACCCTTTTGCACACTCTGCGTGGTCTTTTGTAGGTTTTTGTGCTAACCGCAAAGATTCCTTTCCTATCCTCTGTCTATTTAGTAAGTCTGGCCTCCCTTTGCTGAAACCTATTTCATTTCTGCGTTTGTGACTTTCATCTTTACTCACAGTCATTATATGTGGGGGGCTGCCTATTCCTTTGGGGAATTTCTCTGAGGCAAGGTAGGCTTTATTTTCTTTCTCTAGGGCTAGCTAGCTCTGAGGCTGTGACGAGGCTCCTAGGGAGCGTCAGGAGCGCTCCACGGCTATTTTTAGTGTATGCGATAGGATTAGGGCTTGCGGTCAGCAGAGCTCCCACATCCCAGAGCTCGTCCTGTATGAGTTTAACTATCAGGTCGGGTGCTCCTAACCACCAGGTCATAACAGGTATCCTAAGAAAGAGACAAGAAAGGAAGGATATTGTGGAACAGTGTAAACGAGATCTAGCAAAAAGGATTACCAGTAGGAGTCGTGGCGTGAGACCGAGGCAACATCCTACTGAGGCACGTAGCCGGAGGCCGGAACACCGCGGAAGTAACTGACTCTTGGCCTTACTTCAAACTCCGCAGGACAGTTAATTATAGGTTGGCTGTCTACCTTAAATTTCCTAAGAAGACACAGGGGGCAACATTGGGAGAGGGGCGTCTCTAGGGTCCCGGAAGACCTCCAAGCCTTCCCATCATACGGGTGCGTCCTAGCCAAAACATACTGGGGGACGAGAAACTAGCAACATCTGGAACTAAAGAGAGAGAGAGAGCTGTAAAGAACGAACGAAACGAGAACAGCAGTTGTGAGGAATGCTCAGCAGGGTAGAACTACAACACACAGGCGCTAGTGGTGGGCAACGATTTCCATCTGCAAGGGAAACTCTGGAAGTGCCCATCAGACCGGCCTGTCTCTGAAAAGCCCTGTTAAACGTGCTCTGGATTGAGGATCCTGAAGTCTACAGTAAAGAGGTAAAGAGACTGCAACCTTGTGTCCTCGTTATTGCCTGCACCTCACACCATTACCATCCACCTTACTGGGAAGCCCTGGGGACATACTTCACCTGTGAGAAGGTATACCATCCAGCTGCCATTCCATCACCCCCAGCGGACCCCACAGCTGCGTCGGTCACCCTGACCGAACACCACAGGTGGCGTCACGATCCCCTGACAGACTGCACCACTTTTATTGGACGCCCCTTAGCAGGGTCGCGGACCAGGTCTAGCCTCCGTGACAGCCTCAGAACCGAACCAGAGAGGCCCGGTACCGAAAATGCGTGGCCCTGTGACTGGGGGCGATCCAACTTGGCGTCACTAACAGGATCGTACTTAAGCCTGAGAAGCAGGTCATGTGTGCCTTGGAATTGTGATTGGAACGTGTTTGGACTGTGATTTATTGCAAAGGCTGTGTACTGCTATTGTTGCATGATTCCCGCCAAAACCGCCACCATTGTCGCGCCACGAGGAGCGCAGGAGAAGAAAGAAGGCGTGTCATGGGAGGAGATCGAGAAAACGGCGCAAACAGCAACATCCGCCCACTCTGACTACGGCTGCAGGATGACGAGCTCAGGAATGGAGGAGCTCAAACCCCAGAAAATGGCGGAGCCTCGTGTGTGTGCCGCTGCAGACCAAGGAGCAGAGCTGACGACCAGCGGGTGCCTGAAAGACGAGGAAGTGACCCAGGATCACTGCTACTCAGCGGAGCCGGACCAGGGCTTACCGACACAGGGGGATCCGGATCCCCTGGAAATACCGGAGGAGGCATCGAACCACCCGACTCCAGGCGAGGGGTCGGCGAAGGCGAAGAAATGGAAGTCGGAGCTGTGCAAGAAGATCGCGCAGGGAGTGCCGTGGTCAGAGCCGCTGCAGACTCCAGCGTCCTCGTCAGCGGAGCCGATCGACATCGGTGGAACCACATCAGACGCAGGTACCAAATGCGACCCTGCCCCACCGACCGATCCAGCTCCGGTGACCGCTCCCCATCCCAGCTGTGACCAGCCTCCCGTTACCGAGATTGGGGTGACAACCCTGTACGCCATGAAGGGGATACTGCCCCAGCTCCCGATATCCATGGGCGAACCGTTAGACGTGAGTACTGAGGGGGTGATCTTTGAATGGGATGCGCCCAGGATTCAGCCAGAAGGGTCCAGACAGGAGGGCTCTTACGTTGTTGGGCTCACCTGGGAGCAGTACAGACAATGCTTAGTTGCACAATGGGGAAACCGAGAACAAACGAAACAGACTACTCAGAGAGTACCGAAATCTAAGACTAAACGTGGCAAAGGGGATCCGGTGAGCCGAGGGACAGTGTTAGCCTTTCACCCGAAAAGGGGTTGGGGCTTCATCCTGGAGCAGGGACTGCCGACCGAAATCTTTGTGGCCAACTATAATGTGGAAACTCAGTCCCGTGGTGGGGCCCCTAATCGAAGCTTGTGCAGGGGGGACCATGTGACCTACACCCGCCACCGGAGTGAGGAGGGGTGGTATGCCAAGAATGTCCAACGATATGAGCCTACTGCGGCGCCCCCTGCTGCCACGACTGAGATTAACGACAGACGTTCCCTGGTATTTGACCTAGTGGATGCTAGCATTACTACCACCGTGCGTATCGGTGCTCCTGCAGGATCTGCTATAACAATTGACATTCTTATCGAACCTGGTAATGACTTGACCACACTGGAGAGACAAACCCATCACGGTGATACGGCATTGGACGAGAATTCGGATACAAACCTTACCCGGTCAGGAAGTGTGCGTTTCCGACTGGTGTCATGCAACCCACCGTCGCAGCAATAAAGGTACCTTCACACTAAACGATATCGCTAGCGATCCGTGATGTTGCAGCGTCCTCGCTAGCGATATCGTTCAGTTTGACACGCAGCAGCGATCAGAATCCTGCTGTGATGTCGTTGGTCGGAGCTAGAAGGCCAGAACTTTATTTGGTCGCTGGCTCTCCCGCTGACATCGCTGAATCGGCGTGTGTGACACCGATTCAGCGATGTCTTCGCTGGTAACCAGGGTAAAGATCGGGTTACTAAGCGCAGGGCCGCGCTTAGTAACCCGATGTTTACCCTGGTTACCATCCTAAAAGTAAAAAAAACAAACGCTTCATACTTACCTTCAGCTGTCTGTCCTCCGGCGCTGTGCTTTCCTGCACTCACTGTGAGCACAGCGGCCGGAAAGCAGAGCGGTGACGTCACCGCTCTGCTTTCCGGCCGCTGTGCTCACAGCCAGTACAGAGAAGCAGAGCGCCGAGGACAGACAGCGGAAGGTAAGTATGAAGCGTTTGTTTTTTTTTACTTTTAGGATGGTAACCAGGGTAAACATCGGGTTACTAAGCGCGGCCCTGCGCTTAGTAACCCGATGTTTACCCTGGTTACCAGGGGACTTCGGGATCGTTGGTCTCTGGAGAGCTGTTTGTGTGACAGCTCTCCAGCGACCAAACAGCGACGCTGCAGCGATCCGGATCGTTGTCGGTATCGCTGCAGCTTCGTTTAGTGTGAAGGTACCTTAAACCTCGGAGATCAGAATATGTACATAGTTAACTCTTTATCTTCAAACTGCTACCTTAAACCCGTCCAGGGTTAACTCCTAGGGATCCCTTTGTTTACCCGGGATCCCTATTGTTTATAGTTCTTTTTCTACTTTTGCACAGAGTTATTATTGTTCCAAAGACTGCCGAATCATGAACACTGAATGATTTAAACTGTTTTGTATATAGTTTGCACCTTCTTAAAGGTGCTCCCTACTGGTTTTACAAGCGAAAGAAGACTTTGCGAAGATAACGCTTCTGGACATGGCGCAGACGGTCTTGCTTTCAGTGGACTTGCAGACAGAGAGAATCTGCACTACTTCTAGAGACTTGGGTCCCTCTTAAAGGGAATGTTTACATGATTGCCTTAATAAAAGTTGAAACGTTAATAATGTTGAACTTTAGAAAGTTTGATAATGTTGATAGAGACTGAGGACAGGAAAGCTTGAAAGTGAACCCATAGGGGTTAGAGAGAGAATCCTCCTGAGAACCGTAGAAAGATGGTCGGCACAATGACAGTAGGCCCAGCCAAGGAGCTAGGCGGTCCTGCGTTGGGGAAGTTAGAAGGGAAAGAAAAGTTGAGTTATTTATATAGTATTTTATAGTGGGCCTTTAGTGGGTTCAGCTTATACGCCCTTAAAGGAAAAGTTAACTTATTGTTCAAAGTTTGCACTTGGTAGAATACCCGGCTGGGTACTGAGAGTTATTTATAGTCAACATGTTATTTAAAAATTTTTAATTTTGTTTGTAACGTTCAAGTGTCCTGACCTCCCATAAAGGGAAGCATTGTTCTATTTACTTGTTTCAAGCATTTCAAAAATTTTGTATGTCTTTTGCTGAATTGTATCGTTGTTCTTCTTCCCAGTCCAGGAGTACTGGATTTAACCGGGGGGGAGTGCAGCGCCCCAGAGATCTGGTCGTTGCAGTATGACACTCTGCCACTAAGGGGAGTGATGGTACGTCTGATGGCACTGAAGGAATTCTCCTGACCAGGTATCACCAGCACACATTACACTTCACACTCTGGCCACTAGGGGGAGCAAAAGGCTTTATTTATTGGGCCCCTCCTCACACTGGTAAAACTAGGGGTTGGATAGAAAGTGAGTCAGAAGCTGACTGGGTTGGATTCAGGCAACATCCTGTGGCAGGGGGTGTTGCAGGGAGAAGACACAGGGGGGTCCCTGTCAGGCGTGGGAACCTGGCAGGTGCCTAGCGAACAGAACAGAACGTAACGGAGCCGCGCCTGCACCTCCTGCGGCGGTATCCTAAGAAAGAGACAAGAAAGGAAGGATATTGTGGAACCAGGGCCGGCTCCAGGTTTTTGAGGGCCCCGGGCGAAAGAGTCTCAGTGGGCCCCCCCCCTTTAACACATACCCGATTTATGATGCACAGATACGGCAGAGAAATGTATAGTACAATGCCAGATTTCACTTCTTACATGAGTGACAGCTATTGTAAATTCTGCAGTGTATATATACAAGACAGGAGGAGTGGTACTGTGCAGTGTATATATACAGGAGGAAAGGTGCTGTGCAGTGTATATATACAGGAGAGGTGCTGTGCAATGTATACATACAGGAGGAAATGTGCTGTGCAGTGTATATATACAGGGGGAAAGGTGCTGTGCAGTGTATATATACAGGAGAGGTGCTGTGCAGTGTCGTGAGCAGGGCGTTGTTGTATCAGAAAATCTTTTCTGTTTTGAGTTTTTCTATGAAACAAAGACTTTTCTACATAAACAACGTTGTTTGGTTTTGCAGCCCTAACAGATCTGTGCTACAAAGTAACATCGCCTCCCTGTCCCGAGCAATCATGTACAGTATGGGGGGATCCTGCAGCCCACCCGTGACTGCTCCATACCATACACTGCCCTCTGTCGCTCTCACTATTATCCTGTGCATTTCTCCTTCATCGTTACCCCATGTTACACTTGTCACCCCCCACTATAGAGTAGCAGGGCAGCCAATGTCACCCCCTCCCGGACCCTAATGGCAGCAGGAAATGTCTGCTCCTCTATTGGGTTGGAACCTGATTTACCGTAATCAAGGAATAATGTGGATTTGTTGCCGGTGGCTGCAGGGGAAGGGTTAAGTGATGCCATGTCCTTGGTGGGAGCAGTGGCAGCTGCTGGGACCTGGACAGACACAACCAATGTTGCTGTGACTGCACAGTGTGACCTGGAGGAGAGAAGCTGAGACTCCGGAGCAGAAATCACCCACATGCCAGCACTGGGCAGAGTCCCTCCAGTCACCAGCCTGGGGCCACGGGGCCCCAACCTACAGCCCACATGGCAGCAGCTCCCCTTCCTCCTGGCATCTGGTTAACCCCATTTATGCGGGTCAGATTGTTATATTTAAGGTTTAGCAATAACCTTCATACAGATGGGAAGGGGTTAAGCTTCTTCCTACCCCACTGGTGCAGGTTTGGTGCAGCATGCATGTATTCTGGGGTTCTGGGAGAGCTGGGTGGCTGCAGGCTGCACCCCATCAGCTGCTCCTCCAGACATCACCCACATTTTTAGGCAGCAGAGACAGACAGCAGCAGACTGAGCCACAGGACCAACTGCAATTATTGCTGGATACCTTTGCACTCTGGTAGGACTAGCTCCTCCAGAATCTTCCTGATAAGTTCAGCTCAGCAGCACTGTCTGCAGCCAGCCAGGGGCCAGAGCAGAGAACTGCTCTCTCCGCCCACAAACAGTCACACTGGCTGCCTTCTCTTAACCCCTATGTGTGCCTGCCTGGCTGCACTGACTGAGTGAGAAGATGCTTGTGTCAGAGCTGGCACATAGGGGTTAAGAGAACGCAGCCAGCAGTGACTTTGTGGGCGGAGAGAGCATGTTATCTCCTGCTCTGCTCTCCCAGCTGCTAGTGGGCCCCCCTTTCTTCCCAAGGCCCCGGCATTTGCCCGCTGTGCCGGGTGCTGACGCCGGCCCTGTGTGGAACAGTGTAAACGAGATCTAGAAAAAAGGAGTACCAGTAGGAGTCGTGCCGTGAGACCGAGGCAACATCCTACTGAGGCGCGTAGCCGGTGGCCGGAACACCGCAGAAGTAACTGACTCTAGGCCTTACTTCAAACTCCGCAGGACAGTTAATTATAGGTTGGCTGTCTACCTTAAATTTCCTAAGAAGACATAGGGGGCAACATTGGGAGAGGGGCGTCTCTAGGGTCCCGGAAGACCTCCAAGCCTTCCCGTCATACGGGTGCGTCCTAGCCAAAACATACTGGGGGACGAGAAACTAGCAACATCTGGAACTAAAGAGAGAGAGCTGTAAAGAATGAATGAAACGAGAACAGCAGTTGTGAGGACTATTCCGAATGCTCAGCAGGGTAGAACTACAACACACAGGCGCTAGTGGTGGGCAACGATTTCCATCTGCGAGGCAAACTCTGGAAGTGCCCATCAGACCGGCCTGTCTCTGAAAGCCCTGTTAAACATGCTCTGGATTGAGGATCCTGAAGTCTACAGTAAAGAGGTAAAGAGACTGCAACCTTGTGTCCTCGTTATTGCCTGCACCTCACACCATTACCATCCACCTTACTGGGAAGCCCTGGGGACATACTTCACCTGTGAGAAGGTATACCATCCAGCTGCCACATCACCCCCAGCGGACCCCACAGCAGCGTCGGTCACCCTGACTGAACACCACAGGTGGCGTCACGAACCCCTGACAGACTGCACCACCTTTATTGGACGCCCCTTAGCAGGGTCGCGGACCGGGTCTAGCCACCGTGACAGCCTCGGAACCGAACCAGTGAGGCCCGGTACCGAAAACGGCCCTGTGTCTGGGGGCGATCCACACCACCCCCTGCCTTTTTAAGGGACCTCTCGACCATCTAGAACCATTCCACTAGGCCCATCAGTTGGTCTGCAATTTGGGGATCTCCCTGGGCAACCCAGGTCTGCACTGGCCTAGGAATGGAGTGCATAAACCAGTCCATGACAATATGCTTGACCATCTGGGCTGGGGAGAAGGATTCCGGCTGTAGCCATTTTTGCACCAAATGTAGTGGGTCGAACATTTGGGATCGAGGCGGTTTGTCCCCATAATACACCCAGTGGTGAACCCTTTTTGTGCTGACTGACATAGTCACTTCTGCGTGTGCCAAAATTTCAGTCTTTAACTTGGCATACTCCTGTGCATCCTGTAATGCCAAATCATAATAGGCCTTCTGGAACTCACCAGTCAAATAGGGGGCCAGCACCTTAGCCCACTGCTCTGGCGGTAGCTTATCACGCTCCACTACTCACTCGAACATAGTCAGAAAAGCCTCACATCATCACCCGGGGTCATTTTTTGCATGGCTCGTATTACCGTCTTCCGGATGTATGTGTCGTCTCATTAACTTGGGTGAGGGGCTGCTGGCCTCCCACGGACCGCCTCTGCAACCAAGTCAATCTGCTCAGCTGCTGGTGTTGCTGATGCTGCTGTTGCATTTGTTACTGGTCACTTGCTGTGCCATCTGTTGCTGCAGTAATTGCTGCTGATGTTGTAGCTGTTGTTGCTGCTGGGATTGTAACAGATATTTGAGCAGGTCCTCCATCTTGCCTGACATCTATGTTGGCTTGTGGCCATCCCACGTGTTCGCTGGGAAACTGCACGCACTTCTAACAACACCTGTGGTAGACCGCCTGACTTGGCTGGACACAGAGGTCTATCTGAAACACTCAAAACCATAACATCAGCTTATCAGCTTAGAAAACCGCACAATGCACAACAAATTTTTATTAAAAATAATTAAAACACTTAATGTCCATTGATCAAATTTTTAATAATTAAAAATCATAATAAATAAAACCATACATTACAGAAATAATAATAAAAAAAAATAGGGAAAAAGATGTCAAGCAGGGGACAGAGAGCAACAGACCATGTAGCAGTAAATGTATAATACACTATAATTATTATTTTTATATCTTCATCCAAGAACCAACGCTAATATGTATATATATATATATATATATACAGTGGGGCAAAAAAGTATTTAGTCAGTCAGCAATAGTGCAAGTTCCACCACTTAAAAAGATGAGAGGCGTCTGTAATTTACATCATAGGTAGACCTCAACTATGGGAGACAAACTGAGAAAAAAAAATCCAGAAAATCACATTGTCTGTTTTTGTAACATTTTTTTTGCATATTATGGTGGAAAATAAGTATTTGGTCAGAAACAAACAATCAAGATTTCTGGCTCTCACAGACCTGTAACTTCTTCTTTAAGAGTCTCCTCTTTCCTCCACTCATTACCTGTAGTAATGGCACCTGTTTAAACTTGTTATCAGTATAAAAAGACACCTGTGCACACCCTCAAACAGTCTGACTCCAAACTCCACTATGGTGAAGACCAAAGAGCTGTCAAAGGACACCAGAAACAAAATTGTAGCCCTGCACCAGGCTGGGAAGACTGAATCTGCAATAGCCAACCAGCTTGGAGTGAAGAAATCAACAGTGGGAGCAATAATTAGAAAATGGAAGACATACAAGACCACTGATAATCTCCCTCGATCTGGGGCTCCACGCAAAATCCCACCCCGTGGGGTCAGAATGATCACAAGAACGGTGAGCAAAAATCCCAGAACCACGCGGGGGGACCTAGTGAATGAACTGCAGAGAGCTGGGACCAATGTAACAAGGCCTACCATAAGTAACACACTACACCACCATGGACTCAGATCCTGCAGTGCCAGACGTGTCCCACTGCTTAAGCCAGTACATGTCCGGGCCCGTCTGAAGTTTGCTAGAGAGCATTTGGATGATCCAGAGGAGTTTTGGGAGAATGTCCTATGGTCTGATGTAACCAAACTGGAACTGTTTGGTAGAAACACAACTTGTCGTGTTTGGAGGAAAAAGAATACTGAGTTGCATCCATCAAACACCATACCCACTGTAAAGCATGGTGGTGGAAATATCATGCTTTGGGGCTGTTTCTCTGCAAAGGGGTCAGGACGACTGATCCGGGTACATGAAAGAATGAATGGGGCCATGTATCGTGAGATTTTGAGTGCAAACCTCCTTCCATCAGCAAGGGCATTGAAGATGAAACGTGGCTGGGTCTTTCAACATGACAATGATCCAAAGCACACCGCCAGGGCAACGAAGGAGTGGCTTCGTAAGAAGCCTTTCAAGGTCCTGGAGTGGCCTAGCCAGTCTCCAGATCTCAACCCTATAGAAAACCTTTGGAGGGAGTTGAAAGTCTGTGTTGCCAAGCGAAAAGCCAAAAACATCACTGCTCTAGAGGAGATCTGCATGGAGGAATGGGCCAACATACCAACAACAGTGTGTGGCAACCTTGTGAAGACTTACAGAAAACGTTTGACCTCTGTCATTGCCAACAAAGGATATATTACTAAGTATTGAGATGAAATTTTGTTTCTGACCAAATACTTATTTTCCACCATAATATGCAAATAAAATGTTAAAAAAACAGACAATGTGATTTTCTGGATTTTTTTTTCTCAGTTTGTCTCCCATAGTTGAGGTCTACCTATGATGTAAATTACAGACGCCTCTCATCTTTTTAAGTGGTGGAACTTGCACTATTGCTGACTGACTAAATTTTTTTTGCCCCACTGTATATAAATGAGTGAATCAGTGAATCAATATGTGTAGCACATAGTGGAGAAAATAAATAAATAAAAAATAAATACTGATGAAATTCATGTAATGTGATCCACAAAAGTGCATAAAGTGAATAGATGAATAAAATAAATCCAATTTTTACATAACAAGTGAATGATGTGAAAAAAGGCAATTAATAAAAATAATGCCACAAGTGATGATCAAGTGATCAAAAAAGCAATGGTCTTTGAAGAATAGATCAGAAAAAATCACATGACGAAGCAGCAGCGAAACGTGCGTTGGAGTGGTGTGTGCAGGGGACGGTGTGAGCTCCAGACTGGTGAGCATTGTGGCATTATATGATTTTTTCTGATCTATTGATGTTCCATGTATATTCCTCAGTTTTCATGTATGTTTATATTTTACTCTGTATTTAACTCTGCTGCCACCCAATGGCCTTTTTCCGTATGGCAGCTTGTTATTCATTATTTCTTGTGGGCATGTCTTACTTCCGCTTCAGGGGTCAAATCTTCTCTTCCTCTGGCAGCCATTTCCAGTTTACTTTCTGTTGTGAGAAGACTCTCTTTAACTGGGCTTAGGAAGGCATCAGTCTTTCGACCACTCTCTTTTGTTGCTCACACTTGCAGTCATACTTGGTGCTACATCTTACTGTACCCTGTCTACCCTGCATTTCTGGAGAAAGTACTGTATTACCAGTTATGCGCTGTATGTCCAGATCTACAAAATAAACAAGTCTGGATTGCACAATCCCTGGTGTGCATCATCTCTTCGGACGCTGAGCAGCATTCGTCCTGTCTGCCTCACGTGGAGGAAAATACGAAAAGTACGTTTCTCTCTCACAACGCTTATTAATCAACTACACCTCCATTCGCCTCATGTGGGGAAAGAACAGTCGAAAGACTGCCTTGAAGCCCGGCCAGAATCATCCTTATATCCCTATCCACGTGCCTATGCTCTGCCTGCTCACATACTGCAGCCCTGCTCTGCTAACAAATCTCCTGCAGCGTCACCTCTGACCGCATCGTGCATAAAGACTGTGTATTATACCACATCGCTGCGGATTGTCGGACCGCAGAACCCCACAATTCTACAAAAGCACCTTGGCAATCTTATCAGGGGGTCGCAACTAAGCTGCACCGCGATTTCCAGCCCCCAATTCAAAAGTTCAGTTTCTTAAAGGGACAGCGCACCTTAAATCAAAATGGCCGAAAAGGACCTTACGCAGTTCCCCAATGCTGAAACAGAGCAAATACAACCCGATACTGTCCATCATGAAGACCAGGAAGCAGAACCTGCTTCTGCAGCAGACCCAGATGCACGACCAGTACGCTCCATCAAGCCAACATTAAAGGTCCTTGAGAATTACTGTTCCACAAGGGACGAGTTCAATGACAACCTGGATGGCCTATGGGATCGAGTTGCCTCCCTCATATCAAGCATCCAACGCCACAAAGATGATGTAGTGAGTTTACAGGACACTATAAGACAGCTAGACGTGGCCCACGGCAGATACAAGAGACGTATGCTGCCTTCCTAAAAGACTCTAAAATCGACAAAGCCCTATCAGAGTTAAGCAAGGCAGATTCCACGGACAGAGAAAGGGACGCCGCCGTGCAAGATGCCAAAGATAAAGCGGAGCTTCGTATCGCCCATCTGCAAGAAACTAGATCGCACAGGTCAGCCTCATCTAAACACTCTGTTCAGTCATACAAATCATCCTGCTCAAGAACTTCAGCCCTCAGCGACAGAATTCTAGAGGCCCGTTTAAATGCAGAGCGGTCCAAGCTAAGACGTTCATACACTGAAAAGAAAGCAGAAGCAGAGGCTCGAGCAAAGATTCTTCAAACAGAAGCAGAAGCGAAGAGAGCAGAAGCAGAGGCTCGAGCAAAGATTCTTCAAACAGAAATGGAGCAAGAAATCGCATTAGCCGAAGTAAAAATACTCGAGCAAGCATTGAAGCAAAACCTCGACCCGATTTGCCTGCCACCACAGGAAGAAGATGACCCAGCTGTTCGTACCAGAGACTACGTGCAGAAACAAATACCTGCAGCGCACACTTTCTCCAGCGACGTTCAACCCAACATTGCGGAAACGTCCAACTCAGCCCAACCTATGGTGCCAGTGTCGCCCACAGCCCCTACAGAGACACAAGACCAACGTCGTGATGCACCCCCTCAGGAGCAGTCATCACCGCAAGAAGACCACAAGGCGCACTCCAGCCCGCCTCCACAGTTCAAGCAGCAATCATCAGAATCTCCAGAGGTCAAACCACAGCTCAACCCTGCAGCAACATCATTTTACCCGGGAGCAATTCACCCTTCCACGCCACACAGCTTATATGCCCGAGGGGCACCACAAGCTAATACGGTAACAAGGAGTGAAGGATCAGACATGTCCGAGTTTGCCAGGTTCTTGGTGAGCAGGGAGCTAATCAGCACTAGCCTCTCAAAATTCGATGACCGTGCAGAGAACTACAGAGCCTGGAAAGCAACCTTCAAGGCCGCCATTGCTGATCTCAACCTATCCGCGGAGCAGGAGCTTGACCTCATGGTAAAATGGTTGGGCTTTGAATCCACAAACCGTATCAAGAGTCTTAGGACTGTCTATGTGGGGCAAGCTGAAGCAGGTCTCGCTGCGGCCTGGCAGAGACTTGAAAGAACCTACAGCAGCTCTGAAGCCATAGAAAAGTCCCTATTCAAGAGACTGCAGAACGTTCCAAGGATCAACCTTAAGGAAGACCACAAGCTTCTGGACTTAAGTGACCTGCTTATGGAGCTGGATCTTGCTAAAAGAGACCCTCGTCTGTCTGGACTGTGCTACCTGGACACTGCCCATGGGGTGAACCCAATCGTCTCAAAGCTGCCACATAGTCTGCAAGAGAAGTGGGCAGTGTGCGTCTCCAGGTATAAAAGGTCACATAACGTCACCTTTCCTCCGTTCATTCAGTTCTGCAAGTTCATTGACGAACAAGCCCAAATGAGAAATGACCCTAGCCTCGACTTCCTGGAGTCTAACACTGCAGCTCCAGCAACACCTTCATCAAGGTATGAAAGCTTCACACATAGACGCAAGGACTCGAGGAGCAGTGTAAGCGTCAGAAAGACTAACCTGCCATCACCTGCAGTACCTGCCGATAAGCAGAAAACTATTCCGTTGAGGGATAAGTCTTTCAATCGTGAGTGTCCCATTCACAAAAGACCACACTCACTGAACAAATGTAGAGGCTTCAGGTCCAAAACGATGCAAGAGCGCAAGAAAATCCTCAGCGAACTTGGGGTATGTTTCAAGTGCTGCGCTTCATCAGAACACATGGCCAAGGACTGTAAATCTGCCATTAAGTGTGAGGAGTGTCACAGCGACAGACACCCATCAGCTTTGCACCCAGCCTCAGTCACCGGCGATCCAGCAGTTGCAGTTACCTCTGGTCCCGCTACAAACCATGGTGGGGAGCCACAGAATCACGCCAAGTCCACCACAGCTGTTTCCTGCTCATGCTCAGAGGTATGTGGGGAGTCAAAGTGCTAAATGCTGTGCCAGGATATGCCTAATCAGAGTCAATCCAGAAGGGCAACCAGAGAAGGCTGTAAAAATGTATGCCATCATTGATGATCAGAGCAATCGATCCCTAGCTGGACCTAAGTTCTTTGAAGCCTTTAGAATCAAGGGACCAGCAACGCCCTACACTCTCAATACTTGCTCGGGGCGCATAGAGACTAGCGGCAGAAGAGCACAAGGTTTCATCGCTTCTCCTGTCAATGGAGACGTAGAAATACCCCTACCTACGCTAATCGAATGCGATCAAATACCAGACCAAAGGGATGAGATCTTTACCCCGGTAGCTGTTTTCCACCAACCACACTTAAGGCACCTAGCCAGCGTTATCTCACCTTTGGACACAGATGCTGAAATCCTACTTCTGCTCGGCAGAGATAATTTAAGGATACATAAGGTCCGCCAACAGTGTAATGGTCCTGACTATGCCCCCTACGCCCAGAGACTTGACTTGGGGTGGGTAGTCATAGGAAATGTATACTTGGACCGAACAGGAGTCCATTCCTTTAAGACGTACGTACGCCGAGACGGGCGCACTACCTTCTGCAAACCATGTCCTCATCACTATGAGGTGAAGGAAAAGCTTCCAGATCCTGTACAGCTGCCTGATGTTATCCCTTCTCCCTATGCAGACGACTTGGGAAAATCGGTGTTTCGTACCACTAAGGATGACAACAAAGTAGCCCCATCTATGGAAGACAAGGAATTTGTCAGGATAATGGACAATGAGTTCCTTAAGGACGAGACCAATCACTGGGTTTTTCCCTTACCCTTCCGAACTACCAGGGTAAGGCTCCCAAACAATCGTGAACAAGCCTTGTCCAGATTTAACCCCTTAGCGACCGCCGATACGCCTTTTAACGGCGGCCGCTAAGGGTACTTAAACCACAGCGCCGTTAATTAACGGCGCTGTGGAAAAAGTAAATAGCGCCCCCAGAGTCGGATTTTCTCTGGGGTCTCGGCTGCCGGGGGTAGCCGAGACCCCAGAGAACATGATTCGGGTTTTTTATTACCCACCCCGCATTTGCGATCGCCGGTAATTAACCGTTTACCGGCGATCGCAAAAAAAAACAAACCGCGATCTCTTTTTAATTTCTCTGTCCTCCGATGTGATCGCACATCGGAGGACAGAGAAAAGGGGTCCCAGGTAGCCCCCCAATACTCACCTATCTCCCCCGGTGCTCCTCGTGGCTCCCGGTGGGCGCGCCATCTTTAAAATGGCGGGCGCATGCGCAGTGCGCCCGCCGGCCGGCCCTGCGAGAATCTTTGGGGTCTCGACTGCCGGGGGTAGCCGAGACCCCAAAGAGCATGATCGGGGTCGGTTTTACCGACCCCTGTTTTGTGATCGCCGGTAATTAACTGTTTACCGGCGACCGCAAAAAAAAAAAAAAAAGTAAAGTGTAATTCTCTGTCCTCTGATGTGATCGCACATCAGAGGACATAGAAATAGGGGGATTCGGGGACCCTATCATACTCACCTGTGTCCCTGGATCCTCCTGCTGCTCCTCCTGGCCGCCGGCAAAAGAAAATGGCGGGCGCATGCGCAGTCTCCATCTGCTGGCCGGCAGGAGAACAGCAGTTGGGGCTAAAATTAGGGTTGGGGCTAAATTTAGGGTTAGGGTTGGGGCTAAATTTAGGGTTAGGGTTGGGGCTAAATTTAGGGTTAGGCTTCTTTCACACTTACATCGGTACGGGGCCGTCGCAATGCGTCAGCCCGAAATACCGACGCACGTTGTGAAAATTGTGCACAACGTGGGCAGCGGCTGTAGTTTTTCAACGCATCCGCTGCCCAATCTATGTCCTGGGGAGGAGGGGGCGGAGTTACGGCCACGCATGCGCGGTCAGAAATGGCGGATGCGACGTACAAAAAAACATTTCATTGAACGTTTTTTTGTGCCGACGGTCCACCAAAACACAACTGATCCAGTGCACGACGGACGCGACGTGTGGCCATCCGTCACGATCCGTCGGCAATACAAGTCTATGGGCAAAAAACGGATCCTGCGGGCACATTTGCAGGATCCATTTCTTGTCCAAAACGACGGATTGCGACGGATGCCAAACGACGCAAGTGTGAAAGTAGCCTTAGGACTAGGGTTAGGGTTGGGGCTAAAGTTAGGGCTAGGGTTGGGGCTAAAGTTAGGGTTAGAGTTGGGATTAGGGTTAGGGTTTGGATTAGGGTTGGTATTAGGGTTAGGGTTGGCATTAGGGTTACGCTTGGGATTAGGGTTAGGTTTTGGATTAGGGTTAAGGTTAGGGCTGTGATTAGGGGTGTATTGGGATTAGGGTTAGGTTTGAGGTTAGGGTTGAGATTAGGATTAGGGGTGTGTTGGATTTAGGGTTTTGATTAGGGTTATGGTTAGGGTTGACATTAGGGTTGTTTTGGGGTAAGGGTTGTGATTATGGTTAGGGTTAGTGATTAGGATTATGGATCAGGTTGGGATTAGGGTTAGGGGTGTGTTGGGGTTAGGGTTGGAGCTAGAATTGGGGGGTTTCCACTGTTTAGGTACATTAGGGGGTCTCCAAACACGACAGCCAATTTTGCGCTCAAAAAGTCAAATGGTGCTCCCTCCCTTCTGAGCTCTGCCGTGCGCCCAAACAGTGGGTTACCCCCACATATGGGGCATCAGCGTACTCGGGATCAATTGGACAACAACTTCTGGGGTCCAATTTCTCTTGTTACCATTGTGAAAATAAAAACTTGGGGGCTACAAAATCTTTTTTGTGGAAAAATATTTATTTATTTATTTTTATGACTCTGCATTATAAACTTCTGTGAAGCACTTGGTCATTCAAAGTTCTCACCACACATCTATATAAGGTCCTTGGGGGGTCTAGTTTCCAAAACGGGGTCACTTGTGGGGGTTACTACTGTTTAGGTACATCAGGGGCTCTGCAAACGCAACATAATGCCCACAGACCATTCTATCTAAGTCTGCATTCCAAAACGGCGCTCCTTCCCTTCCGAGCTCTGCCGTGCGCCTAAACAGTGATTTACCCCCACATATGGGGCATCTTGTGCACTTGGGCATTCAAAGTTCTCACCACACATCTAGATAAGTTCCTTGGGGGGTCTAGTTTCCAAAATGGGGTCACTTGTGAAGGGTTTCTACTGGTCAGGTACATCAGGGGCTCTGCAAACGCAACATAATGCCCACAGACCATTCTATCAAAGTCTGCATTCCAAAAAGGCGCTCCTTCCCTTCCGAGCTCTGCCGTGCGCCCAAACAGTGGTTTACCCCCACATATGGCGCATCAGTGTACTCTAATTTCTCCTGTTACCCTTGTGAAAATAAGAATTTGTGGGTGAAAAGATCATTTTTGTGTAAACAAAAGCGATTTTTTATTTTCACGGCTCTACGTTATAAACTTCTGTGAAGCACTTGGGGGTTCAAAGTGCTCACCACACATCTAGATAAGTTCCTTAAGGGGTCTAGTTTCCAAAATGGTGTCACTTGTGGGGAGTTTCCACTGTTTAGGCACATCAGGGGCTCTCTAAATGTGACATGGCGTCCGATCTCAATTCCAGCCAATTCTGCATTGAAAAAGTCAAACGGCGCTCCTTCACTTCTAAGTTCTGCGGTGCGCCCAAAAAGTGGTTTACCCCCACATATGGGGTATTGGCGTATTCAGGAGAAATTGCATAACAAAATTTATGGTTACATTTCTGTTTTTACACTTGTGAAAATAAAAAAAATGGTTCTGAATTAAGATGTTTGCAAAAAAAAGTTAAATGTTCATTTTTTCCTTCCACATTGTTTCAGTTCCTGTGAAGCACGTAAAGGGTTAATAAACTTCTTGAATGTGGATTTGAGAACCTTGAGGGGTGTAGTTTTTAAAAAAAACATTTCATTGAACGTTTTTTTGTGCCAACGGTCCGCCAAAACACAACTGATCCAGTGCACGACGGACGCGACGTGTGGCCATCCGTCACGATCCGTCGGCAATACAAGTCTATGGGCAAAAAACGGATCCTGCGGGCACATTTGCAGGATCCATTTCTTGTCCAAAACGACGGATTGCGACGGATGCCAAACGACGCAAGTGTGAAAGTAGCCTTAGGACTAGGGTTAGGGTTGGGGCTAAAGTTAGGGCTAGGGTTGGGGCTAAAGTTAGGGTTAGAGTTGGGATTAGGGTTAGGGTTTGGATTAGGGTTGGTATTAGGGTTAGGGTTGGCATTAGGGTTACGCTTGGGATTAGGGTTAGGTTTGGGATTAGGGTTAAGGTTAGGGTTGTGATTAGGGGTGTATTGGGATTAGGGTTAGGTTTGAGGTTAGGGTTGAGATTAGGATTAGGGGTGTGTTGGATTGAGGGTTTTGATTAGGGTTATGGTTAGGGTTGACATTAGGGTTGTTTTGGGGTAAGGGTTGTGATTATGGTTAGGGTTATTGATTAGGATTATGGATCAGGTTGGGATTAGGGTTAGGGGTGTGTTGGGGTTAGGGTTGGAGCTAGAATTGGGGGGTTTCCACTGTTTAGGTACATCAGGGGGTCTCCAAACACGACAGCCAATTTTGCGCTCAAAAAGTCAAATGGTGCTCCCTCCCTTCTGAGCTCTGCCGTGCGCCCAAACAGTGGGTTACCCCCACATATGGGGCATCAGCGTACTCGGGATAAATTGAACATCAACTTCTGGGGTCCAATTTCTCTTGTTACCCTTGTGAAAATAAAAACTTGGGGGCTACAAAATCTTTTTTGTGGAAAAATATTTATTTATTTTTTTTTATGACACCGCATTATAAACTTCTGTGAAGCACTTGGTCATTCAAAGTTCTCACCACACATCTATATAAGTTCCTTGCGGGGTCTAGTTTCCAAAACGGGGTCACTTGTGGGGGGTTACTACTGTTTAGGTACATCAGGGGCTCTGTAAACGCAACATAACGCCCACAGACCATTCTATTTAAGTCTGCATTCCAAAACGGCGCTCCTTCCCTTCCGAGCTCTGCCGTGCGCCCAAACAGTGGTTTACCCCCACATATGGGGCATCAGCATACTCAGGATAAATTGGACAACAACTTTAGTGGTCCAATTTCTCCTGTTACCCTTGTGAAAATAAAAACTTGGGGGCTACAATATCTTTTTTGTGAAAAAAAAATATTTTTTATTTTCACGACTCTGCATTCTAAACTTTTGTGAAGCACTTGGACATTCAAAGTTCTCACCACACATCTAGATAAGTTCCTTGGGGGGTCTAGTTTCCAAAATGGGGTCACTTGTGAAGGGTTTCTACTGGTTAGGTAAATCAGGGGCTCTGCAAACGCAACATAATGCCCACAGACCATTCTATCAAAGTCTGCATTCCAAAAAGGCGCTCCTTCCTTTCCGAGCTCTGCCGTGCGCCCAAACAGTGGTTTACCCCCACATATGGCGCATCAGTGTACTCGGGATAAATTGGACAACAACTATTGCAGTCCAATATCTCCTGTTACCCTTGTGAAAATAAAAACTTGGGGGCTACAATATCTTTTTTGTGGAAAAAAAAATATTTTTTATTTTCACGACTCTGCATTCTAAACTTCTGTGAAGCACTTGGGCATTCAAAGTTCTCACCACACATCTAGATAAGTTCCTTGGGGGATCTAGTTTCCAAAATGGGGTCACTTGTGGAGGGTTTCTACTGGTTAGGTACATCAGGGGCTCTGCAAATGCAACATAATGCCCACAGACCATTCTATCAAAGTCTGCATTCCAAAAAGGCGCTCCTTCCCTTCCGAGCTCTGCCGTGCGCCCAAACAGTGGTTTACCCCCACATATGGGGTACCAGCATACTCAGGACAAATTGGACAACAACTTTTGGGGTCCAATTTCTCTTGTTACCCTTGTGAAAATAAAAACTTGGGGGCTAAAAAATCTTTTTTGTGGAAAAATTTATATTTTTTATTTTCACAACTCTGCATTATAAACTTCTGTGAAGCACTTGGGCATTCAAAGTTCTCACCACACATCTAGATAAGTTCCATGGGGGGCCTAGTTTCCAAAATGGGGTCACTTGTGGGGGATTTCTACTGTTTAGGCACATCAGGGGCTCTCCAAACGCGACATAGTGTCCGATCTCAATTCCAGCCAATTCTACATTGAAAAAGTAAAACGGCACTCTTTCTCTTCCAAGCTCTGCGGTGCGCCCAAACAGTGGTTTACCCCCACATATTGGATATCGACGTACTCAAGAGAAATTGCACAACAACTTTTGTGGTCTAATTTCTCCTGTTACCCTTGTGAAAATAAAAATTTGTGGGCAAAAAGATCATTTTTGTAGAAAAAATGCGTTTGTTTTTTTTCACGGCTCTACATTATAAACTTCTGTGAAGCACATGGGGGTTCAAAGTGCTCACCACATATCTAGATAAGTTCCTTAAGGGGTCTAGTTTCCAAAATGGGGTCACTTGTGGTGGGTTTTCCACTGTTTAGGCACATCAGGGGCTCTCCAAACGCGACATGGCGTCCAATCTCAATTCCAGCCAATTCTACATTGAAAAAGTAAAACGGCGCTCCTTCACTTCCAAGCTCTGCGGTGCGCCCAAACAGTGGTTTACCCTCACATATGGGGTATCGACGTATTCAGGAGAAATCGCACAACAACTTTTGTGGTCTTATTTCTCCTGTTACCCTTGTGAAAATAAGAATTTGTGGGCGAAAAGATCATTTTTGTGTAAACAAAAGCGATTTTTTATTTTCACGGCTCTACGTTATAAACTTCTGTGAAGCACTTGGGGGTTCAAAGTGCTCACCACACATCTAGATAAGTTCCTTAAGGGGTCTAGTTTCCAAAATGGTGTCACTTGTGGGGAGTTTCCACTGTTTAGGCACATCAGGGGCTCTCTAAATGTGACATGGCGTCCGATCTCAATTCCAGCCAATTCTGCATTGAAAAAGTCAAACGGCGCTCCTTCACTTCTAAGTTCTGCGGTGCGCCCAAAAAGTGGTTTACCCCCACATATGGGGTATTGGCGTATTCAGGAGAAATTGCATAACAAAATTTATGGTTACATTTCTGTTTTTACACTTGTGAAAATAAAAAAAATGGTTCTGAATTAAGATGTTTGCAAAAAAAAGTTAAATGTTCATTTTTTCCTTCCACATTGTTTCAGTTCCTGTGAAGCACGTAAAGGGTTAACAAACTTCTTGAATGTGGATTTGAGAACCTTGAGGGGTGTAGTTTTTAGAATGGTGTCACACTTCATTATTTTCTATCATATAGACCCCTCAAAATGAGTTCAAATGTGATGTGGTCCCTAAAAAAAAATGGTGTTGTAAAAATGAGAAATTGCTGGTCAACTTTTAACCCTTATAGCTCCCTAACAAAAAATAATTTTTTTTCCAAAATTGTGCTGATGTAAAGTAGACATGTGGGAAATGTTATTTATTAACTATTTTTCATGACATATCTCTCTGATTTAAGGGCATAAAAATACAAAGTTTGAAAATTGCAAAATTTTAAAAATTTTCGCCATATTTCCGTTTTTTTCATAAATAATCGCAAGTAATATCAAAGAAATGTTACCACTAACATGAAGTACAATATGTCATGAAAAAACAATCTCAGAATCAGCGGGATCCGTTGAAGCGTTCCAGAGTTATAACCTCATAAAGTGACAGTGGTCAGAATTGCAAAAATTGGCTCGGTCATTAAGTACCAAATTGGCTCTGTCACTAAGGGGTTAACACTCTCCAGCGCACGCTAAGCAATAAACCGGAGATGAAAGAACACATCGTCACCTTTATGGGCAAAATATTCCATAACAACCATGCGGAGCCAGCGCCTCCCTTAATGGAAAACGAGGAGTGCTGGTACCTACCCTCATTTGGAGTATATCACCCGAAGAAACCTAAACAAATTAGAGTTGTCTTTGATTCAAGTGCCAAACATCAAGGCGTATCTCTCATTGATGTCCTCCTCACAGGTCCTAATCTGACAAACAACCTAGTAGGAGTGTTGATGAGGTTCAGGAAGGAGCCCATTGCCATCACCGCCGACATTCAACAGATGTTCCACTGTTTCATAGTCAGAGAGGACCACAGGAATTTCCTCAGGTTCCTGTGGTACAAGGACAATGACCCCAGCAAAGAGATGGTGGAGTATCGCATGCGGGTGCACGTATTTGGGAACAGCCCTTCACCCGCAGTGGCAACATATGGCCTGCGGAGAACCGCACAAGAAGGAGAGTCCGAGTATGGAACAGACGCCAGAGACTTTGTAGAGAAAGACTTCTACGTAGATGATGGACTAAAATCTCTACCCACAGAAGAAGCGGCAATTGACCTACTTAAAAGGACCCAACATATGCTGTACCGAGCTAAGCTTAGACTGCACAAAATTGCTTCAAACAGCCTGGCTGTAATGAGAGCCTTTGAGTCAAGTGACCACGCACCTGGATTCGAGGACATAGACCTGGGACCAGACCGTCCGCCTGTGCAGAGAAGCTTAGGCCTGAGGTGGAACATGTCAGCCAACACCTTCGGATTCCAAATCAACTGTGCAGACAAACCATTCACTAAACGTGGTGTCCTGTCAGTGGTAAATACCCTGTATGGCCCACTGGGATTCGTAGCACCAATTACCATACAAGGTAAATCCCTTCTGAGACAGCTATCCGAAACCGTCAAGGACTGGGATACTCCACTACCTCCTGATAAGGAATCAAAATGGGAAACCTGGAAGCAGTCTTTGTGTGCTTTGGGTGAAATCCATATATCGAGATGCTACGCCGGAATCTCACTTGCTGCTAGCACTAGGACGGAACTCCATGTGTTCTCGGATGCATCCACGGAGGCCATTGCAGCTGTTGCCTACCTGAAGGTGACGGGATCCGACAATCAAGATCACGTTGGTTTCATTTTTGGCAAAGCTAAGTTGGCTCCCAAGCCTGACCACACTATTCCCAGGCTTGAACTCTGTGGGACTGTGCTTGCAGTAGAATTTGCAGACTTTATTCAGCATGAGGTGGACACTCACATAGATGACGTACAATACTACAGTGACAGTAAAGTTGTCTTAGGTTACATCCACAACCAAACAAGGCGCTTCTACGTGTACGTCAGTAACCGCATTGAGAGAATAAGAAGTTCTTCCAAACCTGAACAGTGGCACTATATCCCATCTGAACTTAATCCAGCCGACCATGCCACTAGACCTATGTCTATAAATTCCTTTGCTAACTACTCTTGGCTTTCAGGTCAAAGGTTTCTGCTGAAACAGAAGGGAAGCAAATGTGTCCTGGAAGTCTTCATCCAGGATCCGGATGACGATCCAGAAGTTCATTCCGAGGTCAGTGCTCTGGCCACAAACACTAAACCAACCTCCACCCTTGGTTGCCAGCACTTCAAACGCTTCTCCAATTGGATAAAACTCGTTAAGACTCTAGCAAGGTTAGTCCACATTGCAAGATCTTATCTCAACTCACATGGAGACAAAGACTGTCATGGTCAGCACATCTGCCAAAAGCCATTCTCTACTGAGGACATTCTGGGAGGATAAACCATGAACAGAACTCTGCAATAGTAGCTTTGTCCATTGGATTACAGTGGGTCAGAGATAGTTTGGCCTAGTGCGGCTTCTCTGATCCGAAGATGGGTTTTCCTTTGGATTATCTGAGGAACTGACTTAATGTCTTATGTTGTTTAAAGTTGTTATTGCATTGCATGCATGTTTGGTTTCATTTTTCTAGGTTGATGGACATTATTTTAAGGGCATTAATATAGTGAAATCCCTTATGGAATTTCAGACGGGGAGTGTGCTGTTCCATGTATATTCCTCAGTTTTCATGTATGTTTATATTTTACTCTGTATTTAACTCTGCTGCCACCCAATGGCCTTTTTCCGTATGGCAGCTTTTTATTCATTATTTCTTGTGGGCATGTCTTACTTCCGGTTCAGGGGTCAAATCTTCTCTTCCTCTGGCAGCCATTTCCAGTTTACTTTCTGTTGTGAGAAGACACACTTTAACCGGCTTAGGAAGGCATCAGTCTTTCGACCACTCTCTTTTGTTGCTCACACTTGCAGTCATACTTGGTGCTATATCATACTGTACCCTGTCTACACCTGCATTTCTGGAGAAAGTACCGTATTACCAGTTATACGCTGTATGTCCAGATCTACAAAATAAACAAGTCTGGATTGCACAATCCCTGGTGTGCATAATCTCTTCGGACGCTGAGCAGCATTGGTCCTGTCTGCCTCACGTGGAAGAAAATACGGAAGGTACGTCTCTCTCTCACAACGCTTATTAATCAACCATACCTCCATTCGCCTCACGTGGGGACAGAATAAATTGCTTTTTTGATCACTTGATCATCACTTGTGGCATTATTTTTATTAATTGCCTTTTTTCACATCATTCACTTGTTATGTAAAAATAGGATTTATTTTATTCATCTATTCACTTTATGCACTTTTGTGGATCACTGTTATGAATAGGTAATTCAGAACCACAATGGACCTTGAAGTTCAGAGCACACAAGTGACCTGACAAAAACCACAAAACATAGGAGGAGCTCTGAGACGTGGGAACTCTGCTGACCGTAATCCCTAAACCTATCAAACCACACTAGAGGTAGCCGTGGATTGCGCCTAACGCTCCCTATGCAACTCGGCACAGCCTGAGAAACTAGCTAGTCCTGAAGATAGAAAAATAAGCCTACCTTGCCTCAGAGAAATTCCCCAAAGGAAGAGGCAGCCCCCCACATATAATGACTGTGAGTAAAGATGAAAATACAAACACAGAGATGAAATAGATTTAGCAAAGTGAGGCCCGACTTACTGAATAGACCGAGGATAGGAAAGATAGCTTTGTGGTCAACACAAAAACCTACAAACAACCACGCAGAGGGGCAAAAAGACCCTCCGCACCGACTAACGGTACGGAGGTGCTCCCTCTGCGTCTCAGAGCTTCCAGCAAGCAAGCAAAACCAAAAAAAGCAAGCTGGACAGAAAATATAGCAACAAAGTAACACAAGCAGAACTTAGCTTATGCTGAGCAGACAGGCCACAGGAACGATCCAGGAGGAAGCAAGACCAATACTATAACATTGACTGGAGGCCAGGATCAAAGCACTAGGTGGAGTTAAATAGAGCAGCACCTAACGACTTAACCTCATCACCTGAGGAAGGAAACTCAGAAGTCGCAGTACCACTCGTGACCACAGGAGGGAGCTTGATCACAGAATTCACAACAGTACCCCCCCCTCCTTGAGGAGGGGTCACCAAACCCTCACCAGAGCCCCCAGGCCGACCAGGATGAGCCATATGAAAGGCACGAACAAGATCGGCAGCATGGACATCAGAGGCAAAGACCCAGGAATTATCTTCCTGACCATAACCCTTCCACTTAACCAGATACTGGAATTTCCGTCTCGAAACACGAGAATCCAAAATCTTCTCCACTATATACTCCAACTCCCCCTCCACCAAAACCGGGGTAGGAGGATCAACAGATGGAACTACAGGCGCCACGTATCTCCGCAACAATGACCTATGGAATACGTTATGGATGGAAAAAGAATCTGGAAGGGTCAAACGAAAAGACACAGGATTAAGAACCTCAGAAATCCTATACGGACCAATGAAACGAGGCTTAAACTTAGGAGAGGAAACCTTCATAGGAATATAACGAGATGACAACCAAACCAAATCCCCAACACGAAGTCGGGGACCCACACAGCGTCTGCGATTAGCGAAACGTTGAGCCTTCTCCTGGGACAAGGTCAAATTGTCCACTACATGAGTCCAAATCCGCTGCAACCTGTCCACCACAGTATCCACACCAGGACAGTCCGAAGACTCAACCTGCCCTGAAGAGAAACGAGGATGGAACCCAGAATTGCAGAAAAATGGTGAAGCCAAGGTAGCCGAGCTGGCCCGATTATTAAGAGCGAACTCAGCCAACGGCAAAAAGGACACCCAATCATCCTGATCAGCAGAAACAAAACATCTCAGATATGTTTCCAAGGTCTGATTGGTTCGTTCAGTCTGGCCATTTGTCTGAGGATGGAAAGCCGAGGAAATAGACAAATCAATGCCCATCCTAGCACAAAAGGCTCGCCAAAACCTCGAAACAAACTGGGAACCTCTGTCAGAAACGATGTTCTCTGGAATGCCATGTAAACGAACCACATGCTGGAAGAACAATGGCACCAAATCAGAGGAGGAAGGTAATTTAGACAAGGGTACCAAATGGATCATCTTAGAGAAGCGATCACAAACTACCCAAATGACCGACATTTTTTGAGAGATGGGGAGATCCGAAATAAAATCCATAGAGATATGTGTCCAAGGCCTCTTCGGAATCGGCAAGGGCAAAAGCAACCCACTGGCACGAGAACAGCAGGGCTTAGCCCGAGCACAAATCCCACAGGACTGCACAAAAGAACGCACATCCCGCGACAGAGACGGCCACCAAAAGGATCTAGCCACCAAATCTCTGGTACCAAAGATTCCAGGATGACCAGCCAACACCGAACAATGAACCTCAGAGATAACTTTATTCGTCCACCTATCAGGGACAAACAGTTTCTCTGCTGGGCAACGATCAGGTTTATTAGCCTGAAATTTTTGCAGCACCCGCCGCAAATCAGGGGAGATGGCAGACACAATTACTCCCTCTTTGAGAATACCCGCCGGCTCAGGCAAACCCGGAGAGTCGGGCACAAAACTCCTAGACAGGGCATCCGCCTTCACATTTTTAGAGCCCGGAAGGTACGAAACCACAAAGTCAAAACGGGAGAAAAACAGCGACCAACGAGCCTGTCTAGGATTCAACCGTTTGGCAGACTCGAGATAAATCAAGTTCTTGTGATCAGTCAAGACCACCACGCGATGCTTAGCTCCTTCAAGCCAATGACGCCACTCCTCGAATGCCCACTTCATGGCCAGCAACTCTCGATTGCCAACATCATAATTTCGCTCAGCAGGCGAAAACTTCCTGGAAAAGAAGGCGCATGGCTTCATCACCGAGCAATCAGCACCTCTTTGCGACAAAACAGCCCCCGCTCCAATTTCAGAAGCATCAACCTCAACCTGGAACGGAAGCGAAACATCTGGTTGACACAACACAGGGGCAGAAGAAAAACGACGCTTTAACTCTTGAAAAGCTTCCACAGCAGCAGAAGACCAATTGACCACATCAGCACCCTTCTTGGTCAAATCGGTCAATGGTTTAGCAATACTAGAAAAATTACAGATGAAGCGACGATAAAGATTAGCAAAGCCAAGGAACTTTTGCAGACTCTTCAGAGATGTCGGCTGAGTCCAATCATAAATGGCCTGGACCTTAACAGGGTCCATCTCGATGGTAGAAGGGGAAAAAATGAACCCCAAAAATGAAACCTTCTGAACACCAAAGAGACACTTTGATCCCTTCACAAACAAAGAATTAGCACACAGGACCTGGAACACCATTCTGACCTGCTTCACATGAGACTCCCAATCATCCGAGAAGACCAAAATATCATCCAAGTATACAATCAGGAATTTATCCAGGTACTCTCGGAAGATGTCATGCATAAAGGACTGAAATACTGATGGAGCATTGGCAAGTCCGAATGGCATAACTAGGTACTCAAAATGACCCTCTGGCGTATTAAATGCAGTTTTCCATTCATCGCCCCGTTTAATACGCACAAGAGTATATGCACCACGAAGATCTATCTTGGTGAACCAACTAGCCCCCTTAATCCGAGCAAACAAATCAGATAGCAGCGGCAAGGGGTACTGAAATTTGACTGTGATTTTATTTAGAAGGCGGTAATCAATACAAGGTCTCAGCGAAACATCCTTCTTGGCCACAAAAAAGAACCCTGCTCCCAATGGCGATGACAACGGCCGAATATGACCCTTCTCCAAGGATTCTTTTACGTAACTCCGCATAGCAGCGTGCTCAGGTACAGATAAATTAAACAGTCGACCCTTAGGAAACTTACTACCAGGAATCAACTCGATAGCACAATCACAATCCCTATGCGGAGGTAGGGCATTGGACTTGGGCTCATCGAATACATCCCGGTAATCAGATAAGAACTCTGGGACCTCAGAAGGGGTGGATGATGAGATAGACAGAAATGGAACATCACCATGTACCCCCTGACAACCCCAGCTGGACACAGACATTGATTTCCAATCTAATACTGGGTTATGGACTTGTAGCCATGGCAACCCCAACACGACCACATCATGCAGATTTTGCAACACCAGAAAGCGAATATCCTCCTGGTGCGCAGGAGCTATGCACATGGTCAGCTGGGTCCAATACTGAGGCTTATTCTTGGCCAAAGGCGTAGCATCAATTCCTCTCAATGGAATAAAACACTGCAAGGGCTCCAAGACAAACCCACAGCGCCTAGCAAACTCCAAGTCCATCAAATTCAGGGCAGCGCCTGAATCCACAAATGCCATGACAGAATAGGAAGTCAAAGAGCAGATCAAAGTAACGGAAAAAAGAAATTTCGACTGTACCATACCAATGGTGGCAGACTTAGCGAACCGCTTAGTGCGCTTAGGACAATCGGAGATAGCATGAGTGGAATCACCACAGTAGAAACACAGCCCATTCTGACGTCTGTGTTCTTGCCTTTCAGCTCTGGTCAAAGTCCTATCGCACTGCATAGGCTCAGGTTTATGCTCAGATAATACCGCCAAATGGTGCACAGATTTACGCTCATGCAAGCGTCGACCGATCTGAATGGCCAAAGACATAGACTCATTCAGACCAGCAGGCATAGGAAATTCCACCATGACATCCTTAAGGGCTTCAGAGAGACCCTTTCTGAAGATTGCTGCCAAAGCACATTCATTCCATTGAGTGAGCACAGACCACTTTCTAAACTTCTGACAATAAATCTCTATCTCATCCTGACCCTGACACAGAGCCAGCAAATTTTTCTCTGCCTGATCCACTGAATTAGGTTCATCGTACAGTAATCCGAGCGCCAGAAAAAACGCATCAATATTACATAATGCAGGATCTCCTGGCGCAAGGGAAAATGCCCAGTCTTGAGGGTCGCCACGTAATAAAGAAATAATGATCTTAACTTGTTGAACTGGGTCACCAGAGGAGCGAGGTTTCAACGCCAGAAACAGTTTGCAATTATTTTTGAAACTCTGAAATTTAGCTCTATCTCCAGAAAACAAATCAGGAATAGGAATTCTTGGTTCTAACATAGAATTCTGAGCCACAAAGTCTTGAATATTTTGTACTCTTGCAGTGAGAAGATCCACACATGAAGACAGACCTTTAATGTCCATCACCACACCTGTGTCCTGAACCACCCAAATGTCTAGGGGAAAAAAAAGGCAAAACACAGTGCAAAGAAAAAAAAATGGTCTCAGAACTTCTTTTTTCCCTCTATTGAGAAGCATAGTACTTTGGGCCTCCAGTACTGTTATGAATAGGTAATTCAGAACCACAATGGACCTTGAAGTTCAGAGCACACAAGTGACCTGACAAAAACCACAAAACATAGGACGAGCTCTGAGACGTGGGAACTCTGCTGACCGCAATCCCTAAACCTATCAAACCACACTAGAGGTAGCCGTGGATTGCGCCTAACGCTCCCTATGCAACTCGGCACAGCCTGAGAAACTAGCTAGTCCTGAAGATAGAAAAATAAGCCTACCTTGCCTCAGAGAAATTCCCCAAAGGAAAAGGCAGCCCCCCACATATAATGACTGTGAGTAAAGATGAAAATACAAACACAGAGATGAAATAGATTTAGCAAAGTGAGGCCCGACTTACTGAATAGACCGAGGATAGGAAAGATAGCTTTGCGGTCAACACAAAAACCTACAAACAACCACGCAGAGGGGCAAAAAGACCCTCCGCACCGACTAACGGTACGGAGGTGCTCCCTCTGCGTCTCAGAGCTTCCAGCCAGCAACCAAAACCAAAAAAAGCAAGCTGGACAGAAAATATAGCAACAAAGTAACACAAGCAGAACTTAGCTTATGCTGAGCAGACAGGCCACAGGAACGATCCAGGAGGAAGCAAGACCAATACTAGAACATTGACTGGAGGCCAGGATCAAAGCACTAGGTGGAGTTAAATAGAGCAGCACCTAACGACTTAACCTCATCACCTGAGGAAGGAAACTCAGAAGCCGCAGTACCACTCGTGACCACAGGAGGGAGCTTGATCACAGAATTCACAACAGATCACATTACATGAATTTCATCAGTATTTATTTTTTATTTATTTATTTTTTCCACTATGTGTTACACATATTGATTCACTGATTCACTCATTTATATATATATATATATTATAGACTTTTTATGTTATTATTTTTTTTATATATATATATATATATATATATATATACAGTGGGACAAAAAAGTATTTAGTCAGTCAGCAATAGTGCAAGTTCCACCACTTAAAAAGATGAGAGGCGTCTGTAATTTACATCATAGGTAGACCTCAACTATGATAGACAAACTGAGAAAAAAAATCCAGAAAATCAAATTGTCTGTTTTTTTAGCATTTTTTTTGCATTTTATGGTGGAAAATAAGTATTTGGTCAGAAACAAACAATCAAGATTTCTGGCTCTCACAGACCTGTAACTTCTTCTTTAAGAGTCTCCTCTTTCCTCCACTCATTACCTGTAGTAATGGCACCTGTTTAAACTTGTTATCAGTATAAAATGACACCTGTGCACACCCTCAAACAGTCTGACTCCAAACTCCACTATGGTGAAGACCAAAGAGCTGTCAAAGCACACCAGAAACAAAATTGTAGCCCTGCACCAGGCTGGGAAGACTGAATCTGCAATAGCCAACCAGCTTGGAGTGAAGAAATCAACAGTGGGAGCAATAATTAGAAAATGGAAGACATACAAGACCACTGATAATCTCCATCGATCTGGGGCTCCACGCAAAATCCCACCCCGTGGGGTCAGAATGATCACAAGAACGGTGAGGAAAAATCCCAGAACCACGCGGGGGGACCTAGTGAGTGAACTGCAGAGAGCTGGGACCAATGTAACAAGGCCTACCATAAGTAACACACTACGCCACCATTGACTCAGATCCTGCAGTGCCAGATGTGTCCCACTGCTTAAGCCAGTACATGTCCGGGCCCGTCTGAAGTTTGCTAGAGAGCATTTGGATGATCCAGAGGAGTTTTGGGAGAATGTCCTATGGTCTGATGAAACCAAACTGGAACTGTTTGGTAGAAATACAACTTGTCGTGTTTGGAGGAAAAAGAATACTGAGTTGCATCCATCAAACACCATACCTACTGTAAAGCATGGTGGTGGAAACATCATGCTTTGGGGCTGTTTCTCTGCAAAGGGGCCAGGACGACTGATCCGGGTACATCAAAGAATGAATGGGGCCATGTATCGTGAGATTTTGAGTGCAAACCTCCTTCCATCAGCAAGGGCATTGAAGATGAAACGTGGCTGGGTCTTTCAACATGACAATGATCCAAAGCACACCGCCAGGGCAACGAAGGAGTGGCTTCGTAAGAAGCATTTCAAGGTCCTGGAGTGGCCTAGCCAGTCTCCAGATCTCAACCCTATAGAAAACCTTTGGAGGGAGTTGAAAGTCCGTGTTGCCAAGCAAAAAGCCAAAAACATCACTGCTCTAGAGGAGATCTGCATGGAGGAATGGGCCAACATACCAACAACAGTGTGTGGCAACCTTGTGAAGACTTAAAGAAAACGTTTGACCTCTGTCATTGCCAACAAAGGATATATTACAAAGTATTGAGATGAAATTTTGTTTCTGACCAAATACTTATTTTCCACCATAATATGCAAATAAAATGTTAAAAAAACAGACAATGTGATTTTCTGGTTTTTTTTTTCTCAGTTTGTCTCCCATAGTTGAGGTCTACCTATGATGTAAATTACAGACGCCTCTCAACTTTTTAAGTGGTGGAACTTGCACTATTGCTGACTGACTAAATACTTTTTTGCCCCACTGTATATATACTAGACTGTGGCCCGATTCTAACGCATCGGGTATCCTAGAATATGCATGTCCCCGTGGTATATGGACAATGATGATTCCAGAATTCGCGGCAGACTGTGCCCGTCGCTGATTGGTCGAGGCAACCTTTATGACATCATCGTCGCCATGGCAACCATTATGACATCATCGTCGCTGTGCCTGTCGCTGATTGGTCGAGACCTGGCGGCCTCGACCAATCAGAGGTGTGGGATTTCTACGTCGATACTGTGCCCGTCGCTGATTGGTCGAGGCCTGGCGGCCTCGACCAATCAGAGACGTGGGATTTCCAGGACAGACAGACAGACAGACAGAAAGACAGACAGACGGAAAAACCCTTAGACAATTATATATATAGATATATACATATTAGCGTTGGTTCTTGGATAAAGATATAAAAATAATAATTATAGTGTATTATACATTTACTGCTACATGGTCTGTTGCTCTCTGTCCCCTGCTTGACACATCTTTTTTCCCTATTTTTTTTATTATTATTATTTCTGTAATGTATGGTTTTATTTATTATAATTTTTAATTATTAAAAATTTGATCATTGGACATTAACTGTTTTAATTATTTTTAATAAAAATTTGTTGTGCATTGTGCAATTTTTTAAGCTTATGTTATGGTTTTGTGTATAATCAAGATTGGATTGTCAATAAAATAAAATTTATTTTTATATATTTTTATTCTTCTGAATACTTTTTTGGGTATGTATATTGGTTTTGAGTATTCATAATATCTTATATATCTTTTTTTTAATAGTGGCATTTGTTTTCTGTATAGGTTTTATTTCTGAAACACTGTCTCTTTAAGAAATGCTTGGTTTATTGTAGCAGCATAAACCAAGCTATGAAAGTAAACACGGCCCTCCGGGCAAAACAAAGAAACAAAAATAAAAAGAATAATAGTCCTTTCCCTTTCCTTTCAGACCGCTAACAGACAGCAATGTGCACAGTTCAGATAGAGCACACACTTGCTGGAGTCCTTTCTCTCTAGGAACTACTGACCACTGGAAGCTCTGCCAGTCAGCCATTTAAGCCCTGACCTTGTGACTCCTCCATCATGTGACTGATCACATGATTCTGACATCACACAGGTCCTGGCAGTTTTCAGGAGGAGATATGAGTACTTTCTCCCTCCCGCTCTAGGAATGTCCACTAAAATCAGTCCATTATATAATTTTATATAAACATCCCAACATGTTATGCTGGAGCAAACTATTCTGGTTTTACATCACTGATGCGATTATGCGCAGTGACACATATCTCCCCTCCATCACTTCACCAGTGACTCTGTCACTATATATATATATATACTGTATATATATATATATATATATATATACACACACACACACACATATACCTTTTATGGCTGCACAGTTGTGTACTTCGCTTAAAGCGAACCTGTCATCAAGATTTTAAACTACAGGCACTGTCAGGTTGGCTCTGTTATACTGATTAAAATGATAACTGGGATGAAGAAATCCATCTTGTGGTTGTTGTTTAATCTTTCTTTGCGGTTTTCAGTTAATGATTGTGCAGTTTATATTGTCTTCTTTTTTTTGCTCATACAAAATTCCGCCATCGGTGGTGCATGTGCAGTAGCATCTATCAGCAAGTGAAGCCCTCAATCTGTGCAAGCGCCGCTCACCAATCGCAGTATTTAAAATAGGAGGCAGGTCACTGAAGGTTCAGTGACCTTTCATTTAAGCCCACAAGGATTAAATGAGACAAGAGAGCACCACATAAAGCACCCCCCTCCCAACCACAGTCGCCCCGGAGCACGAGAATATCATTAACTGAAAACTGCAAAGAAAGATTAAACAACAACCACAAGACGGATTTCTTCAACTCGGGTTTCATTTTAATCAGTGTAACGGCACCAACCTGGCATCCATTTCGCCACAGTAGAAATAGTATAATAGGGACTGATAGGTCTTCCGCTAAATCCAATCCAGCAGGTGGACACCTATGACAGGGACTGACAGGTCTTCCACAATGCCCAATCCAACAGATGGACACCCAACCAGGAGTGTTCACATTTTAAAAAACGAGGGCTTGACACCACCGAAGTGGAATATCTGTCACAAAAATAGAAATAGTATAATTGATACTGAGAAGTCTTCAACTACAGCTAACCCAGCATACCAAGCATGACTGTTCACATTTCCACAAATTTGTGTTAACATCAGCAGCAGCAGCCACAGCAGGCACAGAAGCCACACTAAAGATATCACAGTTACGTGACATTAATGCATGATACTAAAAAATGCAATATCACCTAGTCTGTACAGTCTGTGATTGGGGTGCAAAACTTCTTGGAGATCCATGACTTGTTCATTTGTTCATCTTGATGAAAGTTAGGCAGTCTACACTTTCAGGGGACAGCCGGCTGCGCTTATCTGTCAGGACACCACCATCAGCGCTGAAGACACGTTCTGAGAGAACGCTGCCTGACGGGCACAATAAAACCTCCAAGGTGTGTGAGGCAAGCTCAGGCCACTCATCCGTTTTGGAAGACCAAAATGCGAAAGGGTCCAAACCCTCCCTGATGGTATTTATACTCAGTTCTAGATACTCCTGCACCATCCTCTCCATTCGTTCACTACGTATAAGACTTGGACTCTGTTGTGCTGGTGCACGAGTTGGTCTAAAAAAAGTATCGTACTCACAGAAATTCCACTTCCACCACTGCTGCTGCTAATGTTTTGGCGTTGACGAATTGACGTGCCAGAGGTTGGAAGTCTAGAGCTGCGATGTGAACTGTGTGCTTCACTGCTGCCTTGGGGAAAAGCTCTTTTAAGGTTGTTTTGATACTCCAGCATTCGCGGGTCCCTTTTGAGTGCGGGAGTCATCTGAAAAAGTTTGGTTTTATAATGTGGATGTAACAGAGTGGCAACCCTGTAGTCAGCATTATTCCTAATCATAACTATACGGGGGTCATGTTGCAGATAGTGCAGCAAGAAGGCACTCATATGTCGGGCTCTACCATGAGGTGCAGCCCATGCTGTGTTGGTGGCTGGTTAACAATGAGGCTCGTTTCCTCCGTCCCCTCCCGCCAACCATGAACAGCAGAGAGGGGAGGATTATTCTCTTCATCTGATAGTTGTTCGCCCATCACCTCTTCCTCCTCCATTTGTTCCTCGGATCTTGCACCTTCGATAACAGTTTGTCTGTTATCAGCAGCCCCCCGAGATCGCAGTAATCCACCCTCCGTTGGCACCCACCTGTGTGATGACAGTCTTGAACTTAGAGACAGTATTATCCTTACCGCATCCTCCTCTTCTTCTGGGACCACCATCTCCTCCCGCAGGCTATTCAAAGTATGCTCCAGCATAGAGATGACCGGAATAGTGATGCTGATGATGCCATCGTCAGCGCTATCCATCTTAGTAGCCATTCCGAAACTGTGCAGAAGGGTGCAGAGGTCCTTAATCTGTGCCCACTCTGTAAACGTGATATGCGCCACTTCCGTACTGTGTTGGCCCAGGCTATACAACATGACATACTACGTCAGGGCACGTTGCTGCTGCCACAGTCACTGCAACATGTGCAGAGTGGAACTCCACCATGTCGGCACATTGCATATCAACCTATTAACTGGCATATTGGCAATTGGCAGAGGTTGAGGGCACAGGTGGAGGCCATAGAGGAGATAGAGGAGGAGGCAGAAGCAGTGGAGGAATTGTTAAATGTAGAGGTTTGTCCTGCAAGACTTGGGGATTCCAAGACTTGTGGAGCAATGCCTATCCCCACAGCCACCAGAGTCACGCAGTGCCCAGTCAGCGAGATGTAACGCCCTTGGCCTTGCTTACTTGTCCAAGTGTCTGTTGTGAAATGCACTCTGGCAGACAGAGATTTAGTCAAGGAACGGGTGATGTTGTCTGTGATATGCTGGGGTAGCTGTTATGAACAGGTGATTCAGAACCACAATGGACCTAGTGGTTAAGAGCACACAAAGTGACCTGATAGTTACTAACATAGGACGAGCTCTGAGACGTGGGAACTCTGCTGACCGCAATCCCTAATCCTATCATACCACACTAGAGGTAGCCGTGGATTGCGCCTAACGCTCCCTATGCAACTCGGCACAGCCTGAGAAACTAACTAGCCCTGAAGATAGAAAAATAAGCCTACCTTGCCTCAGAGAAATTCCCCAAAGGAAAAGGCAGCCCCCCACATATAATGACTGTGAGTTAAGATGAAAATACAAACACAGAGATGAAATAGATTTAGCAAAGTGAGGCCCGACTTACTGAATAGACCGAGGATAGGAAAGATTGCTTTGCGGTCAACACAAAAACCTACAAACAACCACGCAGAGGGGCAAAAAGACCCTCCGCACCGACTAACGGTACGGAGGTGCTCCCTCTGCGTCTCAGAGCTTCCAGCAAGCAAGAAAAACCAATATAGCAAGCTGGACAGAAAATATAGCAAACAAAAGTAACACAAGCAGAACTTAGCTTATGCTGGGCAGACAGGCCATAAGAACGATCCAGGAGAAAGCAAGACCAATACTGGAACATTGATTGGAGGCCAAGGAAAAAAGAACTAGGTGGAGTTAAATAGAGCAGCACCTAACGACTTAACCTCGTCACCTGAGGAAGGAAACTCAGAAGCCGCAGCCCCACTCACATCCACCAGCGGAAGCTCATAGACAGAACCAGCCAAAGTACCACTCATGACCACAGGAGGGAGCTTGACCACAGAATTCACAACAGTACCACCCCCCTTGAGGAGGGGTCACCGAACCCTCACCAGAGCCCCCAGGCCGACCAGGATGGGCCAAATGAAAGGCACGAACCAGATCGGCAGCATGAACATCAGAGGCAAAGACCCAGGAATTATCTTCCTGACCATAACCCTTCCACTTAACCAGGTACTGAAGTTTCCGTCTCGAAATACGAGAATCCAAAATCTTCTCCACTATATACTCCAACTCCCCCTCAACCAAAACCGGGGCAGGAGCATCAACGGATGGAACCACAGGTGCCACGTATCTCCGCAACAATGACCTATGGAATACGTTATGGATGGAAAAAGAAGCTGGAAGGGTCAAACGAAAAGACACAGGATTAAGAACCTCAGAAATCCTATACGGACCAATGAAACGAGGCTTAAACTTAGGAGAGGAAACTTTCATAGGAATATAACGAGATGACAACCAAACCAAATCCCCAACACGAAGTCGGGGACCCACACAGCGTCTGCGGCTAGCGAAACGTTGAGCCTTCTCCTGAGACAATGTCAAATTGTCCACCACATGAGTCCAAATCTGCTGCAACCTATCCACCACAGTATCCACACCAGGACAGTCAGAAGACTCAACCTGCCCTGAAGAGAAACGAGGATGGAAACCAGAATTGCAGAAAAACGGCGAAACCAAAGTAGCCGAGCTGGCCCGATTATTAAGGGCGAACTCAGCCAAAGGCAAAAAAGACACCCAATCATCCTGATCGGCAGAAACAAAACATCTCAGATATGTTTCCAAGGTCTGATTGGTTCGTTCAGTCTGGCCATTTGTCTGAGGATGGAAAGCCGAGGAAAAAGACAAATCAATGCCCATCCTAGCACAAAAGGCTCGCCAAAACCTCGAAACAAACTGGGAACCTCTATCAGAAACGATGTTCTCCGGAATGCCATGTAAACGAACCACATGCTGGAAGAACAATGGTACCAAATCAGAGGAGGAAGGCAATTTAGACAAGGGTACCAAATGGACCATCTTCGAGAAGCGATCACAAACAACCCAAATGACCGACATTTTTTGAGAGATGGGGAGATCCGAAATAAAATCCATAGAGATATGTGTCCAGGGCCTCTTCGGAACTGGCAAGGGCAAAAGCAACCCACTGGCACGAGAACAGCAGGGCTTAGCCCGAGCACAAATCCCACAGGACTGCACAAATGAACGCACATCCCGCGACAGAGACGGCCACCAAAAGGATCTAGCCACCAAATCTCTGGTACCAAAGATTCCAGGATGACCAGCCAACACCGAACCATGAACCTCAGAGATAACTCTACTCGTCCATTTATCAGGGACAAACAGTTTCTCCGCTGGGCAACGGTCAGATCTATTAGCCTGAAATTTTTGCAGCACCCGCCGCAAATCAGGAGAGATGGCAGACAAAATTACCCCCTCCTTGAGAACACCCGCCGGCTCAGACAAACCCGGAGAGTCGGGCACAAAACTCCTAGACAGGGCATCCGCCTTCACATTTTTAGAGCCCGGAAGGTACGAAACCACAAAGTCAAAACGGGAGAAAAACAGCGACCAACGAGCCTGTCTAGGATTCAACCGTTTGGCAGACTCGAGATAAGTCAAGTTCTTGTGATCAGTCAAGACCACCACGCGATGCTTAGCTCCTTCAAGCCAATGACGCCACTCCTCGAATGCCCACTTCATGGCCAGCAACTCTCGATTGCCAACATCATAATTACGCTCAGCAGGCGAAAACTTCCTGGAAAAGAAGGCGCATGGTTTCATCACCGAGCCATCAGAACTTCTTTGCGACAAAACAGCCCCTGCTCCAATCTCAGAAGCATCAACCTCGACCTGGAACGGGAGCAAAACATCTGGTTGACACAACACAGGGGCAGAAGAAAAACGACGCTTCAACTCTTGAAAAGCTTCCACAGCAGCAGAAGACCAATTGACCACATCAGCACCCTTCTTGGTTAAATCAGTCAACGGTTTAGCAATACTAGAAAAATTATTGATGAAGCGACGATAAAAATTAGCAAAGCCCAGGAACTTTTGCAGACTCTTCAGAGATGTCGGCTGAGTCCAATCATAAATGGCCTGAACTTTAACAGGGTCCATCTCGATAGTAGAAGGGGAAAAAATGAAACCCAAAAATGAAACCTTCTGAACACCAAAGAGACACTTTGACCCCTTCACAAACAATGAATTCGCACGCAGGACCTGGAACACCATTCTGACCTGCCTCACGTGAGACTCCCAATCATCCGAGAAGACCAAAATATCATCCAAGTATACAATCAGGAATTTATCCAGGTACTCTCGGAAGATGTCATGCATAAAGGACTGAAACACTGATGGAGCATTAGAAAGCCCGAATGGCATAACCAGGCACTCAAAATGGCCCTCGGGCGTATTAAATGCTGTTTTCCATTCATCGCCCTGTTTAATGCGCACAAGATTATACGCACCACGAAGATCTATCTTCGTGAACCAACTAGCCCCCTTAATCCGAGCAAACAAATCAGACAGCAGCGGCAAGGGGTACTGAAATTTGACCGTGATTTTATTTAGAAGGCGGTAATCAATACAAGGTCTCAGCGAACCATCCTTCTTGGCCACAAAAAAGAACCCTGCTCCCAATGGCGACGACGACGGGCGAATATGACCCTTCTCCAAGGATTCCTTTACGTATCTCCGCATAGCGGCGTGCTCAGGCACAGACAAATTAAACAGTCGACCTTTAGGAAACTTACTACCAGGAATCAAATCGATAGCGCAATCACAATCCCTATGCGGAGGTAGGGCACTGGACTCGGGCTCATCAAATACATCCCGGTAATCCGACAAGAACTCTGGGACCTCAGAAGGGGTGGATGATGAAATAGACAGAAATGGAACATCACCATGTACCCCCTGACAACCCCAGCTGGACACAGACATTGATTTCCAATCCAATACTGGGTTATGGACTTGTAGCCATGGCAAACCCAACACGACCACATCATGCAGATTATGCAACACCAAAAAGCGAATATCCTCCTGATGCGCAGGAGCCATGCACATGGTCAGCTGGGTCCAGTAGCATCAATTCCTCTCAATGGAATAGGATACTGCAAGGGCTCCAAGAAAAACCCACAGTGCCTAGCATACTCCAAGTCCATCAAATTCAGGGCAGCGCCTGAATCCACAAATGCCATGACAGAATAGGATGACAAAGAGCAGATCAAAGTAACGGACAAAAGAAATTTCGACTGTACCGTACCAATGGTGGCAGAGCTAGCGATCCGCTTAGTGCGCTTAGGACAATCGGAGATAGCATGAGTGGAATCACCACAGTAAAAACACAGCCCATTCCGTCGTCTGTGTTCTTGCCGTTCAGCTCTGGTCAAAGTCCTATTGCATTGCATAGGCTCAGGTTTATGCTCAGATAATACCACCAAATGGTGCACAGTTTTACGCTCACGTAAGCGTCGATCGATCTGAATGGCCAAAGACATAGACTCATTCAGACCAGCAGGCATAGGAAATCCCACCATGACATCCTTAAGGGCTTCAGAGAGACCCTTTCTGAAAATTGCTGCCAGAGCACATTCATTCCATTGAGTGAGCACAGACCACTTCCTAAATTTCTGACAATATATCTCTACCTCATCCTGACCCTGACACAGAGCCAGCAAGATTTTCTCTGCCTGATCCACTGAATTAGGTTCGTCATAAAGCAATCCAAGCGCCAGGAAAAACGCATCAACATCACGCAATGCCGGATCCCCTGGCGCAAGGGAAAATGCCCAGTCTTGAGGGTCGCCACGTAATAAAGAAATAATGATCTTTACTTGTTGAACTGGGTCCCCAGAGGAGCGGGGTTTCAAAGCCAGAAATAGTTTACAATTATTTTTGAAATTCATAAACTTAGCTCTATCTCCAGAAAATAACTCATGAATAGGAATTTTAGGTTCTAACATAGGATTCTGAACCACTAAATCTTGAATGTTCTGAACACTTATAGCGAGATTATCCATCAAAGAGGACAGACCTTGAATGTCCATGTCTACACCTGTGTTCTGAACCACCCTGATGTAAAGGGGAAAAGAAAGACAAAACACAGTGCAAAGAAAAAAAAATGGTCTCAGAACTTCTCTTTTCCCTCTATTGAGAAGCATTAGTACTTATGGCCTCCAGTACTGTTATGAACAGGTGATTCAGAACCACAATGGACCTAGTGGTTAAGAGCACACAAAGTGACCTGATAGTTACTAACATAGGACGAGCTCTGAGACGTGGGAACTCTGCTGACCGCAATCCCTAATCCTAACACACCACACTAGAGGTAGCCGTGGATTGCGCCTAACGCTCCCTATGCAACTCGGCACAGCCTGAGAAACTAACTAGCCCTGAAGATAGAAAAATAAGCCTACCTTGCCTCAGAGAAATTCCCCAAAGGAAAAGGCAGCCCCCCACATATAATGACTGTGAGTTAAGATGAAAATACAAACACAGAGATGAAATAGATTTAGCAAAGTGAGGCCCGACTTACTGAATAGACCGAGGATAGGAAAGATTGCTTTGCGGTCAACACAAAAACCTACAAACAACCACGCAGAGGGGCAAAAAGACCCTCCGCACCGACTAACGGTACGGAGGTGCTCCCTCTGTGTCTCAGAGCTTCCAGCAAGCAAGAAAAACCAATATAGCAAGCTGGACAGAAAATATAGCAAACAAAAGTAACACAAGCAGAACTTAGCTTATGCTGGGCAGACAGTCCATAAGAACGATCCAGGAGAAAGCAAGACCAATACTGGAACATTGACTGGAGGCCAGGAACAAAGAACTAGGTGGAGTTAAATAGAGCAGCACCTAACGACTTAACCTCGTCACCTGAGGAAGGAAACTCAGAAGCCGCAGCCCCACTCACATCCACCAGCGGAAGCTCATAGACAGAACCAGCCGAAGTACCACTCATGACCACAGGAGGGAGCTTTACCACAGAATTCACAACAGGTAGCGCAGGTACAGCTTTCTTAGAAAAGTAATGGCGACTGGGCTATTGGTACTGGGGGACTGCGACGGCTATCAGCTTTCGAAAACCATCTGTATCTACCAAGCAGAAAGGCAGCATTTCTGTGGCCAACAGATTGGAGATGGTAGAGTTCAACCACTTAGCTTTGTCATGCGTAGGAGGAAACAATCTTTTACGTGACCACAACTGTGGAACCGTGGGCTGGCTGCAGTTCTGAGAGAGGGCGGAGTATGGTGAACATTTTTGTGGGAGGCCCACCGTGTCACAACTTAAAGAAACGTGAATATATAAATAACAATATTCAGAGATATTATTAAGTGGATACTCTATAGATAGTCTCCCTCGGTATCATTGTTTAAATAGTATAGTATCCTTGTTACAGTTGTACTTGATCTGAGTGTCTGCGATGTTGAACAAAGCCTCAAATAAGCCTTTGTCCATCAGGATGTAAGAATTTTGTATGTTAAGATAAACCTGCACTTAACCGGAAGGGCCAAAGTCAAATCTATCTACAGTAGGTCTTGGATAAATATAATAATGATTGATTTGGATGATCACCCATTTAATAGGCTCCCCAAAGGCAGATGATGCCTTTATACCGGAGAACGAGCCACACGCTCATCACTACATACAAGATGTGGTACGATCATATAAGATTCCGTATACCGGATGTGACGCAAACGGTTCAGCATACCCCGAGTGCATTCCAACAACCCGAAGTGATGTATGCGTTTCACAACATGGTGCATGAGTTCCAATAACTGGAAGTGTCGCTCCCGGCGTCTGGAAACATGCGATATCGAATACCAGCAATCAGCTAATATAAGGCAAGTAAGTTAAAGAGAACCACAGCAATGCTCACCTTTTTATAGGACAAATGTCACGATTCCCCTGATGATTCTATGCATGATGAAATGCATTGGGAGACATTATGTGTAAAAAGGACCACATAGCAGGAATATGGGAATGATCCATTGCCGCAGAAGCGTCTCTATGAACTCAGCCTGATATACATGGATACCTCCGGAGTTATAGATGAGTATAAATTGAAAAATGATTAATCAAACCCAGTATGATAGCAAATAGAATGTATGCCCCTAAATGAGTCTCTTTTTAAGAGTGGCATATACTGTATGTATTCAGATTTCAGTCATTTGGGATAAATGGTATACATAGAAATTGAACTTTGTTTTCTTTCCTTGTATTTTTCTTTCTTCGAGCTTGTTGCTAATTTCATGTACCGCCACTTTCTAGATATAATTCTCATGTACAGCACCATGGAATCAATGGTGCTATATAAATAAATAATAATAATAATGATAGCACATCATGATGGCTATTCAGTAATAAGGGAAGTTTGAAAAAGCCCCCTTTAGATGATATCTAGGTTTGGCTGTTGTCCATTGTAATGCCATTATTTGTCAGAATAATACGAGATATGACAAATACTGGGGGAGAGTGCTAATATTTACCTCCATAAGACATCATATACTTGCATAATCATAGGACAGCACATAATGCTATGAATCCAGCAGTAAAATAAGTGAGGTGACCCACAAGAGAGGTGGGAATCACTTGTTACATGTTAGAATATTGAAACTTGAAGGCAAAATAACCACAAATTAGATTATAGTGTGGTAATGCTTAGATTTCAATGAGACTGTGACGGTACTAAGCTATTTTATTTGCACTTTATTTGTTTTGTGCACCGCACTTTATTGCACAGTTTTTTGCAGTTTAATAAGTGATTTTAATGCGATAATAAAGATTAAGTTTTATACTATACCCTAAACCTGCTGATACAAATGGAGTACGGTGAACCAGACAAACTGCTGGACTGTGAGAGAGGTGCAGGCGGAGATGTTACGGTGGATCGAGAAACTTGTGGTGTACTCGTTCCCTGAGATCGGTCAGAAACAGCAGGCATGTCCGCTTCCGTTACAGCTGACGGCAGGCTCTCAGTCATCTCATCACCTCTGTGGACGGAAAACCCTTGTGAGATTCCATCCTAGGCATCACTGAGGAAGGGGAACTTCAGATTGGGGCTCTCCATAAGCAGAGGATCACCTTCCATGTATTACCAAACCTTTCTCCTCCATTTTTGCTAAGTCTTCCTTGGCTTCCCACCCACAAACCTGTTCTGGACTGGTGGATAGGAGACGTCCTTTGCTGGGGTCAGTCGTGTCATCTTCACTGTCTCACACCTGTGCAACCAGGTCACACTCCGCAGCCTCCTCCAACCCTACCCGGGTTACCGTCAGCCTACTGGTCCTTTGCGGATGTGTTTGACAAACCTGAAGTGGAGACCCTACCACCTCACAGGCCATATGACTGCTCCTTCAATCTCATTCCAGGTTCTACTCCTCCCAGAGGTCGGATTTACCGCCTGGTGCCTTTCGAGACTCAAGCTATGTCCGACTATATTAAAGAGAACCTGCTACGGGGGTTCATTCAGAAATCCTCCTCTCCAGCTGGTTCGGAGTTCTTCTTTGTGAAAAAGAAGGATGGATCTTTGTGTCCATGCGTCGACTATCGAGGTCTCAATACTATCATGGTGAAGAATAAATATCCTCTGCCTCTTATTCCAGAGCTCTTCGATCGCCTTTGTGGATCCAGGATCTTCACCAAGTTGGACCTTCAAGGGGCCTACAATATCCTTATGATTCGTTCCGGGCACGTGCAAGACCACCTTCAACACATGTGGTGGTCACTACAAATACCGAGTAATGCCTTTCAGGTTAAGTAACGCGCCAACGGTATTTCAGGAGTTCGTCAATGACATCTTCCGTGACCTTCTCTACGTTTGTGTAGTCATCTATATGGATTACATCTTGGTGTTTTTGCCAGATCTCTCTACTCATAATAGGAATGTCCGTCAGGTCCTCCTTCGGCTAAGAGAGAATCGTCTGTATGCCAAATTTGAGAAGTGCCGTCTTTTCGAGCGGAGCTCTCTGCCCTTCATGGGTTACATCATCTAAGACACAGGTCTTGAAATGGATCCTGTGAAGGTGTCGGCTGTACTCAAGTGGCCAAGTCCGGTGGGAGTCAAGCTATTCAGCGATTCTTAGGGTTCACTAACTACTACAGGCAGTTTATCCCACACTTCTCGGACCTGACCAAACCTCTCACTGCTCTGACTTGAAAGGGATCCAATCCTGAGGAGTGTTCTCCAGAAGCGGAGTCTTCCTTTCTGTCCCTCAAACATGCCTTCTCTAGTGCCCCCGCTCCCCAAGGACCAATCGTCAACAAGCACTTCTTCGTGGAGGTGGACGCTTCCTCTTCTGGAGCCGGAGCTGTACTCACGCAGAATCTTCCTTCCAGGAAGATGATGACCTGCGGGTTCTTCTCCATTCTCGCCCTGTGAATGCAACTACTCCATCGGGGACAGGGAATTGTTGGCCGCCAAATTGGCCTTGGAGGAATGGCGTTACCTTCTATAGGGTGCAGTTCATCCGGTTATTATTTACACCGATCATAAGATCTTGTCCTGCCTTCAGTCGGCTCACATGCCTAAACCTTGTCAGGCCCGATGGTCGTTATTCTTCGCCGTGTTCAATTTCCGTTTGCACTTCTGTCCAGCTGAGAAGAACATCAAGGCTGACACCTTATCCTGGTCTTTTATCTCCGATGACCAAGAAGAAGAACCTTGCCACATCATTGACTCTTATAAAATGTTCACCGTAGCAGCACTGGTCCGGCTGTTACAACCGCCTCCGGGTAAGACGTTTGTCCTTGTCCTGGACAAGAGACATTTACTTCAGTGGGGGCATTCTTCTAAACTTGCTGTTCATGCAGGGCTGAGAAAGACCATGCAGCTGATTATGCGGCACTACTGGTGGTCCAAAATGCATCTTGATTTCAGTCATTTCGTTGCCGCTTGTCCTTCGTGTGCTCGCAACAAGGTCCCCAAAAGGCTTCCTGCAGGTTGTCTTCTGCCTCTTCCAGTTCCATCTGCTCCTTGGAGGCACATCGTGTTGGACTTCATTACTGACTTGCCAATGTCCTCCGGTTGTACCGTGATATGGGTCGTGGTGGATTGATTCTCCAAGATGGGTCACTTTGTTCCTTTGTCTGGTCTCCCCTTCGCACCCAAGCTTGCGGAGTTATTTGTTTAGCATATCCTTCGTTTACCATTATATATTGTGTCTGACAGTGGAGTGCAGTTCGTGTCCCGGTTCTGGCGATTCCTCTGCAAGCAGCTGGATGTCTCTCTGGATTTCTCCTCGGCATAACACACACAATCCAATGACCAGGTGGAACGGGTGAATCAGGTACTCACCAACTACCTGTGACACTTCGTCAACGTACACCACAGTGACTGGGTTGCCTTGTTGCCATGGGCAGAGTTCTCTTATAACAATCATTTCAGTGAGTCCTCTTCCATTTCTCTGTTCTTTGTGGTTTATGGATGTCACCCTAGGACTCCGACTCCCTTGAACATTTCTTCCAGTAATCCTGTAGCCGAAAGTCTGGCAAAGGGACTTCTCCAAGATCTGGTCCAAGACCAAGGCCTCCTTGGAACAGGCGTCCGCACGGATGAAAAATCATGGAGACAAGAGACGTCTAGATTCTCCTCCATTCCAACCCAGGGTCAAGGCATGGCTCTCTTCTAGGCACATTCGCCTCAAGGTTCCTTCCTACAAGTTTGCTCCTCGGTTCATCAGCCCATTTGAGGCACTTCGAAGACTCAATGAGGTATGCTACTGGCTGAAGTTGCCTCCCTCTTTGCGAGTTCACAACGCTTTTCATGTCTCTCTCCTTAAGCCTGTCGTCCTCGGACACTACTTCCGGGATCCTGGTACGCATTCTGCCCCTGTTTCTGCTGACGATGTTTTTTCGAGGTCAAGGTCATACTTGACATGAAACGGAGAGGGAACAAGACGCTGTTTTTGGTCAACTGGAAGGGTTTTGGTCCTGAGGAGCGGTCTTGGGAACCAAGAGGGAATATAAATGCTCCCCGTCTCATGCATAGGTTTCTGGCTGACTTGAAAAGGAGGGGACATAAAGGAAAGGGTACTGCAGCATTCCGGGAGGCGGATTCGTTCTCCCAGGTCCCGGGAGATCGGGTTCCGGAGGTCCGCAGGTATGCCCCTGGTCTCCGCAGTCTGTCTTAACCTGTCCGCGATCCTGTTAGGTCCGCTCTGGCTGTGGCATCCTCCCGGCATGTCTCCTCCGCTCCTTCTCTTCCTGAGTGCGGGGAGCGAGCCTAGGGCACGAGTGCGCTGCTGGCAAGTGATTTAAAGGGCCAGCGTACTTTTTTCCCTGCAATCTTCTCTCAGCCAATCGCTGAGAGATCTGTGTGTATTTAAAGTTCTCACTTCCCTTGGGAGGTGCATGGGCAATTTTGGTGCATAGTTCCAGTTGCCGTTCTCTGGTCTCATACTAGCATCTGTTTGTTCTGTGTTGCCTTGCTTTGAAATAATTCCCGGTATTCTCATCTAGTGCCGTGGTTCTGCCTGCCTTCCACCTGTTTGCAGACCCTGGTGGTATGTCCAGGACCGTTCAGTTGCCTTCTCCGGTTTCCTGGATCTCACGCTGCCCTCCATTTGTGTTTTCTCTTTGCCTCTTGGGTCTGACCCTCTGGTCTGGGAACCGTTGCATCAGAGTTTCCTGGGGTGTGCCGGGACAATCCCTGTATAGGGGTTCGCTCGCAGGTACTCCCCTAGAGGAATTCGGTGTTATGGTCCAGGGGGTTCTCCCTTGTGGGTTCTTCTGTAATAAGGCCCTAAATAAAGCCCTGCAATTTATCTGACGTCCTTGTCCGGCTGGTTCCTAGGATTCAGCTTCCACAGAGTCCTCTGTGGTCCAGTGGGTTCACTAACCTTGTTCTGCCTGCATTGACGTGACAGGTGAGAAAGTTCACAGCAGTCCATCAGACTGACAAGCCCTGGTAATTTCACTTACTGCACGACCGCTGCATGAGAAAGTTCTCACGTAGCAGTGGTGCCCTGAGATCACCTGAGCTCTTCAGCTAATGAACTCATGTGACCTCTCTCACGGCAGCTCAGCGCATTACACTGTAGGAGCGATGACGCTCCTGTCTGTGTATTGCTGGTGGCTGGTTAGAGCAGTCACATCTCTTGATGCAACTGTTCTACAAGTGAGATTGCTGTGGAACACTCTGGATTATGTGGACTACGGCGGACAGGAGAGTATATAGTTTATTATTTTTGATTGTTTACAGGGTACATCGGCATCGTGGATTGGGCGATAAGGTGAGTATAATGTGTTTTTTATTTTCATTTGAATATGCATTTAATTATTTTACATGTTTTTTTAAGTTTTAGCACAGGCACTGGCTGACGAGAGACTACTTCTCCCATCAGTGACACCTGCTATCACTGTTACTAGTGAGAGCAGGATTCGGCTGATGGGAGTCGTAATCCTTCATCAGCCAATGCCGGTGACATGCGGTAAGCTTTTTACCGTGAGTCACAGTCAGAATTGCAGGTCACAGTAACAGCTGTGGGGTCAAATATATAGCTGTGCTTTTGCTGCGGATTTGACTGACTGAAGTCAATGGGTGAAAAACTAAATAAAATCCACACAAAGTATTGACATGCTGCAGAAAAAAACTGCAAATACTCATAGGAAAATTACTGCTCATGTGCACAGCGCTTCAGGATTCTCATTGGATTAGTTGGCATAAGAATTCTCTAGCGTTTTTGGCCCATTTCCACTGGGAAAAAAACACAGCGAAAAACGCACTGTGTGCACACATTGTATGAATTTAACTTCTTGTACATTATGTGTGCTAAACGTCTTGCTTGTGGTGCTGATCTGAGTAAATCGAAGATCAGACATATGCTTTAAAGGGAACCTGTCACCCCCTCAGGCGTTTGTAACTAAAAGAGCCACCTTGTGCAGTATAATGCTGCATTCTGACAAGGTGGTTCATTTAGTTATGCTCCCTGCACGCACTGAATAAACGCTTAGAAAATGTGCCCCCTCATACCGTGAAATCGTCCCGGGGCCGGGTCTTCCCCCCCCCTAATCAAACGCAGCACAGCCGTCACTCTGGGCCGTGCGCGCCGGGAGCCAACTCCTCTTGCTTCATTAGCGTCCCTGGCGCCTGCGCTGTAAGTTCGAAGGGCAGCGCAACTGCGCATACCCGGAAAAATACTTACAGCGCAGGCGCCGGGAATGCTACTGAAGCAAGAGGAGGCGCGCATGGGCGGGAGGCGCCGGCGTGCACAGGCTCGGAGTGACGGCTGTGCTGCGTCTGATTAGGGGGGGGGGGAACCCGCCCCGAGATGATTTCACGGTATGAGGGGGCACATTTTCTAAGCGCTTATTTCAGCGTGTGCAGGCATCATAACTAAAAGAGCCACCTTGTCAGAATGCAGCATTAGTGTGGCACAAGGTGGCTCTTTTAGTTACAAACGCCTGAGGGGGGTGACAGGTTCCCTTTAAAGCAGCCACATGGACTTTGTGACATGTCAAGAGGTCACAGTAGGGAGGGGGAAAAGGTTAGCTGTGACCATCACTTATTGTCAGTGGCAGAACCTGCTTTATCAGTCTGTGGCCTTATAATAGAGTTGGTACCTTTGATTGTAAATGTTAAAGGCTAAGCTGGTGAGATGTAGTCATAGGTCACAGGGTGAGCACCATGGCTCAGAGTTGATGGAGAATGTCTTACCAGATGATATGTGGATCAGAGAGAACAGGGACAATAGTCAATGCAGGATGTCAGACAGACAAGCAGAGCAGGAAGCACTGGATGAAACAGTGGAAGATGTGATGTTACACAAGTGAACAGTAGACATATAGACAGTCCAGAACTAGCAGCTGGAAAATAGTTAACAGCAGGATAGAAGTGATGTAATGGCATCTAGTTCTTGCATGCAGGTAATAGATGAATAGGCATTCTAGTAACTTGTCTGCAGAATTCTGGTTCATAGTACAGGTGTATACAAAAAAAAAGAAAAAAGAACTAGCCGCAAGGAAATGGTTAACCGCAGGATAGCAGTGAAGTATTGGCAAACTAAAAACTAGCTTGCTTTGATGTATTACCTTAATTGCAGAGACTGAGAAGAGAACAGCGCCAAGAACAATTACAAGAAGATGGTAAACTGGAAATTTGTTTGCAGAGATCGGTGAAATAAATGCTGGTAGTTAAATGGTAGTCAGGAGTAACAGGAGATGATTGTTCACCTGGATAGAGCTGTAGCTAAGTGGAAGGTGAAGCATCTACAAGAGCATGGTTGCTGAGAGCAATGCTTTCTCAATACTCATTCACCACATCCTTAGAAGAACATGGGTTATGATGGTCTTAGGTGAAGAAAACAAATCCCGATTCCTGAGCCAAGACGGTAACAGTAATTATGCCTTTGAAAATAATGAAATAAATTAGGAGCCTTCTCAGAACAATACATGTTGCCAGTTAAGAGACTCCATCGCTCCAAAACCAACTGGATATTCCCAAATGTAAATAAGAACCCACTTGGTTGTCCCAGCGCTACTGTTGCAAAACCCAATACTAATCTTTCATCATCTGCAAATGCAAGCAGTTTCTCCAGTGGATTCCTCTTCAGGAGATGTTTGTCTTCTCATAGACAAGCTACTCTGGCATATAATGAGAACTCATAACTTGATTAGCGGACCAGTGGGAGTTCGGACTCTGGTACCTGACCCGAAATTTACCGTATATACTCGAGTATAAGGTGACTCGAGAGTAGTGTATAATCGGGTGGTTTCGTCAAACTCAATCTGACAGGTGCCCCGCCCCTATCAAAGTGTATCAAAGTGTGTAACCCCTCCCCTCCCCTTGTCTGACGGCTGGTATCCAGCTGTCCCTCCTTGTTTGATTTCCCCTTTTGATATAGTTTGATATAGTTTGATATTATTCCCGTATTTGTTTTATATTAGATTTTATACGTAGCTCGAGCTTGATTCTGTAAGCTGTGTTTTATTCACAGTGTACACATATAGTGCAGAACTTTGTTTTATAACACACCCAGCTGTTTATTTGTGTCTCTACTGACCATTAACTAAATGATGGTCACCTTATTTACACAAACAGAAAAGGCAGATTTTCTGTTTGTGCCTCAGAGGTCATTTGCCGGGCAGTGTGTTTTATTTATGTTTTTATAACACAGCATGTTTGATATTGTTAATTTGATTCTGGGAAAAGGTAGTTGTTATCTGAGGGGTCATTTGTTTTTGTATTCGCTTTCTCTTTGTTCCTGTAGTTGTTATCTGAGGGGTCATTTGTTTTTGTATTCGCTTTCTCTTTGTTCCTGTAGTTGTTATCTGAGGGGTCATTTGTTTTTGTATTCGCTTTCTCTTTGTGGCTGTAGGTGTCATCTGAGGGTCAGTGGTTTATAAGCGGTGTGTTTTATACGAATATAAAACCAAAGACACGTTATTGTAAAATTTAAAAAGATTTTATTTCTCACAATAAAACAACATCTCAAAGACATTTCATTACTATAAAAATTCTTACAGAATATAAAAAGTAAAAACATTAAATAGTACAATGAACATACATCATTACGCTTCTTACAAAATAAATTAGCTTTTTTGATAATCCCCTATTAGATGACCGTGGTATATAATTATATCCTAGGATCTGTACGATTACATACGGCATTCTGTACAGCGTGTTATGTTCATTAAAATGTTTTATTGTCAGAACTAATTGGAAATAAAGAACACATTTTAAGCTACATTTTAAGCTAGCCGCACTCACTTTACACAATCAGAAAAAAAGGAAACACACTTTAAGTTAGCTAACAGCATGATGCTGACAAATGCATCTTTGCGGCATCTGATAACAACACTCTGAACAAAGGGTTGAGCCTGAAAATCTTGATGTCACAAAATCTGATACGATTCGATCATTATTCTGCAAGTCAGACGTGAAATGTTGTAAAACCTTCTTAAATGGAAAGCCTCGCGCTAAATGGTATAATACATATATGCAATAATGACCGCATACACGGCCATACAAATCTTGAATTTGCGCGCTCTGATAACAATAAGAATAACAATTCTTGTTCAGGAATGTCACAAAAGCGCGTGGAAAGATAATATTGTCCGCACGGAAGCCGTAACTGTCAAAAAATATGCCCGTCTTATCATCGCAGAGTACGATTAATATCCAGTGGCGGCCAGCTTGATTCGCCGGGTCTGTATTCACAATATATGCCGCGGGTCTCTGAGTCACTCTTTCTTCCGGAAGCAAATCACACGGAAACACACCGGCGAATATGCGGTCTGTATAATTATCGGACCGCGCTACAACTGTAAGCTGCAGACTGTCCATCGTTGCTTAATTAAAATCGTACAAGATCTCTCGCCTGTTATTAATTTCCAGAATGGTGTGGTTGACTGCAAAGACAATCATATTTATCGTGTGGGGTGTTGCTAGCGCAAAGCGGACTTCAGCACGCAGGTTACCTGTTTTAATGAGCGAGAAATGGCCTCCAGGCTCTTGATCAGGCGATAAATCAAAAGCAAATAGCGTGAATCCAGCCATAAATTCTTCACGATCTATCGCCATGGCACAATCAGCCTTTTGCTTGCCCGATATATGGGCAAGCGCCATATACTCTCTGATGGCTAAATCATCATTAAAATTAGGATTATAAGGCCTCGCGGGTATCTGTTGACCATCCAGATATAATGCCGCGTGGTTGACGTGGTAGTGGTGAAAGTCCAGCGGGTTTTTTGTATAAGAACCGCTGAAGGCCTCATCTACAAACCCCAATATAACAGTTTCTGGTATCTGTCCTAGGAAGAGGTTCTCGTGGTTCGTGATCCGTGTCCCTGCGGCGATGCTGTACACTTTCAGGCATGTTCGGTCAACAGCGTACTTGGCTGTTGCGGATAGGAGGGCCTGGCTGTGTCCGATTCGGACAGCCGGAGATACCTGCACTCTTTTCACATAGAGAGCCGCCTGCGAGATTTGCACCTTCAGCGGCTCGGCTTCTGCGGACATGAGGCAGAAAGTATCCTTATTTCTTGACAGCTTAACCTTAAGGTCAAGGCCGTTCAATATTAACTTTGGCTGGTTAAATATATCCCCAAAAATGGGTCCCAAAAGGTCGATGGGTTTTGAGCGTGAAGCGGCACTGGCTCTTTTGATAAATCCCGCATTTGCGCCATCCAGGCGCCTGTCATTATGATGCCCCGCAGTGTCTTTATAGAACAAACCGGCTGTAAATTGTGATGCCAGCGTCTGTGAACTGTAATTTAAAAGGGTCTCTATGTACGCTCTATAGCTGTAGAGATTGTCCGATTGTGAGATAAGTCGGTCTCCCAGAGTAATATCGACCTGGTTAAAAAGATTGGCTAGAGGGTAGTTTATGAGCGCCACACGCGCACCATCGGCGATGGCCGTATTATCCTGCTTTACGATGCGACAGCTTATGTACAGCAGCGTGTTGTTCAGATCATAATAATAATCGCCGCTACCAGATATGTAAAATTCCAACGGTCCATTGTCTGACAGAGCCGCAACCGGCTGTACTTCTACAAATAGAGATTTCTCGATACTTGTTTGAGTCGGTGGTACGGCAAAAATATCCAGTTCAGATTTTGCGCACTCTACAGAAGCGTCATGCAGGAAAGCCATGATAACTGATTAGAAGATGTCGTCCGCAGAGCGTCTTACTCGTTTCTGACGGGGTCGTCTCTTGGATGTAGTTTTATTCATGAGCATCGGCGGTAAAGGCGGGCAAACGCGCCTCTTTCTTTTTTGGGCTTTTTTAGCGACATAGATTATCCCAGAGCCGTCTTGCTGGGTTGGTGTATTTATCCTTTTCATAAGGGCAGTCGATGCTGATGTCACGGCATCTGCCGCGATGTTCCGGGCAGCCGTCCGAACGTGTGGTTTTACCAATTCTAAGCCTTTTCTGAAAAGCGGCACGGCGCGGCGAAATAAGCCTTTAAATAGCCAGGCCAGAACCATACATGTACTCGCTCCCGCGGAACCCCTCTAGCCCGTGACCCGACTGGGCAGTATAGTAGCGGGCATAAACAGCAGGATCTCCATACACCCTTTGAGACAGCATTTTATCGTGTCAATGCTGTCGAGGTCCAAAATGTAATCGCACTATACACTTGCCGTATCTGAATTTAACAGGCGTGCCCTGGTCCGACATGACTGTAATGTTTATGGAGTCAAAGTGTTGCTTGCACAGCGGCATGTAATCGGGCCGTGAGTAGCGTACCGTGACAATATCATTATCATCGCCGCTAACTTCGACGGTTCGTAACAGTTGAACGTAACTGTCACCTACAAGCTGATGTTGAATTATATCAGTGTATACAAAAAGCGAATAAAAACCAGCCTTTGAATCGGGGTAAAAGCGGCGATTCCACGGCATTAAAGCAACGGGGGAGTCATCGACGGTCAGCAGGCAGAAAATAAATTTTAGCTTAGTACCCAGAGCAAACTGTATAGGTGATGGGTCGGGCAGGATCACCTCGCGGCGTAGATCATCATACCGTATTCTGTAGGCAGGCGTAGATAAATACAGCGCTTCTATTCGGGCATTGACCGCGGCAACTAGCTTAGGAATGGACGAGTAAAATCCTGATTTTATGTGATACTGTACTAACGGCTCGGCGTGTTTAGCCGCGTAGAAGCTCCCTTCAAAAGCATCAAACGTGTTCCACGCATGGGGGTACTGTATTTCCGTTAACGCCACCTCATAATCTGCTGAAAGATGAACGGCCCTCGCTAACTTGGTATTGTAGTCCGATATGGTGTTTTCGGGGTACATTTTAATTGATGAATTACTGGGTAATGTCACGAAAAACGAGCCCGCTTCCATGGTTATATATCTGTCAACTCCGAGGCCTGGATCCAACTATTGAATTTTTCGGGGTAGCCCAGCCATTTGACAAAGCAGTGACTCACACCCCTGACACGTTTTTTTCTCAAAATCTTTTCTACTCTGTAGACACGATCCTCATCCATAGGTATTTTTTGCAGCTCTTCCTTATAAAATGACCCCTCTACAGCCTCCCCGGCTAAATCACTGATTTTATAAAGGGGCTTATGAAATTTATTGGAGACGGCGGTAATGAAAAAAATCTCTTCGCTGTACGTCTTCTCATAGCCCTTACAGAAGGGCCCCTTATAGCGCGATATTCTGACATGAGACCCAACCTTTAAAGATGGTTTAATCGGTTTATTAGTAATAGTAGAACTGTAAATATTGCGCCAGATTTGCATCACGTTTCTCTCTGACACAGACGCGGGACTACAGCGGATCGTTGAGTGGTACGTATGGTTGTAGCTATGCAGCAAATCTGGTAAAATATCAATATACCTAAAGGTATTATGCTGCATAAGATAGCGCCACATACGGGTTTTTAATGTGCTATTAAAACGCTCGACCATAGCGGCCTTTACATCATTGTTTGTAAAAAAGTGATGAATATTATGCGTATTACATAGTTGCTTGAGTGATGAATTTATAAATTCTTTGCCGCGATCCGTCTGCAGTTTCTTCGGTATGCGCTTATCATTTTGAAATATTAATTCAAACGATCTGGCGACACTAGCGCCTGTCTTGTTTGTCAAGGCCACGCACCATGCGTATCTCGATAGAACATCAATCACCGTCAGGATGTATTTGACATTATCATTTTCCCTTAAATAGTCAATTAAACTTACGAGATCCGCCTGCCACTGCGCATCAATGGCCGAGACGTAAATTTTATTTGTCAAAAAGCGTTTTCTAGCAGGCTTGTGTAGCGTGTAGGTGTCTTGCTTATTCAACCAAGCAATCACATCAGATTTCTTTATTCCGTGCCCTCTCGCAGCTCTAAATAATTTGTCAATACCGCAGAATGATCCGGGAGCCTTGCTTGTAAAATATTGTTTTTCTAATATGGCATCATACGATTTAGACGTCATGATTGATTAAAATGATTGTGGCTCGTTAATCAACAGCCTGTTTCTTTCAGAAATTCAGATGTATAAAAATTCCTGTTTTAATCCGGCTATATCATGCGTGAGTTAATGCATGCATTAATTGCATGTATGGTTGTGTTCTGGGTGTTAACAGAAGGCGTGTGATGGGGCGTAACTGGGTGTGTTTCTGGGTGTTAACAGGTGAGTTGTTTTCTGACACTCAGGATAAATATAGCTGTCTGTACCACCACAGTACAACAGACATCCACCAGAAGCCAGACTAGACTAAAAAGCAGAGCTATTCTAAATGTAAGTATATAAGACAGTTGTCTTATTCGCAAATGCTTAATTATATTTAACTATGCATCTCTAAAACCATAATTAAGGATGTTATTTGTTTAATAAGTTAGTGTTATACTGGAGGCTAGCTGCATATTTAGTTTTACTGCATAAACCATATTTGTGGTACATAATTAATATAGAAAGACTTATCCGCGGTCAGCTATTATAACATAATTTGTGTAATACAGTAGTTAATAACTGTTAATACGCCCTAACTAGCATATGCATCGCTTACTTACTACCTGTGTTTTGTTTAACATAGACATATTTATAGTCATATTTATACAGTAGCGGCATATTTAGTGGTGCTGTATAATATAGTTTTACTGCATAAACCATATTTGTGGCACATAATTAATATAGAAAGACTTAGCCGTATTACCCATGATTTGCTTAGTATAAGCATATTTATACACGGGGCGCCGTTTTATTTGTTGAGGCATATAAATGAGTTTGACGAGTGGTGGTGTGTGGATAATATAGATTGAACAAAAAATTTACACAGATAATTTATTTTAGATGGAATCCCAAAATTTTTCGGCTTTTTCCAGTCAAGTTGAGGATTCGGTAATAGGTATGTTTCAAGATTTATATACATGTATCTGTTAGTGTCCCATTCTAAGTAAGGACTGTTTTATATATTATCTTTATATTGTTTATTCTTTATTGTTTAAGATGAATTTATCAGGGTCATCCCCGATAATGTAGATGAATTTACCAGGAACACCTCCGATGCTGTAGATGACTTTATCAGGAACTTCAGCGATGATTTTTTAAACGGCTTCAGCGTGCCTACTCTGGAGTGTGATACAACTGGAGCTGAGTATAGTAACACTAATGCAGGTGACGCTGCTGTGTGGGATTTGACTCAGGACATCATAGGTGCATTGTGTGTCTGCGTGTATGTGTGTGTGTGTGTATGTATATAGCTTTTAAGTATTTAGACGTGTAAATATATATATATTAATTCTTTACAGATGTCGACATGTTTCCAGAACCAATCACCTCGGAACACAATCAGCTGCCTGTTGAGGAACTGATGTACCAGACCCCCACACCGAGAAACAGCCCTGATTCTAGAGCCCCTAAAAAACAGCTCGGACCGGGGTGCCGGAAAGGAAAAGGTAATCGTGTGAAAAGTTTTTGCACAACCGCTCTGAGAAAATCCACCACGCCTCTACTAAGGCTTATATCTTTATTTATAGCTTGTAAACTGAAGCCTAGAAGAATTTTCACAAAAGAGAATATACCTCAGCTAATGGAGAGCCTCGCAGAAGCTCCAGAATCTGCCACGGCAATCATTCAGCACACACCGCTAGCCCGTAAGTGTATATTTTGATATACATGCACAGTCTCTGCACAATCAATGATACACGTGCTTCACCAATGAGAACATGACCCCCACACATATCTGACACATGTATGATCTTTCCTGCAACTAAGCGCGGCGACCTGCGGCGGTCTCACACATATCTGACACATGTATAATCTTTCCTACAGCTAAACGCAAAGTCATGAGAAAAACGCCACCAGCACCACTACAGCCGCTACAGATCACCGAGAATGGCGCAGCACCAGTGTGGACGGCAATACAGACGGCTAATGGAGCTGTTAGAACATCTCCGCTATCACCGATCTGCATAGTGCAGGGCGCAGGAAACCCTGTACCGTCGTACCATCGTGAAATACTCCATTCAAGTACCGAACACCCATCGACCAACCGTGTGAATGACCCCGCGCTACTATATCCTGAAGTGGTCGAGGCACCCCGAAAACATAAGCGAAAAACAAAGCATATTACAGAGCCACCAACCACATCCTGCGCCGTGGGTGCCACAGCCACGATGACTCGTGAAGAGCATGATCGCGAGATTGATCAGCTCGCTGATGGTAAGCAATCATCCGTAGAACCGCTCATTATACGTATGCCCCACACTATGCAACCGGAAGCGACATGTCTAACTGTACCTACTAATGCCTCTGGGTCCGGTCCCTCAGGAGCCTCTAATTTGGGCGCCCCATCTCATGTCTGTGTATCTAACTCTGTTAATGTTAAGAAACGGTCAAAGAGGGCGCTACCGGCGGATGTTAAGGTGTGCAAAAAGCCAAGGATTCATGCGCCAGCTACAAATCTGCCGCATGAATCCCGTAGCTGGGGTCCCGCTGAAATGCTTGTGTTTCAGGAACACTTCGCCCGCTACTTACGCTACAAACTCTGGGTCCCCAAAATAATGTTTTTTTGTGATACTTTTGAAAAATTATTATCAACACAAAGCCCCACACAGGCTAATAAGGCCGAACTATACGCACTCCGGAACCTGCTACTGGATGGCGAGATAACAACTACAGCGACCCCATTATGACTAAATATGGTCGGCTACGGCATGCATAAACCACCTAAACTAACACTACCCAGGTATAATAGGGCTAGAGTTATAAAGAGGGCTCTAAAATTATTGGTCAGCGCTAGACGGGCGCTATGCTCTAGGAGGCGTCGTGGTGGCATGTGTCCTGCAGTGCCTCTACAGACACCCCTGCCGTCGTCACAAGAGCCAGAACAGCACTCACATAGCCCAGGCAGCTCTGCAGATGGCGCACATGCATCTACACAAAATTCACAAGCCTCAGACGCTTACGCTGCTGGTAATGTGCGGCGCCCCGATCATACAGTATTTTTGCAACACATCCATCATCATGAAAGGGCCCTCCGCAATTTCAACGGCCATATACATACAGATCATTTTAGATTTGTAAACTTGGAGCGTGTACGATCATTTGAAGAGGGCATGAATATTGTTCATGAAGGCATTCAGGCATTACTGGATAGAATCATCAGGGACATTGAACCTGGCGACTTTGTACAGTTAAGGTTTGATTCCGGCGATACTTTAGACCCTATTTTCACTACAAAACAGACCCGTGAAGATTTTAATTCTGAATCTTTTTTAAATGCTGTTGCCAGCGCACTTCAAAGTAACAATGAATGCATATCATCCAATTCGCTAGAGCTAGTCGTCACCATCATTAAAAACCGACGCGGTGGTGTAAAACAAAAAAGGCGCTTGAAATCTATAGCGAGCAGTCAGATCATTAAACAAAAGAGACAATGGCTGTATGATTTTAACAATTACACGACAAATCTGTGTTTGGCTGCTAGTGTGTGCGCCCTGATGGACGACACGGATGTCACTGATGGTGTTTTACTGAGCCGCTCTAAAATCATACACACAGCACTGGGCATCCCTGATGATCAATTAGTGAGTTTTAGCGACATCCTGGCATTTGAAAAATATTTGGGGGTCACCATTAAAGTACTGTACTATAGTCAGGGCGATTGGCGTTACTTTCAGAGCGGTAATACACCTAATGGCAAAACAGTATTCATATTGTTCCATGATAATCACTACTACGGTATCAAAAATATGAAGGGTTTTATCGGTGCTGATTACTTTTGTGAGCTCTGCAATTCAGTGTTTCACCACAAAAACAAACACTCCTGCCAGTATTTTTGTAAAGCCTGTCAGAGAGAGAATTGCGTAGAAAGCAGTGCCGACCACCAACCCAGATGTCCTGTTTGCAGAGTTTATTGCCGCTCGAGCGTGTGCTTAGATTATCACAAACAATTGGGATTAGGCGACCCGGCATTCTGCAGACTTAAAACATTTTGTGATAAATGCAACCTTTTTGTCCTCAGAAATACCGAAACAGAGCATAAATGTAATGGTTTGCGCTGTCCTGTATGTCGCAGACATATAAATAAATTCGATGCCCATCTTTGTTACATGCGGAAGTATGTAGCACAGGATGAGTCAGATTGTTATATCTTTTATGATTTTGAATGTATGCAGGAGACAGGCACACACGTCCCGAATTACATTTATGCTACAACGCTGTATGGCCACCCCTCCTGGGAGTTTGAGGGTGATACCTGTACACATGACTTTGTACAGTTCTTTACAAGCGGTAAATTTTCAGATCATACATTTATTGCCCACAATGGTGGAAGATACGATGCATACTTTATTGTTAAGGAACTGATTTCTGAAAAACTACAAGTACAGTTGATAACCCAAGGTGGCCGTCTCTTGTGTTTGTCGCTACCTGATTTGTCTATAAGGTTCATAGACTCTCTAAATTTTATCCCCATGAACCTCAGTAAATTACCACAGGCCATGGGCTTTTCAGGAGGCAAAGGACATTTTCCACACGTTTTCAATACCAGAGAAAACCAAAACTATGTAGGTCCCATACCTGATGTAAAATATTATGGGGTGGAGTACATGTCACCTGGTGAGAAGGTAGAGTTCCTGGAGTGGTATGAGACACAGGTAAATACAACTTTTGACTTCAAGGCCGAGCTAAAATCTTATTGCAAACAAGATGTTGAAATTTTGAGACACGCCTGCGAGATCTATAGAGAGCGTATTATGCAGATGACGCAGAAAAATGTTAAAAAATACTGTAAGCGTCAAAAGCAAACGATTGTAGTGAGCAGATGTGTTGATCCTTTTCAGCTCATCACCCTGGCCTCGGTGTGTATGACAATGTACCGGTTTAAATTTCTTCCAAAAAAGACAATCGCCATTTTACCTGGTGATAATTATCACAAGGCAAAAAAGCGCTACTCGACACCCGCTATACATTGGCTCATGTATGTAGCCCACTCCGAGAACATCGACATACAGCACGCTTTGAGAGGCGGTGAAAAACAGGTCGGGAAGTATTTTCTAGATGGTTATGCCTATGTTAGCGGCCAGCACATAGCCTTTCAATTTCCGTGGTATATAATTATATCCTAGGATCTGTACGATTACATACGGCATTCTGTACAGCGTGTTATGTTCATTAAAATGTTTTATTGTCAGAACTAATTGGAAATAAAGAACACATTTTAAGCTACATTTTAAGCTAGCCGCACTCACTTTACAATCAGAAAAATAAGGAAACACACTTTAAGTTAGCTAACAGCATGATGCTGACAAATGCATCTTTGCGGCATCTGATAACAACACGCTGAACAAAGGGTTGAGCCTGAAAATCTTGATGTCACAAAATCTGATACGATTCGATCATTATTCTGCAAGTCAGACGTGAAATGTTGTAAAACCTTCTTAAATGGAAAGCCTCGCGCTAAATGGTATAATACATATATGCAATAATGACCGCATACACGGCTATACAAATCTTGAATTTGCGCGCTCTGATAACAATAAGAATAACAATTCTTGTTCAGGAATGTCACAAAAGCACGTGGAAAGATAATATTGTCCGCACGGAAGCCGTAACTGTCAAAAAATATGCCCGTCTTATCATCGCAGAGTACGATTAATATCCAGTGGCGGCCAGCTTGATTCGCCGGGTCTGTATTCACAATATATGCCGCGGGTCTCTGAGTCACTGTTTCTTCCGGAAGCAAATCACACGGAAACACACCGGCGAATATGCGGTCTGTATAATTATCGGACCGCGCTACAACTGTAAGCTGCAGACTGTCCATCGTTGCTTAATTAAAATTGTTCTGTCTCCGCCATCTAATATTGTTACCCTGATTATTTGCTTGCATAATTGCAGTTTCCTCAGTATACAGTATTGATATATTCATGCCTTTATTCATCTGTGATGCTTTGGCTCCCTCTAGCGGTCAGAGTTATGTTGGCAGTTCAATCTTGTTTTTGTATTATCCATGTCTGATTCTCCTCCTCCTTTGCAATGCATTATGGTAGCTCAGCCTCCATTTCCCTCCATTTTTCCTTTCACTTTCTTCAGTTTGCCTTCAAGGAAAGACGCTTCACGTCATCCCCCTTGCGATTGCATTGCCGGTATGTCTTTATGCTTCATATAGATATTCCTGCTCTATATTAGCTTAGTTTAACCAGTTGTACTCCCAGTTTAGTCACTAGCTTTCTAAATGTTATGCATAATGTATATCATGTGTATTATGTATCTGTTCTATGCCATGCACTGATTCTATGTATATCATTGTTCACAGTTTCACCGCATCAATATACCACTACGTTTAATAAAGCACAGACTCAACCACAGTCTCCTTATTGGACCCCGGTATAGCGGTTTAGCTGACTGTATAGCTACGTATGAGCCTGCCTCAGCTAGTGAGGACAGAACAGTGAAACGGCAATCATCCAACTAGTGGGATTCAACAGTGAAACGGCAGCCATCCAACTAGTGGGATTCAAGTCACCGGCTACTCAGAGACTAAATACAGCTACAGCAATCTCTGCACAGCCAAGCACTTTCCCAAGACACCATGTCTCACAAATCGCATAGGACAAGATCTGCTACTTCCGTCTCCTCAAAGACAACATCCATCAGCAGCGCTGTCGCCATTGCCCGCGCAAATGCTGAAGCTGCCAAAATACGAGCGAGCTTTGCTGACCAAGAGATGCAACTTAAATTAGAAAAAGCACGCATAGATGAAGAGAGAGCCGATCAAAAGAGAAGGTCGCAGTTAGAGAAGGCACGTGTGGATGCCGCCTTAGAAAGCCTAGTAGCAAAAAGGGAAGCTGCCGCAGCCCTCGCCGAAGCAGAATCGCTAGAAGCCGCGCAAAATCCCAAGCTGCATAGCCAAAGCAGTACGTCGAGTCTGGAGTTTCCACTGCAAGACTCACCACAACGCACATCTCAGTATGTTAATGACCTTCCTGATCCAAACTATAACCCTGAACCAGTACCAAAACCAGAATACGACACCTCCAGCGAAGTGAGCGAGAGTCGTCACGAGGCACAGGACAGAAACAAACTCGAAAATGTGAGGCAAAACAACTCTGCTAATGACTACCTTGCCCCTCATCAGGTAACCAACGTGGATCACCCTGCTGACGCACCGTACATCAGGCCGAAGCAATACGACACCGGCTGGCGCCACCATGAGGACACTAACAGGTACGAACGCACCTCACATCACTATCAGGGCGACCCATCACCAGTATACTCTGCTGACAACCGGTTCACGACAGAATTTGCCAAGTTCTTCACACGACGTGAACTGGTTGCCAAGGGACTCATGAAATTCACTGACCGAGCTGAAGGTTACAGAGCTTGGAAAGCTTCCTTCCAAAATGTCATTAGAGACTTGGGGCTACAACACAGGGAAGAGATAGACCTGTTAGTCAAATACCTGGGAGAAGAGTCAGTCAAACACGCAGTAAGGATCAGAGACATTAATATAAACCGCCCTGAGACTGGCCTCAAAGAGATCTGGAAAAGGCTGGATGAGTGTTACAGCTCAGCAGAAGTAATAGAAAGAGCCTTGTTCAAAAGAATCGATGACTTTCCTAAAATATCTAACAAAGGTCTCCAGAAACTTAGAGAGCTAAGCGACTTGCTAAAGGAAGTCCAAGTTGCCAAATACGAGGACGACCTACAGGGACTTGCATTTCTCGACACAGCCAGAGGTGTTAACCTTAAGGCCAGAAGTTGCCCTACAATCTACAGGAGAGGTGGCTCACACATGGTTCCACGTACAAATACAAACACAGCGTTCCATTCCCTCCCTTCTCCGTTTTTGTTGACTTCATACACCAACAAGCAAGAATTAGAAACGATCCCAGCTTTGACTTTGCAATACCATATGCCACACCGTCACCACCTGCAAATCCACGCAGAACATCTGTGGAAGTACACAAGACTTATGTTTCTTCTCCAGGTTCTAATTACAGGTCTGCTGGCTGCTCCCAATCAGAGACAAAGGTGCAGGACCCTGACAAGCAGTGCCCACTTCATCAGAAGCCTCATCCTCTCCTGAAATGCAGAGCCTTCAGAGGAAAATCTATGCCAGATCGCAGAAGCTTCCTGAAAGAAAACGGTATCTGCTACAAGTGCTGCTCGTCCACAGCTCATCTTGCCAAGGATTGCAAGGTCAGTGTAAAATGCACAGAATGTGGCACCACAGATCATAACACCGCTCTACACCCTGGCCCAGCTCCATGGAGTACACAAAACACGCCAGCTGACAGTGAGCATGGCGGGGAGGAAAGGAACACTGATACAGCTACGCCAGAGATCACTTCACAATGCACCGAGGTCTGCAAAGGGACAATAGACAGTAGGTCCTGTTCAAAAATATGCCTCGTCAAAGTATACCCGAAGGGCCATAGAGACCAAGCTGTAAGACTGTATGCTATCTTAGATGACCAAAGTAATCGATCCTTGGCTAGATCAACGTTCTTTGACCTATTCAACATCAAAGGGCCAAGCACTCCCTACTCCTTAAAGACGTGTGCAGGTACTGTGACAACAGCAGGCAGGAAAGCTACTGACTACCAGATCGAGTCTTTAGACGGACAATTCTGCCTACCACTACCTACGATCATCGAATGTAACCAGATCCCAGACAACAGATCTGAAATCCCTACGCCAGATGTAGCAATCCATCACGCTCACTTAAAACAAATAGCACACCTCATACCGGAACTCGACCATCAGGCCCAGATAATTCTGCTGTTGGGGAGAGATATCCTACAGGTTCATAAAGTGAGACGTCATATCAACGGACTCCACAATGCTCCCTATGCCCAAAGGCTAGACCTAGGATGGGTCATAATTGGCAACGTATGCTTGGGACGCATGCACGCCCCATCTTCTGTGACAAGCATGCTGACAAATACATTGGAGAAAGGACGTCCATCTCTGTTTCAACCTTGTAACAATGAGTTCCATGTCAGGGAACTGCCACACAGCATCCAACTACCTGATCATTTAATAGACTTTACTCACGACAGCAGTATAGTGTCGGGAAGCTATGAGGATCAGTTAGGGGGCACAGTCTTCCAGAGAACTAAGCAGGACAACCAAGTGGCAATGTCGGTAGAGGACAAGTTGTTCTTAGAGGTAATGGACAAGGGACTCGTTAAAGATGAGACCAACAGCTGTGTCGCACCTCTTCCCTTCAAAACCCACAGACCACGTCTACCGAACAACAGAAATCAGGCATTACAACGTTTCTCCTCTCTCATTCGTAATCTGCAAAAGAAACCAGAGATGAAAGATCACTTTTTCTCCTTCATGTCAAAGATTTTTGAAAACCGTCACGCAGAACTAGCTCCCACTCTCAAAGACTCTGAAGAATGCTGGTTCCTACCCATGTTCGGAGTATACCACCCTAAGAAACCAGGCCAGATCAGAGTCGTGTTTGATTCCAGTGCTAAATTTAATGATGTCTCCCTGAATGACGTTCTGCTGACAGGACCAGACCTCAATAACAAACTACTGGGTGTACTTATGCGCTTCCGTAAGGATTCCATTGCCTTCATCGCTGACATCCAGCAAATGTTCCATTGTTTCCTTGTGAGAGAGAGAGACAGGAACTTCCTAAGATTCTTCTGGTACAGAGACAATGATCCTACTAAAGAAGTCACAGAGTATCGCATGAGAGTGCACATCTTTGGCAACAGTCCTTCACCTGCAGTCGCCATTTACGGACTCAAAAGGTCAGCTCAGGAAGGAGAACCAGAATACGGAGCAGATGTCAGACAATTCATAGAAAAGGACTTTTATGTCGACGACTGTCTAAAAGCCATGCCTTCAAATGAGACTGCCATCAGTCTTCTCAGGAGAGCTCAGGACATGCTTGCCTGCTCGAACCTTAGGCTTCATAAAATAGCCTCAAACAGCCAAGAACTCATGGAAGCGTTCCCTTCTCAAGACCTATGTAATGGTCTCAGAGACCTGGACCTGGGGTCAGACCCCGCACCAATGCAACGCAGCCTCGGGCTTCTCTGGAATCTACAATCAGACACTTTCACCTTTCAGGTCAGCCAGGAAGAAAGGCCTTTCACACGTAGAGGTGTCCTGTCTACCATCAACAGTCTGTACGACCCCTTGGGTTTCGCAGCTCCTGTTACTATACAAGGCAAGGCCCTACTAAGAGACTTAACTAGGGAAACATCTGACTGGGATGCACCTCTGCCACCTGATAAGAGGATCCAGTGGGAAGAGTGGAAGAACTCGTTAGCGGCACTCTCCAACTTGCATATGCCAAGACCATACACCCCTGTGCCATCTACTGAGATACAGAGCCAAAGACTGTACGTATTTGCAGATGCTTCTGTCAAAGCAATTGCCGCTGTTGCCTACCTCAAAACTGTAGACTCCAAATGTCAGTGCCACATTGGTTTCGTCATGGGAAAGGCCAAACTCGCACCACAACCAGAGCACACTATACCCAGGTTAGAGCTTTGTGCCGCAGTCTTAGCCGTTGAGTTAGCGGAGTTCATCGCATCTGAAATGGATATCGACCTGACACAAGCCAAGTTCTACTCAGACAGCAAAGTAGTCCTGGGATATATCCACAACGAAACCAGGCGATTCTACGTTTATGTCAATAACAGAGTGCTACGAATCAGGAGATCAGTTCACCCACAGCAGTGGCATTACATACCCACAGACCAGAATCCCGCAGATCATGCAACTAGAGCAGTTGACACAAGTCGACTAGGAAGCAAAACATGGCTCTCTGGACCAAAACTCTTGTACATTGAGGAATGTTTTCCAGACACCTTTGAACTAGTAGGAGAGGACTCAGATGCTGAAATCCGCTGTTATCCAGCTTGGATCTTGCAGGTTCGACAGATTCTCAAGTTGGAAGTCACTTACTCGAGCCATTACCTGCCTGACTCATATAGCTCGCTCATTCAGGACCACCAGAACTCGTGACATGGAAAAATGTAAAGGAGCAGCGAGACTCACCCACGAAAGTCTCATCACCTTCATGGCTGAAGCTGCAGCTATAATTAACGCAAGACCCCTGGTTCCAGTTCCTAACGACCCTGAGGAGCCTTTGTTATTGACTCCAGCTACTTTACTTACCCAGAAAACAGGACTGTCCAGTGCCCCTCCAGGAGGATTCGACGCGAAGGACCTCTACAAGCGCCAATGGAGACAGGTACAAAGTCTTGCAAATACTTTCTGGGACAGGTGGCGCAAACAATATTTGTCTACCCTGCAGCCACGGACAAAGTGGCAATCTACTAAACCTAATCTGAACATAGGTGACCTTGTTCTTGTGAAAGACTGTCAGATTCACCGGAACCAGTGGCCACTTGGTCTAGTTACCGCAACGTTCCCGAGCAAGGACGGCAACTTCCGCAAAGTTGAGCTAAGGATGACCAAAGGGAATGAACCTAAGACATTTTCCAGACCGGTATCTGAACTGGTCCTATTGTTGCCTTCGGAAGAAAGGAGTAGTGACATCCGTTGATGCCAGATGGGGAGTGTTCTGTCTCCGCCATCTAATATTGTTACCCTGATTATTTGCTTGCATAATTGCAGTTTCCTCAGTATACAGTATTGATATATTCATGCCTTTATTCATCTGTGATGCTTTGGCTCCCTCTAGCGGTCAGAGTTATGTTGGCAGTTCAATCTTGTTTTTGTATTATCCATGTCTGATTCTCCTCCTCCTTTGCAATGCATTATGGTAGCTCAGCCTCCATTTCCCTCCATTTTTCCTTTCACTTTCTTCAGTTTGCCTTCAAGGAAAGACGCTTCACTTCATCCCCCTTGCGATTGCATTGCCGGTATGTCTTTATGCTTCATATAGATATTCCTGCTCTATATTAGCTTAGTTTAACCAGTTGTACTCCCAGTTTAGTCACCAGCTTTCTAAATGTTATGCATAATGTATATCATGTGTATTATGTTTCTGTTCTATGCCATGCACTGATTCTATGTATATCATTGTTCACAGTTTCACCGCATCAATATACCACTACGTTTAATAAAGCACAGACTCAACCACAGTCTCCTTATTGGACCCCGGTATAGCGGTTTAGCTGACTGTATAGCTACGTATGAGCCTGCCTCAGCTAGTGAGGACAGAACAAAAATCGTACAAGATCTCTCGCCTGTTATTAATTTCCAGAATGGTGTGGTTGACTGCAAAGACAATCATATTTATCGTGTGGGGTGTTGCTAGCGCAAAGTGGACTTCAGCACGCAGGTTACCTGTTTTGATGAGCGAGAAATGGCCTCCAGGCTCTTGATCAGGCGATAAATCAAAAGCAAATAGCGTGAATCCAGCCATAAATTCTTCACGATCTATCGCCATGGCACAATCAGCCTTTTGCTTGCCCGATATATGATCAAGCGCCATATACTCTCTGATGGCTAAATCATCATTAAAATTAGGATTATAAGGCCTCGCGGGTATCTGTTGACCATCCAGATATAATGCCGCGTGGTTGACGTGGTAGTGGTGAAAGTCCAGCGGGTTTTTTGTATAAGAACCGCTGAAGGCCTCATTATCTACAAACCCCAATATAACAGTTTCTGGTATCTGTCCTAGGAAGAGGTTCTCGTGGTTCGTGATCCGTGTCCCTGCGGCGATGCTGTACACTTTCAGGCATGTTCGGTCAACAGCGTACTTGGCTGTTGCGGATAGGAGGGCCTGGCTGTGTCCGATTCTGACAGCCGGAGATACCTGCACTCTTTTCACATAGAGAGCCGCCTGCGAGATTTGCACCTTCAGCGGCTCGGCTTCTGCGGACATGAGGCAGAAAGTATCCTTATTTCTTGACAGCTTAACCTTAAGGTCAAGGCCGTTCAATATTAACTTTGGCTGGTTAAATATATCCCCAAAAATGGGTCCCAAAAGGTCGATGGGTTTTGAGCGTGAAGCGGCACTGGCTCTTTTGATAAATCCCGCATTTGCGCCATCCAGGCGCCTGTCATTATGATGCCCCGCAGTGTCTTTATAGAACAAACCGGCTGTAAATTGTGATGCCAGCGTCTGTGAACTGTAATTTAAAAGGGTCTCTATGTATGCTATATAGCTGTAGAGATTGTCCGATTGTGAGATAAGTCGGTCTCCCAGAGTAATATCGACCTGGTTAAAAAGAGTGGCTAGAGGGTAGTTTATGAGCGCCACACGCGCACCATCGGCGATGGCCGTATTATCCTGCTTTACGATGCGACAGCTTATGTACAGCAGCGTGTTGTTCAGATCATAATAATAATCGCCGCTACCAGATATGTAAAATTCCAACGGTCCATTGTCTGACAGAGCCGCAACCGGCTGTACTTCTACAAATAGAGATTTCTCGATACTTGTTTGAGTCGGTGGTACGGCAAAAATATCCAGTTCAGATTTTGCGCACTCTACAGAAGCGTCATGCAGGAAAGCCATGATAACTGATTAGAAGATGTCGTCCGCAGAGCGTCTTACTCGTTTCTGACGGGGTCGTCTCTTGGATGTAGTTTTATTCATGAGCATCGGCGGTAAAGGCGGGCAAACGCGCCTCTTTCTTTTTTGGGCTTTTTTAGCGACATAGATTATCCCAGAGCCGTCTTGCTGGGTTGGTGTATTTATCCTTTTCATAAGGGCAGTCGATGCTGATGTCACGGCATCTGCCGCGATGTTCCGGGCAGCCGTCCGAACGTGTGGTTTTACCAATTCTAAGCCTTTTCTGAAAAGCGGCACGGCGCGGCGAAATAAGCCTTTAAATAGCCAGGCCAGAACCATACATGTACTCGCTCCCGCGGAACCCCTCTAGCCCGTGACCCGACTGGGCAGTATAGTAGCGGGCATAAACATCAGGATCTCCATACACCCTTTGAGACAGCATTTTATCGTGTCAATGCTGTCAAGGTCTAAAATGTAATCACACTATACACTTGCCGTATCTGAATTTAACAGGCGTGCCCTGGTCCGACATGACTGTAATGTTTATGGAGTCAAAGTGTTGCTTGCACAGCGGTATGTAATCGGGCCGTGAGTAGCGTACCGTGACAATATCATTATCATCGACGCTAACTTCCACGGTTCGTAACAGTTGAACGTAACTGTCACCTACAAGCTGATGTTGAATTATATCAGTGTATACAAAAAGCGAATAAAAACCAGCCTTTGAATCGGGGTAAAGGCGGCGATTCCACGGCATTAAAGCAACGGGGGAGTCATCGACGGTCAGCAGGCCGAAAATAAATTTTAGCTTAGTACCCAGAGCAAACTGTATAGGTGATGGGTCGGGCAGGATCACCTCGCGGCGTAGATCATAATACCGTATTCTGTAGGCAGGCGTAGATAAATACAGCGCTTCTATTCGGGCATTGACCGCGGCAACTAGCTTAGGAATGGACGAGTAAAATCCTGATTTTATGTGATACTGTACTAACGGCTCGGCGTGTTTAGCCGCGTAGAAGCTCCCTTCAAAAGCATCAAACGTGTTCCACATATGGGGGTACTGTATTTCCGTTAACGCCACCTCATAATCTGCTGAAAGATGAACGGCCCTCGCTAACTTGGTATTGTAGTCCGATATGGTGTTTTCGGGGTACATTTTAATTGATGAATTACTGGGTAATGTCACGAAAAACGAGCCCGCTTCCATGGTTATATATCTGTCAACTCCGAGGCCTGGATCCAACTATTGAATTTTTCGGGGTAGCCCAGCCATTTGACAAAGCAGTGACTCACACCCCTGACACGTTTTTTTCTCAAAATCTTTTCTACTCTGTAGACACGATCCTCATCCATAGGTATTTTTTGCAGCTCTTCCTTATAAAATGACCCCTCTACAGCCTCCCCGGCTAAATCACTGATTTTATAAAGGGGCTTATGAAATTTATTGGAGACGGCGGTAATTAAAAAAATCTCTTCGCTGTACGTCTTCTCATAGCCCTTACAGAAGGGCCCCTTATAGCGCGATATTCTGAAATGAGACCCAACCTTTAAAGACGGTTTAATCGGTTTATTAGTAATAGTAGAACTGTAAATATTGCGCCAGATTTGCATCACGTTTCTCTCTGACACAGACACGGGACTACAGCGGATCGTTGAGTGGTACGTATGGTTGTAGCTATGCAGCAAATCTGGTAAAATATCAATATACCTAAAGGTATTATGCTGCGTAAGATAGCGCCACATACGGGTTTTTAATGTGCGATTAAAACACTCGACCATAGCGGCTTTTACATCATTGTTTGTAAAAAAGTGATGAATATTATGCGTATTACATAGTTGCTTGAGTGATGAATTTATAAATTCTTTGCCGCGATCCGTCTGCAGTTTCTTCGGTATGCGCTTATCATTTTGAAATATTAATTCAAACGATCTGGCGACACTAGCGCCTGTCTTGTTTGTCAAGGCCACGCACCATGCGTATCTCGATAGAACATCAATCACCGTCAGGATGTATTTGACATTATCATTTTCCCTTGAATAGTCAATTAAACTTACGAGATCCGCCTGCCACTGCGCATCAATGGCCGAGACGTAAATTTTATTTGTCAAAAAGCGTTTTCTAGCAGGCTTGTGTAGCGTGTAGGTGTCTTGCTTATTCAACCAAGCAATCACATCAGATTTCTTTATTCCGTGCTCTCTCGCAGCTCTAAATAATTTGTCAATACCGCAGAATGATCCAGGAGCCTTGCTTGTAAAATATTGTTTTTCTAATATGGCATCATACGATTTAGACGTCATGATTGATTAAAATGATTGTGGCTCGTTAATCAACAGCCTGTTTCTTTCAGAAATTCAGATGTATAAAAATTCCTGTTTTAATCCGGCTATATCATGCGTGAGTTAATGCATGCATTAATTGCATGTATGGTTGTGTTCTGGGTGTTAACAGAAGGCGTGTGATGGGGCCAGACTAGACTAAAAAGCAGAGTTATTCTAAATGTAAGTATATAAGACAGTTGTCTTATTCGCAAATGATTAATTATATTTAACTATGCATCCCTAAAACCATAATTAAGGATGTTATTTGTTTAATAAGTTAGTGTTATACTGGAGGCTAGCTGCATATTTAGTTTTACTGCATAAACCATATTTGTGGTACATAATTAATATAGAAAGACTTATCCGCGGTCAGCTATTATAACATAATTTGTGTAATACAGTAGTTAATAACTGTTAATACGCCCTAACTAGCGTATGCATCGCTTACTTACTACCTGTGTTTTGTTTAACATAGACATATTTATAGTCATATTTATACAGTAGCGGCATATTTAGTGGCGCTGTATAATATAGTTTTACTGCATAAACCATATTTGTGGCACATAATTAATATAGAAAGACTTAGCCGTATTACCCATGATTTGCTTAGTATAAGCATATTTATACACGGGGCGCCGTTTTATTTGCTGAGGTATATAGATGAGTTTGACGAGTGGTGGTGTGTGGATAATATAGATTGAACAAAAAATTTACACAGATAATTTATTTTAGATGGAATCCCAAAATTTTTCGGCTTTTTCCAGTCAAGTTGAGGATTCGGTAATAGGTATGTTTCAAGATTTATATACATGTATCTGTTAGTGTCCCATTCTAAGTAAGGACTGTTTTATATATTATCTTTATATTGTTTATTCTTTATTGTTTAAGATGAATTTATCAGGGTCATCCCCGATAATGTAGATGAATTTACCAGGAACACCTCCGATGCTGTAGATGACTTTATCAGGAACTTCAGCGATGATTTTTTAAACGGCTTCAGCGTGCCTACTCTGGAGTGTGATACACCTGGAGCTGAGTATAGTAACACTAATGCAGGTGACGCTGCTGTGTGGGATTTGACTCAGGACATCATAGGTGCGTTGTGTGTCTGCGTGTATGTGTGTGTGTGTGTGTATGTATATAGCTTTTAAGTATTTAGACGTGTAAATATATATATATTAATTCTTTACAGATGTCGACATGTTTCCAGAACCAATCACCTCGGAACACAATCAGCTGCCTGTTGAGGAACTGATGTACCAGACCCCCACACCGAGAAACAGCCCTGATTCTAGAGCCCCTAAAAAACAGCTCGGACCGGGGTGCCGGAAAGGAAAAGGTAATCGTGTGAAAAGTTTTTGCACAACCGCTCTGAGAAAATCCACCACGCCTCTACTAAGGCCTATATCTTTATTTATAGCTTGTAAACTGAAGCCTAGAAGAATTTTCACAAAAGAGAATATACCTCAGCTAATGGAGAGCCTCGCAGAAGCTCCAGAATCTGCCACGGCAATCATTCAGCACACACCGCTAGCCCGTAAGTGTATATTTTGATATACATGCACAGTCTCTGCACAATCAATGATACACGTGCTTCACCAATGAGAACATGACCCCCACACATATCTGACACATGTATGATCTTTCCTGCAACTAAGCGCGGCGACCTGCGGCGGTCTCACACATATCTGACACATGTATAATCTTTCCTACAGCTAAACGCAAAGTCATGAGAAAAACGCCACCAGCACCACTACAGCCGCTACAGATCACCGAGAATGGCGCAGCACCAGTGTGGACGGCAATACAGACGGCTAATGGAGCTGTTAGAACATCTCCGCTATCACCGATCTGCGTAGTGCAGGGCGCAGGAAACCCTGTACCGTCGTACCATCGTGAAATACTCCATTCAAGTACCGAACACCCATCGACCAACCGTGTGAATGACCCCGCGCTACTATATCCAGAAGTGGTCGAGGCACCCCGAAAACATAAGCGAAAAACAAAGCATATTACAGAGCCACCAACCACATCCTGCGCCGTGGGTGCCACAGCCACGATGACTCGTGAAGAGCATGATCGCGAGATTGATCAGCTCGCTGATGGTAAGCAATCATCCGTAGAACCGCTCATTATACGTATGCCCCACACTATGCAACCGGAAGCGACATGTCTAACGGTACCTACTAATGCCTCTGGGTCCGGTCCCTCAGGAGCCTCTAATTTGGGCGCCCCATCTCATGTCTGTGTATCTAACTCTGTTAATGTTAAGAAACGGTCAAAGAGGGCGCTACCGGCGGATGTTAAGGTGTGTAAAAAGCCAAGGATTCATGCGCCAGCTACAAATCTGCCGCATGAATCCCGCAGCTGGGGTCCCGCTGAAATGCTTGTGTTTCAGGAACACTTCGCCCGCTACTTACGCTACAAACTCTGGGTCCCCAAAATAATGTTTTTTTGTGATACTTTTGAAAAATTATTATCAACACAAAGCCCCACACAGGCTAATAAGGCCGAACTATACGCACTCCGGAACCTGCTACTGGATGGCGAGATAACAACTACAGCGACCCCATTATGACTAAATATGGTCGGCTACGGCATGCATAAACCACCTAAACTAACACTACCCAGGTATAATAGGGCTAGAGTTATAAAGAGGGCTCTAAAATTATTGGTCAGCGCTAGACGGGCGCTATGCTCTAGGAGGCGTCTTGGTGGCATGTGTCCTGCAGTGCCTCTACAGACACCCCTGCCGTCGTCACAAGAGCCAGAACAGCACTCACATAGCCCAGGCAGCTCTGCAGATGGCGCACATGCATCTACACAAAATTCACAAGCCTCAGACGCTGACGCTGCTGGTAATGTGCGGCGCCCCGATCATACAGTATTTTTGCAACACATCCATCATCATGAAAGGGCCCTCCGTAATTTCAACGGCCATATACATACAGATCATTTTAGATTTGTAAACTTGGAGCATGTACGATCATTTGAAGAGGGCATGAATATTGTTCATGAAGGCATTCAGGCATTACTGGATAGAATCATCAGGGACATTGAACCTGGCGACTTTGTACAGTTAAGGTTTGATGCCGGCGATACTTTAGACCCTATTTTCACTACAAAACAGACCCGTGAAGATTTTAATTCTGAATCTTTTTTAAATGCTGTTGCCAGCGCACTTCAAAGTAACAATGAATGCATATCATCCAATTCGCTAAAGCTAGTCGTCACCATCATTAAAAACCGACGCGGTGGTGTAAAACAAAAAAGGCGCTTGAAATCTATAGCGAGCAGTCAGATCATTAAACAAAAGAGACAATGGCTGTATGATTTTAACAATTACACGACAAATCTGTGTTTGGCTGCTAGTGTGTGCGCCCTGATGGACGACACGGATGTCACTGATGGTGTTTTACTGAGCCGCTCTAAAATCATACACACAGCACTGGGCATTCCTGTTAAATGTTAAAAAATACTGTAAGCGTCAAAAGCAAACGATTGTAGTGAGCAGATGTGTTGATCCTTTTCAGCTCATCACCCTGGCCTCGGTGTGTATGACAATGTACCTTTTTAAATTTCTTCCAAAAAAGACAATCGCCATTTTACCTGGTGATAATTATCACAAGGCAAAAAAGCGCTACTCGACACCCGCTATACAGTGGCTCATGTATGTAGCCCACTCCGAGAACATCGACATACAGCACGCTTTGAGAGGCGGTGAAAAACAGGTCGGGAAGTATTTTCTAGATGGTTATGCCTATGTTAGCGGCCAGCACATAGCCTTTGAATTTCAGGGGTGTTTTTACCACGGATGCCCCGTGTGCTATAATGAAAATGACACAAATAAGGTCACAAGTACGTCCTACGGCTAGTTATATTACACCTTTTTAGCTAAAAAGCGTTACTTACAGTGCTGCGGGTACACAGTAAGACTGATGTGGGAGCATGAGTGGAATGAAATGGTTGAAAATGATTCTAACCTTCAAGCATTTCTCCGCCAGATGGAATTCCCCGTTCCTTTAGACCCCCGTGATGCGCTTTATGGCGGGCGAACTAACGCCATTAAGCTCTATCACCATCTGGAAGAAGGGGAGACTTTACATTACTACAATTTCACCAGTCTGTACCCCTTTGTAAACAAAACTAAAACATACCCTGTAGGCCACCCAGACATCATCTATGACAATTTTGGATTCATTAAAAAATACTTTGGCATTGCTAGAGTCAAGGTCTACCCGCCGAGAGATTTATTTTTTCCAGTTCTACCGGTAAAACTCAACAAAAAATTAATGTTTCCCCTTTGCTACACATGCGCTGCAAATTCCCAGGCAGATATTTGTGCCCACAGTGATGAAGAACGGGCGCTGACAGGCACCTGGTGCACTATAGAGCTCGAGATGGCTATAGAAAAAGGGTATCGGATCGCCCACATCTATGAAATATGGCATTTTCCTAAAACCACTGATGATCTGTTTGCGCCTTACATTAAATTACATCTTAGGGATAAGCAGGAAGCCTCTGGTTATCCTAGCTGGTGTACTGATGACGCCAAGAAACGGCAGTACATTGACTCTTTTCTTGAAAAAGAAGGTGTCCAATTACGGCCTGAAAATATAGCTGTCAATCCTGCTAAGCGACAGATCTCCAAGCTTTTCTTAAATTCTTTATGGGGAAAGTTTGCTCAGAGATCTAATCTATCATGTACCAGCATTGTTAGGGATCCAGATGAGCTTTTTAAGTATTTGTTCCTGCCTTACTATGACATTTCGATGTTACATTTCCTTGATGATGACACCGCAACCGTTAACTGGAAATATGCAAAAGGCCACCACACACTCAACAAAAACACAAACATTTTTATAGCGTGTTTTACAACAGCGTATGCTCGGTTAGAGCTCTATTCGCTGCTGGACCGGCTGCAGGAGAGGTGCCTTTATCACGACACAGATTCAGTTATTTTTGTACAGAGAGATGGTGAGTGGCAACCGCCTTTAGGCGATTACCTGGGGGAGCTGACCAGTGAAATACCCGATGGTACACACATCACAGAATTTGTATCCGCGGGCCCCAAAACTTACGGATACAAACTCAACACCGGTAAAACTGTCTTAAAAGTTAAGGGGATAACACTAAATGTTGGTAACTCTCAATCTATTAATTTCAACAGTCTGAAAGATCTAGTTCTGGACTACCCGCGCAATTCTGCCGCAGAAACCCAGAAATGTATTGTCGTACAACAGCCGACCATTGTGAGAAATAAAAAGTACTGGGATATTGAAACAAGGCCATTACTCAAAACACAAAAGTGCGTTTATACAAAGCGGCGACTATTAGACGATTTCACAACATTACCTTTTGGTTATTAGTCGAGTATTGTGATGGATACGCGTCTGCAACACCCATTCTCATGCATTCTAGCAGGCCCGTCTAATTCTGGAAAGAGCTATTTTGTAAAACAGCTGCTATATAATATTGAAGCTAATTTTTCTCAGAAACCTGATAATATTGTATGGTTTTATTCGTGTTGGCAAAAACTATATGATGAAATCTCTCTCTCTTTTCCCCACGCCAGATTTGTGGAGGGTCTGCCGAATACATTCGTAGATGACGAATTATTCCCACCGGAGAAGGTGAATTTGGCGATTGTTGATGATCTCATGGAGAGTGCTAGTGAGAATTGTGAGATAGAAAAAGCCTTTACCAAGTATGTGCACCACAGAAATCTCAGCATTTTCTACCTGGTGCAAAACATATTTTGTCAGGGCAAGAAAAGCCGTATGATAAATTTAAACACAAAGTACATGGTGCTTTTTAATAACCCCCGAGATAAATTACAAATTTTAACTCTAGCTCGTCAGATGTATCCCGGAAAAACACGTTTTTTCCTAGAAGCTTTTGAGGATGCCACGCGGGAGCCTTACGGGTATTTGCTTGTAGATTTGAGAGCTAATACGCCTGAGGATCTGCGTTTAAGGACTGGGTTGTTTCCACCCGCGTTGCCCGCTGTCTATGTTCAAAAGAAAAACACTTCTAAAAAGTGAATTTTACCCGGTATCAGACATTCTACGCTGTGTGCGTTGTGATGTAAAGATGTCTGAGAGGCTCCGGCGTAACTGGGCTCTCTTAAAAACCCTAGTGAAAGCAACCCCCGCTGTCAGAAAGTCTATTTTGCGCGATGCAAGCAATGATTTAATTACAGCCATAGGCGAGATTGCTTTAAATATCTTAAAAGGCAGGATTCCGCTGAAAGAGCGCCAAAAAGGTATATTAAAGAAGTGGCGTAAAGCTATAAGAACCCTGAGCGACAGATCTCAGCCCATAAAGAAAAAGAAGCGCCTACTAAAACAGGCCGGCGGGTTTATCGGCCCTCTTTTAGCTTTTGCAATTCCAATAATAACAAGCCTGATCGCTGGAAGATAATGGAGCATGCAGCGAAAATGTATCTAGTCCCCAAACAGGAGCTAGACAAACTAAGACTCGGTACTACAGATAACATACGCGACAGTGTTATTCGACGCCTTGATGGTGAAATTAGCGACATTTTACAGCGTCGTGACATTCCCGATGATGTGAAAATTAAAATGTATAGCTCTGTGCTACAACGCTACTTGGTACATACGCGACACAGCTCAAAAGAAGTAACGGCTTTAAATCTCGTTAGCACTCCTGATCCTGGTCAGCAACAATTGCCAAATACCGACTCTGATAAGAATCATGAGATCGCTGAAATTGTCAGCCATATAAACCAAAGATATAAAAAGAATGCTGAATTTTTACTAAACAGGCTGCTGCAGAATAAAAATGTCACAGCATGGAATAATAATGCTGAATTTATTTTCAAAGGATCCGTAATACCAGGGTCTAACTTACTGGATTTGGTACGTAGTACAACGCAGAGCCATGCTCTGAACAGTAGAAATTTACCGCCGGGTTGGGATTCATTTATGCAGGCTATGGCCGAGCTAAATATGCCGTCTACAGTTGTGGGTAACCCCGCTACTAGGAAGCTTTTAGATGAATTAAAAATTACCAACAGTGCGGCACGCTCTGTATCTACACCGCTGAAGTTAACCCCGTTGCCACGTACAATTCAATCTTCCCCGTCATTAGGTACCACACGCGGAACTCTGCTACCTAAAAAAAGGTCTCTACCGATGCTACAAACCATGTGGCTCACGATGTAAAGAATGCTGTACTCGCCTTGTAACGCTATATTAATTATTTTGTAAGAAGTGTAATGATGTATGTTCATTGTACTATTTAATGTTTTTACTTTTTATATTCTGTAAGAATTTTTATAGTATTGAAATGTCTTTGAGATGTATTAATGTTTTTACTTTTTATATTCTGTAAGAATTTTATAGTATTGAAATGTCTTTGAGATGTTGTTTTATTGTGTGAAATAAAATCTTTTTAAATTTTACAATAACGTGTCTTTGGTTTTATATTCGTATAAAACACACCGCTTCTTACTTGCGTGTGTTGTAATATGGCCACATACATAATGTGCCCATATAATGAGAGAGGTGTTATAAACCACGTGTAAAATAAATACATGACTAGGATATAATTATAAACATGTGTTATCTCAGAATCAAATTAACAATATCAAACATGGTGTGTTATAAAAAACATGAATAAAACACAAGAGAGGTGTTATAAACCACGTGTAAAATAAATACACGACTAGGATATAATTATAAACATGTGTTATCCCAGAATCAAATTAACAATATCAAACATGGTGTGTTATAAAAAAACATGAATAAAACACACTGCCCCTGATTACCGAGTGCAGTATGTAATCGTACAGATCCTAGGATATAATTATATACCACAGCAATCTAATAGGGGGATTATCAAAAAAAGCTAATATAAAACAAATACGGGAATAATATCAAACTATATCAAAAGGGGAAATCAAACAAGGAGGGACAGCTGGATACCAGGGCGGAGGGGAGGGGTTACACACTTTGATACACTTTGATAGGGGCGGGGCACCTGTCAGATTGAGTTTGACGAAACCACCCGATTATACACTACTCTCGAGTATAAGCCGACCCCCCTAATTTTGCCACAAAAAACTGGGAAAACTTAATGACTCGAGTATAAGACTAGGGTGGGAAATGCAGCAGCTACCGGTAAATGTCAAAAGTAAAAATAGATACCAATAAAAGTAAAATTAATTGAGACATCAATAGGTTAAGTGTTTTTGAATATCCATATTAAATCAGGAGCCCCATATAATGCTCCATACAGTTTATGATGGGCCCCATAAGATGCTCCATATTAAAATATGCCCCATATCATCCCGCATAAAGTTTAATAATTGCCCCATAAGATGCTCCATAGACACATTTGCCCAATATAATGCTGCACAAATGCTGATTATGGCCCCATAAGATGCTCCATAAAGATATTTGCCCAATATAGTGCTGCACAAACCTTGATTATGGCCCTATAAGATGCTTCATAAAGACACTTGCCCCATATACCATAATGCTCCACAAACGTTACTTATGGCCCCATATGGACACTTGCCCCATATAGTGCTGCACAAACGTTATGGCCCCATATAGTGCTGCACAAATGTTATGGCCCCATATAGTGCTGCACAAATGTTATGGCCCCATACAGTGCTGCACAAACGTTATGGCGCCTTATAGTGCTGCACAAACGTTATGGCCCCATATAGTGCTGCACAAACGTTATGGCCCCATATAGTGCTGCACAACTGTTATGGCCCCATATACAAACGTTATGGCCCCATATAGTGCTGCACAAATGTTATGGCCCCATATAGTGCTGCACAAACCTTATGGCCCCATAGATGCTCCATACAGACACTTGCCCCATTTGCTGTTGCTGCGATAAAAAATAAATAAATCACATACTCACCTCTCCATCGCTCAGGCCCCCGGCACTTTCAATAGTTACCTGCTCCTTGTTCCGGGCGTCGCTCTGTCTTCAGGACTGACGTTTAGCAGAGGGCGCACACAGACTACGTCACCGCGCCCTCTGACCTGAGCGTCACAGCTGAAGACAGAGCGACGCCCAGAACAAGGAGCAGGTGACTATCGTGCAGCGCAGCGCTCCCCCTCCCCATATACTCACCTGGTCCTGGCGCTGTGCAGTCCCTGCTTCCCCGACACCGCAGCTTCATCCTGTACTGAGCGGTCACCGTAACCGCTCATTACAGTAATGAATATGCGACTCCACCTCTATGAGAGGTGGAGCCGCATATTCATTACTGTACTGAGCGGTACCATATGCCCGCTCAGTACAGGAAGAATCTGCTGCTGCCGGCGCCGGGGAAGCCAGGGACCTGCAGGGACCGCGCCAGGAGTAGGTAAGTATAATTTCACAGCCCCCGCTCCCCCTCCCCTGCCGACACCTGCGAATGACTCGAGTATAAGCCGAGAGGGGGACTTTCAGCCCAAAAAAGTGGGCTGAAAATCTCAGCTTATACTCAAGTATATACGGTAGCCAAAGTTCGGTTCAGGTACCAGAGTTGTACGCGAACTTGAACCAGAACCCAATAGAAAACAATGGAGACCCGAACTTTGGATCTGGAAAAAATCTCTCTGTCTGCAACGGACTTACAACAGAACTCCACACTTTGCAACAAGACTCTCGGTTTGAACCACAAACTTTTAAGTTCGGGTTTGCGCATCTCTAATCAGAACGTGTATGCTGATTTTGCTGGCAGAAGTTGTGGCCAGTTGGTGGCTACTGCAGGTGAAATTAAATATTTTATGGCAGCCATTTAAATGAATGGCCATCCATGAAATACTGGGATGGCTTGGGTACACCTACACTGTGTGAACAGTTGTTTAAGCAATTGTTATTGTTAATGATTCACTTTATTATGAACAACTACAGAGCTGCCGGGCAGTCCAAAATGTAAACTGAACCTGAATATTTAAGAGAGTAAAAGTAAGGTTTTGTCTTAGGAAAATATCTATGTGTGCAGAATTATTGGGCAACTATTAGTGTACAGAATTATTATGTAAATATATGAGAAACATACATTTTCCATCCCATTTGATTATTTTCATCTATTAAAGTGAGAGTAATAACTAAACAACTCAACATGTGCAAAAATAAATTTTTGACATTTCCCCCAAAAAAATCAGTGACCAATATATCTGCCCTTTTTTTCAATTTCTTTCACACCCATAAAACGGGATTCGGATGTGTGCGCCATTGACTATAATGGTGCTGGGAGAATCAACATGTACGCTGTTTTTCATCATGTTTGGGCATATACGCCTACTGGAGGCAGACACTCAGACATAGTGGACTGCATCTGAGTGTCCGCATCATGTAGTTGTATACGCTCGAAAATGGTGCACGACAGTGAACGTATTGACTCTCTCAGCACCATTATAGTCAATAGTCCTATTGGACTCCAATAGGACTGCTGAATGTGGCACAAAATGCAATGTGAAAGCACCCTAAGAGCTATAAGTCCTCCATCCATCAGTTACTTAATCTGGTGATGATCACCTTTTTGGGCAGCACGAAACATAACCTCCAGACACTGTTAAGAGAGGTGGCTGTTTTCCTTCACTGTAAATCTACTGTTTAACCCCTTTACCCCAAGGGTGGTTTGCATGTTAATGACAGGCCCAATTTTTACAATTCTGACCACTGTCCCTTTATGAGGTTATAACTCTGGAACGCTTCAACGGATCCCAGTGATTCTGACATTGTTTTCTTGTGACATATTGTACTTCATGCTAGTGGCAACATTTCTTTGATATTACCTGCGTATATTTGTGAAAAAAATGGAAATTTGGCGAAAATTTTGAAAATTTCGCAATTTTCCAACTTTGAATTTTTATGCAATTAAATCACAGAGATATGTCACACAAAATACTTAATAAGTAACATTTCCCACATGTCTACTTTACATCAGCACAATTTTGGAACAAAATTTTTTTTTGTTAGGGAGTTATAAGGGTTAAAATTTGACCAGCAATTTCTCATTTTTACAACACCATTTTTTTTAGGGACCACATCTCATTTGAAGTCATTTTTAGGGGTCTATATGATAGAAAATATCCAAGTGTGACACCATTCTAATAACTGCACCCCTCAAGGTGCTCAAAACCACATTCAAGAAGTTTATTAACCCTTCAGGTGTTTCACAGGAATTTTTGGAATGTTTAAATAAAAATGAACGTTTAACTTTTTTTCACAAAAAAATTAATTCAGCTCCAATTTGCTTTATTTTACCAAGGGTAACAGGAGAAAATGGACCCCAAAAGTTGCTGTACAATTTGTCCTGAGTACGCCGATACTCCATATGTGGGGGTAAACTACTGTTTGGGTGCATGGCAGAGCTCGGAAGCGAAGGAGCGCCATTTGACTTTACAATGCAAAATTGACTGGAATTGAGATGGGACGCATTATGCGTTTGGAGAGCCCCTGATGTACCTAAACATTGAAACCCCCCACAAGTGACACCATTTTGGAAAGTAGACCCCCTAAGGAACTTATCTAGATGTGTGGTGAGCACTTTGGCCCATTAAGTGATTCACAGAAGTTTATAATGCAGAGCCGTAAAAATAAAAAATCATATTTTTTCACAAAAATTATCTTTTCGCCCCAAATTTTTTTTCCCAAGGGTAAGAGAAGAAATTGGACCTCAAAAGTTGTTGTACAATTTGTCCTGAGTACGCTGATACCCCATGTGTGGGGGTAAACCACTGTTTCGGCGCATGGGAGAGCTCGGAAGGGAAGGAGCGCCGTTTGACTTTTCAATGCAAAATTGACAGGAATTGAGATGGGACGCCATGTTGCATTTGGAGAGCCACTAATGTGCCTAAACATTGAAACCCCTCCATAAGTGACACCATTTTGGAAAGTAGACCCCCTAAGGAACTTATCTAGATGTGTGGTGAGCACTTTGACCCACCAATTGCTTCACAGAAGTTTATAATGCAGAGCCGTAAAAATAAAAAATTATATTTTTTCACAAAAATGATATTTTCGCCCCCAATTTTTTATTTTCCCAAGGGTAAGAGAAGAAATTGGACCCCAAAAGTTGTTGTATAATTTGTCTTGAGTACGCTGATACCCCATATATGGGGGTAAACCACTGTTTGGGCGCATGGAAGAGCTCGGAAGGGAAGGAGCGCCGTTTGACTTTTCAATGCAAAATTGACAGTAATTGAGATGGGATGCCATGTTGCGTTTGGAGAGCCACTGATGTGCCTAAACATTGAAACCGCCCACAAGTGACACCGTTTTGGAAAGTAGACCCCCTAAGGAACTCATCTAGATGTGTGGTGAGCACTTTGACCCACCTAGGACTTCACAGAAGTTTATAATGCAGAGCCGTAAAGAAATAAATTTTTAACCGTGAAAATTATTTTTTAGCCCCCAGTTTTGTATTTTCCCAAGGGTAACAGGAGAAATTGGACCCCAAAGGTTGTTGTCCAATTTGTCCTGAGTACGCTGATACCCCATATGTGGGGGGGAACCACCGTTTGGGCACATGGGAGGGCTCGGAAGGGAAGGAGCACCATTTGGAATGCAGACTTAGATGGAATGGTCTGCAGGCGTCACATTGCATTTGCAGAGCCCCTAATTTACCTAGACAGTAGAAACCCCCCAAAACTGACCCCATATTGGAAACTAGACTCCCCAAGGAACTTATCTAGATGTGTTGTGAGAACTTTGAACCCCCAAGTGTTTCACTACAGGTTATAACGCAGAGCCGTGAAAAAAAAAAAAAATTTTTCCCACAAAAAATATTTTTTAGCCCCCAGTATTGTAGTTTCCCAAGGGTAATAGGAGAAATTGGACCCCAAAAGTTGTTGTCCTATTTGTCCTGAGTATGCTGATACCCCATATGTTGGGGTAAACCCCTGTTTGGGCACACGGGAGAGCTCGGAAGGGAAGGAGCACTGTTTTACTTTTTCAACGCAGAATTGGCTGGAATTGAGATCGGACGCCATGTCGCGCTTGGAGAGCCCCTGATGTGCCTAAACAGTGGAAACCCCCCAATTATAACTGAAACCCTAATCCAAACACACCCCTAACCCTAATCCCAATGGTAACCCTAACCACACCTCTAACCCTGACACACCCCTAACCCTAATCCCAACCGTAAATGTAGCCCCAACCCTAACCCTAACTTTAGCCCCAACTCTAACCCTAACTTTAGCCCCAACCCTAACTGTAGCCTTAACCCTAGCCCAACCCTAACCCTAGCCCTAGCCCTATCCCTAGCTCTAACCCTAGCCCTAGCCCTTACCCTAGCCCTAATGGGAAAATGGAAATAAATACATTTTGTATTTTGGCTGTGAAGCCACCTCCCTGCAGGACCCGGATGCCATGGCCATTTTGGATCCGGGCCTGCTGCTTGGATCCGGGCCGGTCCGCGACCGCTCCTGGCCCATAGTGCCGGATGTCAGCTGCGATAGCGGACACCCGGCCGCGATCGGCCGCGCTGCCCCCGTGAGCGTGGCCGATCGCGTATGACGTACTGTTATGATAAGGTAATTCAGTACCACAATGGACATAGAAGTCAGAGCACATACAGTGACCTGACAATAACCCAAAAACATAGAACGAGCTCTGAGACGTGGGAACTCTGCTGACCGCAATCCCTAATCCTCTCCAACCACACTAGAGGCAGCCGTGGATTGCGCCTAACGCTCCCTATGCAACTCGGCACAGCCTGAGAAACTAGCTAGCCTGAAGATAGAAAATAAGCCTACCTTGCCTTAGAGAAATACCCCAAAGGAAAAGGCAGCCCCCACATATAATGACTGTGAGTTAAGATGAAAATACAAACGTAGAGATGAAATAGATTAAGCAAAGTGAGGCCCGACTTTCTGAACAGAGCGAGGATAGGAAAGGTAACTTTGTGGTCAACACAAAACCCTACAAAAACCACGCAAAGGGGGCAAAAAGACCCTCCGTACCGAACTAACGGCACGGAGGTACACTCTCTGCGTCCCAGAGCTTCCAGCAAGCAAGAAAACAATATTAAGCAATCTGGACAGAAAAAATAGTAAACAAAATAGCAAAAGCAGAACTTAGCTATGCAGAGCAGCAGGCCACAGGAACGATCCAGGAGGAAACAGGTCCAATACTAGAAAATTGACTGGAGGCCAGGATCAAAGCACTAGGTGGAGTTAAATAGAGCAGCACCTAACGACATCACCACATCACCTGAGGAAGGAAACTCAGAAGCCGCAGTACCACTCTCCTCCACCAATGGAAGCTCACAGAGAGAATCAGCCGAAGTACCACTTGTGACCACAGGAGGGAGCTCTGCCACAGAATTCACAACAGTACCCCCCCCTTGAAGAGGGGTCACCGAACCCTCACCAGAGCCCCCAGGACGACCAGGATGAGCCATATGAAAGGCACGAACAAGATCGGGAGCATGGACATCAGAGGCAAAGACCCAGGAATTATCTTCCTGAGCATAACCCTTCCACTTAACCAGATACTGAAGTTTCCGTCTTGAAACACGAGAATCCAAAATCTTCTCCACAATATACTCCAACTCCCCCTCCACCAAAACCGGGGCAGGAGGATCAACAGATGGAACCATAGGTGCCACGTATCTCCGCAACAATGACCTATGGAATACGTTATGTATGGAAAAAGAAACTGGAAGGGTCAGACGAAAAGACACAGGATTAAGAACCTCAGAAATCCTATACGGACCAATGAAACGAGGTTTAAACTTAGGAGAGGAAACCTTCATAGGAATATGACGAGAAGATAACCAAACCAAATACCCAACACGAAGTCGAGGACCCACACAGCGTCTGCGATTAGCGAAACGTTGAGCCTTCTCCTGGGACAAGGTCAAATTGTCCACTACATGAGTCCAAATCTGCTGCAACCTGTCCACCACAGTATCCACACCAGGACAGTCCGAAGACTCAACCTGCCCTGAAGAGAAACGAGGATGGAACCCAGAGTTGCAGAAAAACGGCGAAACCAAGGTAGCCGAGCTGGCCCGATTATTATAGGCCAACTCAGCTAAAGGCAAAAAGGACACCCAGTCATCCTGATCAGCAGAAACAAAGCATCTCAGATATGTTTCCAAGGTCTGATTGGTTCGTTCGGTCTGGTCATTAGTTTGAGGATGGAAAGCCGAGGAAAAAGACAAGTCAATGCCCATCCTAGCACAAAAGGCTCGCCAAAACCTCGAAACAAACTGGGAACCTCTGTCAGAAACGATATTCTCTGGAATGCCATGTAAACGAACCACATGCTGGAAGAACAATGGCACCAAATCAGAAGAGGAAGGTAATTTAGACAAGGGTACCAAATAGACCATCTTAGAGAAGCGATCACAGACCACCCAAATGACTGACATCTTTTGAGAGACGGGAAGATCTGAAATAAAATCCATAGAGATATGTGTCCAAGGCCTCTTCGGGATCGGCAAGGGCAAAAGCAACCCACTGGCACGAGAACAGCAGGGCTTAGCCCAAGCACAAATCCCACAGGACTGCACAAAAGAACGCACATCCCGCGACAGAGATGGCCACCAAAAGGATCTAGCCACTAACTCTCTGGTACCAAAGATTCCAGGATGACCAGCCAACACCGAACAATGAACCTCAGAGATAACTTTATTCGTCCACCTATCAGGGACAAACAGTCTCTCCGCTGGGCAACGATCAGGTTTATTAGCCTGAAATTTTTGCAGCACCCGCCGCAAATCAGGGGAGATGGCAGACACAATTACTCCCTCTTTGAGAATACCCGCCGGCTCAGATAAACCCGGAGAGTCGGGCACAAAACTCCTAGACAGAGCATCCGCCTTCACATTTTTAGAGCCCGGAAGGTACGAAATCACAAAGTCAAAACGGGCAAAAAACAGCGACCAACGAGCCTGTCTAGGATTCAACCGCTTGGCAGACTCAAGATAAGTCAAGTTCTTATGATCAGTCAAGACCACCACGCGATGCTTAGCTCCTTCAAGCCAAAGACGCCACTCCTCGAATGCCCACTTCATGGCCACTAACTCTCGATTGCCAACATCATAATTTCGCTCAGCAGGCGAAAACTTCCTGGAAAAGAAGGCGCATGGTTTCATCACCGAGCAATCAGAACTTCTCTGCGACAAAACAGCCCCTGCTCCAATCTCAGAAGCATCAACCTCGACCTGGAATGGAAGTGAAACATCTGGCTGACACAACACAGGGGCAGAAGAAAAACGACGCTTCAACTCTTGAAAAGCTTCCACAGCAGCAGAAGACCAATTGACCACATCAGCACCCTTCTTGGTCAAATCGGTCAATGGTTTAGCAATGCTAGAAAAATTGCAGATGAAGCGACGATAAAAATTAGCAAAGCCCAGGAACTTTTGCAGACTTTTCAGAGATGTCGGCTGAGTCCAATCATGGATGGCTTGGACCTTTACAGGATCCATCTCGATAGTAGAAGGGGAAAAGATGAACCCCAAAAATGAAACCTTCTGAACACCAAAGAGACACTTTGATCCCTTCACAAACAAAGAATTAGCACGCAGGACCTGAAACACCGTTCTGACCTGCTTCACATGAGACTCCCAATCATCCGAGAAGATCAAAATGTCATCCAAGTACACAATCAGGAATTTATCCAGGTACTCTCGAAAGATGTCATGCATAAAGGACTGAAACACTGATGGAGCATTGGCAAGTCCGATTGGCATTACTAGATACTCAAAATGGCCCTCGGGCGTATTAAATGCAGTTTTCCATTCATCGCCTCGCTTAATACGCACAAGATTATACGCACCATGAAGATCTATCTTGGTGAACCAACTAGCCCCCTTAATCTGAGCAAACAAATCAGATAACAACGGCAAGGGGTACTGAAATTTAACCGTGATCTTATTAAGAAGGCGGTAATCTATACAAGGTCTCAGCGAACCATCCTTCTTGGCCACAAAAAAGAACCCTGCTCCTAATGGCGACGATGACGGGCGAATATGCCCCTTCTCCAAGGACTCCTTCACATAACTCCGCATAGCGGCGTGCTCAGGCACAGATAAATTAAACAGTTGACCTTTTGGGAATTTACTACCAGGAATCAAATCGATAGGAATTCTTGGTTCTAACATAGAATTCTGAACCACAAAGTCTTGAATATTTTGTACTCTTGCCGTGAGCTGATCCACACATGAAGACAGACCTTTAATGTCCATCGCTACACCTGTGTCCTGAACCACCCAAATGTCTAGGGGAAAAAAAAGGCAATACACAGTGCAGAGAAAAAAAAATGGTCTCAGAACTTCTTTTTTCCCTCTATTGAGAATCATTAGTACTTTCGGCCTCCAGTACTGTTATGATAAGGTAATTCAGTAGCACAATGGACATAGAAGTCAGAGCACATACAGTGACCTGACAATAACCCAAAAACATAGAACGAGCTCTGAGACGTGGGAACTCTGCTGACCGCAATCCCTAATCCTCTCCAACCACACTAGAGGCAGCCGTGGATTGCGCCTAACGCTCCCTATGTAACTCGGCACAGCCTGAGAAACTAGCTAGCCTGAAGATAGAAAATAAGCCTACCTTGCCTCAGAGAAATACCCCAAAGGAAAAGGCAGCCCCCACATATAATGACTGTGAGTTAAGATGAAAATACAAACGTAGAGATGAAATAGATTAAGCAAAGTGAGGCCAGACTTTCTGAACAGAGCGAGGATAGGAAAGGTAACTTTGCGGTCAACACAAAACCCTACAAAAACCACACAAAGGGGGCAAAAAGACCCTCCGTACCGAACTAACGGCACGGAGGTACACCCTCTGCGTCCCAGAGCTTCCAGCAAGCAAGAAAACAATATTAAGCAAGCTGGACAGAAAAAATAGCAAACCAAATAGCAAAAGCGGAACTTAGCTATGCAGAGCAGCAGGCCACAGGAACGATCCAGGAGGAAACAGGTCCAATACTAGAACATTGACTGGAGGCCAGGATCAAAGCACTAGGTGGAGTTAAATAGAGCAGCACCTAACGACATCACCACATCACCTGAGGAAGGAAACTCAGAAGCCGCAGTACCACTCTCCTCCTCACAGAGAGAATCAGCCGAAGTACCACTTGTGACCACAGGAGGGAGCTCTGCCACAGAATTCACAACAACGTACTATCCCGTCGGTGGTCATACGGGCTCACCCCACCTCGACAGGATAGTACGTCATATGTCAGAAAGGGGTTAAGAAGGGACCAATAGAGTCAGATGAGCAAGGGGCTATGTCATTATTCTTTCATCTTTAAGATCCTTCCTGGCAGCCGAGCAGTGGAGACTTTGATGCTGCAATGGAGCCTTGTCCTGCATAAAAATCATGGTTTTCTTGAAAGATGCAGACTTTTTCCTTTTCCACTGCTTAAAAAAATGTCCTCTAAAAACTGGACGTAGGATTGAGAGTTGATTTTGAATCCATCTTCAACACAAAGGTCGGTACCCATTACTGATCCAGTCACAGGCCCATTCATCTGGTCTGTCAATAGTCACTCTCATCTTATCAGTTCATAAAACCTTTGAACAATCTGTTTTCAGGTATTTCTTGGTCCAGAGTTGGTGTTTCAGCTTCAATGCCTTGCTCAGTGGTGGTCGGGCTCAGCCTTCCTTACCTCACCCACAAGTCTGAGCACTGAACAACTTGTACTTCTGTGTCTTGCTCAGTGGTGGTAAGGCTCAGCCTCCTCACCTTGGTTTGTACTTCTGGGTCTCCAGCAAAGGTGCATCTAGGTCTTCTGGCACCAGGGGCAAGAATTCAGTTTGGTGCCCCCCCAAGCACATAGGTGACTTGTACACTTAGGCTGGTTTCACATTTGCAGTCGGGAGGGCTGCGGATGGCAGCGTACTTCCTCCCTTCTTCCTGCTTGAAGCTCCCCCTATTTCTGTATATGCTAATGAGCTGCTCTTCCTAATTCTCTCAAGGTTCAGTGAAAAACTGAGAGAAGCAGTGAGAAAACCTCGTTGTCACGTAAGCATAAGTATAAAAATCGCATATGACTGAAGTAGCCATGTGTTAACTGCTGGAACCAGCGAGCAGCTGTGAATCCTGACAGTGAGTATATTATATGCTGTCATGATGGGCTACAGGGCTTCATTTTATAATTTAAGGGCCTGTCCAGGTTTCTCACAACGCATGTTCTGCTCACTTTTAGGATTCTCCCTTGCACAACTATGCATTTGGTATACTTCTGGGCACATTCTGATTAGACTTGTCCAGCCTTGCTCAATTATTTTCATTAAGTGAGGCTATGTGTCACGACTTGGTTGTCTGGTGACCTGGGACCAGGGGCTACTTCCCTGTCCGTAACGCTGAAGGTGAAGGTGTCGGGGCCTCCACCCTTGCCTTATCTCCTGAATATGCCCTTCGTCTGTACCCTTTCCCCACCCAGGGAAGAGGGGAGCATCCGTGCCCCACAGTACACAAACCAGACGAACAAGGCAACACGAAAAAGGGCATTTGAAAATACCAGGCATACATAACAGAGGAATGCATTGGGGAGTGGAGGATGGGGAAAAACCAAAGTAAGAGGAAGAAAGGGAATTATCACACTTACAAACCCAAGCAACAGTCACAGACAAATCTGTTGTGAATTCTGTTGTCGAGCTCCCTCCTGTGGTCGTGAATGGTACTTTGGTGAGTTCTGTCCGTGGGCTCCCTCTGGTGGCTCTGAGTGGAGCTGCTGCTTCTGAGGTTCCTTACACAGGTGACGTGGTTTATCCTTTGGTTGGCTGCTCTATTTAACTCCACTTAGATCGTTACTCCATGCCAGCTGTGAATGTTTCTGCATTGGTTCAGTTCGCTCTTGGATCTTTCTGGTGACCCGTCTACTCCAGCAGAAGCTAAGTTCCTGATAGTATCTAATTCGTTCATTGTTTTCTTGTCCAGCTGGATATCATGATTTTGTCTTGCTAGCTGGAAGCTCTGGGATGCAGAGTGGCATCTCCGCACCGTTAGTCGGTGCGGAGGTCTTTTTGCACACTCTGCGTGGTCTTTTGTAGTTTTTTGTGCTGATCGCAAAGCTACCTTTCCTATCCTCTGTCTATTTAGTAAGTCTGGCCTCCCTTTGCTGAAACCTGTTTCATTTCTGCGTTTGTGACTTTCATCTTTACTCACAGTCAATATATGTGGGGGGCTGCCTTTTCCTTTGGGGAATTTCTCTGAGGCAAGGTAGGCTTTATTTTCTATCTCTAGGGCTAGCTAGCTCTTAGGCTGTGACGAGGCGCCTAGGGAGTGTCAGGAGCGCTCCACGGCTATTTCTAGTGTGTGTGATAGGATTAGGGATTGCGGTCAGCAGAGCTCCCACATCCCAGAGCTTGTCCTGTGTGAGTTTTAACTATCAGGTCATTCCGGGTGCTCCTGACCACCAGGTCATAACAGTACAGCTGGCCCAAAGTATTAATGCATCTCAATAGAGGGATAAGAGAAGTTGAGACCATTTTTTTTTCTTTGCACTGTGTTTTGTCTTTCTTTTCCCCTAAACCTTTGGGTGGTTCAGGACACAGGTGTAGATATGGACATTCAAGGTCTGTCCTCTTGTGTGGATCATCTCACTGCAAGGGTACAAAACATTCAAGATTTTGTTGTTCAGAATCCGATGTTAGAGCCTAGAATTCCTATTCCTGATTTATTTTCTGGCAATAGATCTAAGTTTCTGAATTTCAAAAATAATTGTAAACTGTTTCTAGCTTTGAAACCCCGCTCCTCTGGTGACCCCGCTCAACAAGTAAAAATCATTATTTCTTTGTTGCGTGGTGACCCTCAAGACTGGGCATTTTCCCTTGTGCCAGGAGATCCTGCATTGCGTGATGTTGATGCGTTTTTTCTGGCTCTTGGATTGCTTTATGATGAACCAAATTCAGTGGATCAGGCAGAGAAAATCTTGCTGGCATTGTGTCAGGGTCAGGATGAAGCGGAGGTGTACTGTCAGAAGTTTAGAAAGTGGTCTGTGCTTACTCAGTGGAATGAATGTGCCCTGGCGGCAATTTTCAGAAAGGGTCTTTCTGAAGCCCTTAACACTAGAAGTCCCAGAGACGGGTCATTTGACATTTCTACCTTTGAAACCCAGAGAAGGGTCAAATGACCTAAAGGATTTTATCTATAGCTTATCTTATCTCTATTCACTGTCTTTTGTTCTATAATTAAGGCCATTACTGTTGCACCACAGGAGGTTGTTTGCTGTTTTCCATCCAGTTTACCCATGTAGTTTCAAGTTTCAAGTTAGGGTACCGTCACACTATACCATTTCGATCGCTACGACGGTACGATTCGTGACGTTCCAGCGATATCATTACGATATCGCTGTGTCTGACACACAGCAGCGATCAGGGATCCTGCTGAGAATCGTACGTCGTAGCAGATCGTTTAGAACTTTCTTTCATCGCTGGATCTCCCGCTGTCATCGCTAGATCGGTGTGTGTGACACCGATCTAGCGATCTAGCGATGCGATCCAGCGATGCGTTCGCTTGTAACCAGGGTAAACATCGGGTTACTAAGCGCAGGGCCGCGCTTAGTAACCCGATGTTTACCCTGGTTACAAGCGTAAAACTAAAAAAAAACAAACAGCACATACTTACATTCTGGTGTCCGTCAGGTCCCTTGCCGTCTGCTTCCCGCACTGTAACTGCCGGCCGTAAAGTGAAAGCAGAGCACAGCGGCTGTGCTTTCACTTTCACTTTACGGCCGGCAGTCACAGTGCGGGAAGCAGACGGCAAGGGACCTGACGGACACCAGAATGTAAGTATGTGCTGTTTGTTTTTTTTTAGTTTTACGCTTGTAACCAGGGTAAACATCGGGTTACTAAGCGCGGTCCTGCGCTTAGTTACCCGATGTTTACCCTGGTTACCCAGGGACCTCGGCATCGTTGGTCGCTGGAGAGCTGTCTGTGTGACAGCTCCCCAGCGACCACACTACGATTTACCTACGATCACGGCCAGGTCATATCGCTGGTCGTGATCGTAGGTAAATCGTATAGTGTGACGGTACCCTTAGTTCTGTTCAGTTTATTGTATTTGATAATATAAAGACTATACATATTGTATTTAGTTTAGTATTATTTGTGCAAAAAAGCGCTGAAACAATTAATCATTTTTTATACATTTTAAATAGAGAATTAGAAATTTTAGAGCAAGGTACAGCTGTGAGTAATGACCAGAAGCATTTGTGTCTAAGGCTATGTGCACACTTTGCGGATTCCACTGCGGATTTTTCCGCAGCGGAATTCCAAAATCCGCAGTGAAAACCCGTTGCGGTTTTACTGCGGATTTATCGCGTTTTTTACTGCGGTTTCTTCTGCGGATTTTCATCTGCAGTTTCCTATTGGAGCAGGTGAAAATCCGCAGGAAAGAAGTGACATGCTGCGGAATGTAATCCGCAGCGTTTCCGCGCGGATTTTTCCGCAGCATGTGCACAGCGTTTTTTGTTTCCCATAAGTTTACATTGTACTGTAAACTCAGGGGAAACTGCTGCGGATCCACAGCGGTCAAAGGTACCGTTACATGTTACGATCTCGTCGACGATATAGTTAGAAATGTCACGTGATCACATCGTTCGTGCAATCAGTTTCACATCGTCCAAGAGGCGTCACATGCAACTATCTTGTTAACGATGTAAATTTTGGCTCCGCATTAGCCTCATTGCAAACGTTTGCAGAACGATTTTTCACAATGGCAGGAATAGGAGAATTTAGGGGAAAATCGTTCATCTCAGCGTTACACTGAACGATGCTGCACATCTTCTGACACATAATTGGACGAGGATCGTCAGATTTGAGATCCTGACCTCAAATCTGCGATCAGCGATCCAACGATGTGTTCGTCCGATATCTTCACGTTACAAGCAACGATGTGAAAACGACATTGCATGAACGACGTGATCATGTGACGTTTTCAAACGATATCATCAACGAGATCGTAACGTGTAACTGTACCTTTAGGCCTCAATCACACTAACGAAAAAAAATCGCAGCATGTTCATTCTTGTTCAAATTTGGCGTGAAAAAAATTCCCACAAGAGGACTGAAATTTTAGTGTGAAAAATATACAAAAGAACAACTGTTGTTTGTTTTGATGCTTTTAATTTTTTTTTAAAAACCAATAAGATTTTTTTTTCACTAAAGGGTTATTTCACACCAACATCAAACAAATAGTCACATTTTCAAGATGAGCAGTGTATAAGCGGCATGGCCAAACAAATGTGATAAAACAGTGAACAAGAAAACAATATAATCAAATTATACAACAGGGAGGGATGTTGGTGGAGGAGTGGGAAGAGGGGAGGGGGGAAAGGGTAAAGACAAATACATGGGGGTAGGGGAGTAAAGGAGCACGCATCAAAGGATGCTTTTTATTTTTGTTATAAAAATGTTAAAAAAATACAAGGAATAAAACAATTCCACACATATTTTCCATAGGCTGCAGTGGGGGGCTGTGTGTGTGTGAGTGGCATGTCCTTGTGTGACTAGCATTTCAGCACTCACTCAGCAGTCTGTCTGAACATGTCGGAACATACCTGGCACTGCCTGGGTATGTCCCTGGTACATTTGCCACACGTGTATTTGTAGCAGTCAACACATCTCTCAGTTGCACAATTGTTCGTGCATCGATGGTTTACCTGACACTTCACCCTTTTGCCAGGGCTGGGTGTGGAAGGAAGTTGCCAAAGGAGTTTCTCCTTGCGTGCCTTCTTTTCAGTCACATGACGGCCACCTAACTCTTTTGCAAGCTCAACCAGGAAGTCCACCCGTCTCTCCCGCACCCCAGTGCATGCCTGATAAAGTACATGAGCATAGAGTGCTGCCATGTCAATCATGTTGTAGAACACGGCGACTGGCCATCTCTGTGTTCCTGCACGCATGCTGTACTCCCGCACCATTTGGTCCATTACATCCACACCGCACTTTGTGTGGTTGTATTGTGTGACCGTGTTTGGCTTCCTTTTGTTGGTATCCTCAGTCTCAACCACGCTGTGCATGCTGCTGAGAATGTAGACGGCCTTCTTTCGTTTGGGTGCATACACTGTCAGTGTGGCACCAGTGGTTGAAAACACCTGAGTGGTGAATTCAGTGCGGTCCATCTGTCTAGCGGATTGAGGAATTTCCCGGCGACTCTTGTTGACTGTGCTGAGGATAGTGGTTTCCCGGCTAAGCAGTCGTTGTGCAAGTGACAATGATGTAAAGAAATTGTCCGTGGTTACAGTTCTACGGTTTCGGGTCATAGTGGCAATGATCCTTGGGTTTCCCAGGTTTGCTGACCAGCTGTCACGTAGTGATGGAATCTTGGTCACCCCCCGCAAGATAATGACTGAAATAAATGCCATTAGTTCCGGGAGACCCATGAACCAATCCACCTGCTCCGTGTGACGTGCATGTTGAGTAGTCCATTCTTCAATGCTACGAAGCATGTCAAGACTGATAAAACAGAGGAAGCTCGGAAGGCGACTCTGGACACTTCGTCTGGCCTTAGCACTTGGCTCTCCATCTGTAGGGTACGGTTCTATTGGGGTCAAATGGAGATGTTTCCCCACTTCATGCCACACTGTGCCATCTTTTGCGGTCTCTGTCGGCTCACTCGCCAACCGAGCTCTCTTTTTTGGTAGAGGAGGAGTCTCCTCATCTGCAAGAAAAATAATTTCAAATAAGCATTTTGTTTTGGTTCAAAATAAAAAAGATAGTCAGGAAATAAAATAGGTAACTCACACTGCCTTTTTTGGCATCCTGTTCCGTCCGTTTTTGAAACAAGCAGAACAGGATCCCTTTTGGCCCCCGTGCACCGTGGGTGATGTCCGTGTGCTATCCGTGAATCCACAGATAGCGCTGTCTGCTGTCACCACATACTCACCTCCCTCCAGCGCCTCTTCTCCTCTCACTTCCAGTTCACTCTTGGGCTCAGTGAAGTGAATATTCATAGCCTAATGAGCGGCACCGGAAGTGAGAGGAACTGTCAGCGCTGGACTGAGGTGAATATGAAATTCTTTATTTTTAGGCTTTTCACTTTCCTCCGTTGTCCATGCACACGGAAGTCACACGGATGACATCTGTGTGCATGGATGTTTTCGGCAAAAAGCGGTCCGTGCTTCAGCAAAACAACGGACATGTCTCTGTGTGGAGCAGACGGACACGCATGTGCTCCACACAGAGACACAGTTCGTGCGGAATGGGGCCATAGGGGAACATGTGTCCCGTATGTCCGTGCCTACGGCATGTGTCAGCACAGACCCCACATGTGCCGGTTGAAGGACTATGTCTTCTCCATCTGAGTCTGAAGGGTTTGTGTTGCTCAGAATCAGTTCCAATGTCTCTTCAATGGTGTACCTTCTCTCCATTTTCTTTCCTGTGAACAAAATAGGTTTCTCCCCCACACTCAGGGAGAAACCAAAATAGGTTTTTATTGTGAGCAGCAACCCCCACACTCAGGAATAGCTTGCATTATTCTGTTTACACACTCTTATCTTAGATAATCCCCCCTGCAGATTCCTCAGGCAAGAGCACATTTACAAATGAAAGGATGCTAATTAAGGTGTCACTATGGACTGAGGGTCATTTGACCCTCTCTCAGGACTTCAGGGGGGATCTTGAAATTCCCGGGACTTCTAGTGTTAAGGATGTCATGGTGGGATTTCCCACGCCTGCTGGTCTGAATGAGTCTATGTCCTTGGCCATTCAGATCGATTGGCGCTTGCGTGAGCGCAAAGCTGTGCACCATTTGGCGGTGTTCTCTGAGTATAGGCCTGAGCCTATGCAGTGTGATAGGACTTTGACCAGAGCTGAACGGCAAGAACACAGACGTCGGAATGGACTGTGTTTTTACTGTGGTGAATCCACTCATGCTATCTCCGATTGTCCTAAGCGCACTAAGCGGTTCGCTAGGTCTGCCACCATTGGTACGGTACAGTCTAAATTTCTTTTGTCCGTTACTCTGATTTGCTCTCTGTCGTCCTATTCTGTTATGGCATTTGTGGATTCAGGCGCTGCCCTGAATTTGATGGACTTGGAGTTTGCCAGGCGCTGTGGTTTTTCCTTGGAACCCTTGCAGTATCCTATTCCACTGAGAGGAATTGATGCAACGCCTTTGGCCAAGAATAAACCTCAATACTGGACGCAATTGACCATGTGCATGGCTCCTGCACATCAGGAGGATATTCGCTTTTTGGTGTTGCATAATCTGCATGATGTGGTCGTTTTGGGGTTGCCATGGCTACAGGTCCATAATCCAGTATTGGATTGGAAATCTATGTCTGTGTCCGGCTGGGGTTGTCAAGGGGTACATGGTGATGTTCCATTGTTGTCAATTTCGCCTTCCACTCCTTCTGAAGTCCCTGAGTTTTCATCAGATTACCGGGATGTATTTGAGGAGCCCAAATCCGGTGCCCTACCTCCTCATAGGGATTGCGATTATGCTATTGATTTGATTCCCGGTAGTAAGTTTCCTAAGGGCCGACTGTTTAATTTATCTGTGCCAGAGCACGCTGCTATGCGGAGTTATATAAAGGAATCCTTGGAGAAGGGTCATATTCGCCCGTCGTCATCACCATTGGGAGCAGGGTTCTTTTTTGTGGCCAAGAAGGATGGCTCTTTAAGACCTTGTATTGATTACCGCCTTCTTAATAAGATCACAGTCAAATTTCAGTATCCTTTGCCGCTGATGTCTGATTTGTTTGCTCGGATTAAGGGGGCTAGTTGGTTCACCAAGATAGATCTTCGAGGGGCGTATAATCTTGTGCGAATTAAACAGGGCGATGAATGGAAAACAGCATTTAATACGCCCGAGGGCCATTTTGAGTACCTGGTTATGCCATTCGGGCTTTCTAATGCTCCATCTGTGTTTCAGTCCTTTATGCATGACATCTTCCGAGAGTACCTGGATAGATTCATGATTGTATATTTGGATGATATTTTGGTCTTTTCGGATGATTGGGAGTCTCATGTGAAGCAGGTCAGAATGGTGTTCCAGGTCCTTCGTGCGAATTCCTTGTTTGTGAAGGGGTCAAAGTGTCTCTTTGGAGTTCAGAAGGTTTCATTTTTGGGTTTCATTTTTTCCCCTTCTACTATCGAGATTGACCCTGTTAAAGTTCAGGCCATTTATGATTGGACTCAGCCGACATCTGTGAAGAGCCTACATAAGTTCCTGGGCTTTGCTAATTTTTACCGTCGCTTCATCGCTAATTTTTCTAGTATTGCTAAACCGTTGACTGATTTGACCAAGAAAGGTGCTGATGTGGTCAATTGGTCCTCTGCGGCTGTAGAGGCTTTTCAGGAGTTGAAGCGTCGTTTTTCTTCTGCCCCTGTGCTGTGCCAGCCAGATGTTTCGCTCCCGTTTCAGGTCGAGGTTGATGCTTCTGAGATTGGAGCAGGGGCTGTTTTGTCGCAAAGAAGTTCTGATGGCTCGGTGATGAAACCATGTGCCTTCTTTTCTAGAAAATTCTCGCCTGCTGAGCGCAATTATGATGTTGGCAATCGAGAGTTGTTGGCCATGAAGTGGGCATTCGAGGAGTGGCGACATTGGCTTGAAGGAGCTAAACATTGCGTGGTGGTCTTGACGGATCACAAGAATTTGACTTATCTCGAGTTTGCCAAACGGTTGAATCCTAGACAGGCTCGATGGTCGCTCTTTTTCTCCCGTTTTGATTTTGTGGTTTCATACCTTCCAGGATCTAAGAATGTGAAGGCTGATGCCCTGTCAAGGAGTTTTGTGCCTGACTCTCCGGGTGTTCCGGAGCCGGCGGGTATTCTTAAAGAGGGGGTAATTTTGTCTGCCATCTCCCCTGATTTGCGGCGCGTGCTGCAGAAGTTTCAGGCTGATAGACCTGACCGTTGTCCTACGGAGAAACTGTTTGTCCCTGATAGATGGACTAGTAGAGTTATCTCTGAGGTTCATTGTTCGGTGTTGGCTGGTCATCCTGGAATCTTTGGTACCAGAGATTTGGTGGCTAGATCCTTTTGGTGGCCTTCTTTGTCACGGGATGTGCATTCTTTTGTGCAGTCCTGTGGGACTTGTGCTCGGGCTAAGCCCTGCTGTTCTCATGCCAGTGGGTTGCTTTTGCCCTTGCCGGTCCCGAAGAGGCCCTGGACTCATATTTCCATGGATTTTATTTCTGATCTCCCTGTTTCTCAAAGGATGTCGGTCATTTGGGTGGTTTGTGATCGCTTCTCTAAGATGGTCCATTTGGTACCCTTGTCTAAATTGCCTTCCTCCTCTGATTTGGTGCCATTGTTTTTCCAGCATGTGGTTCGTTTGCATGGCATTCCGGAGAACATCGTCTCGGACAGAGGTTCCCAGTTTGTTTCAAGGTTTTGGCGGTCCTTTTGTGCTAAGATGGGCATTGATTTGTCTTTTTCTTCGGCTTTCCATCCTCAGACTAATGGCCAAACCGAACGAACTAATCAGACTTTGGAAACATATCTGAGATGCTTTGTTTCTGCTGATCAGGATGATTGGGTGTCCTTCTTGCCTTTGGCTGAGTTTGCCCTTAATAATCGGGCCAGCTCGGCTACTTTGGTTTCTCCTTTTTTCTGCAATTCTGGTTTCCATCCTCGTTTCTCTTCAGGGCAGGTTGAGCCTTCGGACTGTCCTGGTGTGGATACTGTGGTGGACAGGTTGCAGCAGATTTGGACTCATGTGGTGGACAATTTGACATTGTCCCAGGAGAAGGTGCAACGTTTCGTTAACCGCCGGCGCTGTGTTGGTCCCCGACTTCGGGTTGGGGATTTGGTTTGGTTGTCATCTCGTCATGTTCCTATGAAGGTTTCCTCTCCTAAGTTTAAGCCTCGTTTCATTGGGCCATATAAGATTTCTGAAGTTCTTAATCCTGTGTCATTTCGTTTGGACCTTCCAACTTCTTTTGCCATCCATAATGTGTTCCATAGGTCGTTGTTGCGGAGATACGTGGCGCCTATGGTTCCCTCCATTGATCCTCCTGCTCCGGTGTTGGTCGAGGGGGAGTTGGAGTATGTGGTGGAGAAGATTTTGGATTCTCGTGTTTCAAGACAGAAACTCCAGTACCTGGTCAAGTGGAAGGGTTATGGTCAGGAAGATAATTCCTGGGTTTTTGCCTCTGATGTTCATGCTGCCGATCTTGTTCGTGCCTTTCATTTGGCTCATCCTGATCGGCCTGGGGGCTCTGGTGAGGGTTCGGTGACCCCTCCTCAAGGGGGGGGTACTGTTGTGAATTCTGTTGTCGAGCTCCCTCCTGTGGTCGTGAATGGTACTTCGGTGAGTTCTGTCCGTGGGCTCCCTCTGGTGGCTGTGAGTGGAGCTGCTGCTTCTGAGGTTCCTTACACAGGTGACGTGGTTTATCCTTTGGTTGGCTTCTCTATTTAACTCCACTTAGATCGTTACTCCATGCCAGCTGTCAATGTTTCTGCATTGGTTCAGTTCGCTCTTGGATCTTTCTGGTGACCTGTCTACTCCAGCAGAAGCTAAGTTCCTGATAGTATCTAATTCGTTCATTGTTTTCTTGTCCAGCTGGATATCATGATTTTGTCTTGCTAGCTGGAAGCTCTGGGATGCAGAGTGGCATCTCCGCACCGTTAGTCGGTGCGGAGGTCTTTTTGCACACTCTGCGTGGTCTTTTGTAGTTTTTTGTGCTGATCGCAAAGCTACCTTTCCTATCCTCTGTCTATTTAGTAAGTCTGGCCTCCCTTTGCTGAAACCTGTTTCATTTCTGCGTTTGTGACTTTCATCTTTACTCACAGTCAATATATGTGGGGGGGTTCCTTTTCCTTTGGGGAATTTCTCTGAGGCAAGGTAGGCTTTATTTTCTATCTCTAGGGCTAGCTAGCTCTTAGGCTGTGACGAGGCGCCTAGGGAGTGTCAGGAGCGCTCCACGGCTATTTCTAGTGTGTGTGATAGGATTAGGGATTGAGGTCAGCAGAGCTCCCACATCCCAGAGCTTGTCCTGTGTGAGTTTTAACTATCAGGTCATTCCGGGTGCTCCTAACCACCAGGTCATAACACAAATCCATCAAACTCCTTCTCATATAACCACTAATTACTCTTCTCCCAGCCATGCAGCATAAGCTAGCTCTGACGATGTGTGTCACTCAGGACCCAGATTATATCGGGGATACGAGTGGCTAACAGTGCTCAGCTGAGAGCCCAGACTCCCAAACCTGTTCTGCCAAAAGAAATTAACACCATTTGAAAAAAAGGTGAAGTACTTCTTTTCGGCGCAAGAGTAGGAGCAATCAGACGCTGCGGTCTTCCGGCTCCTCTATGTCGTTGTAACCCCATGACACTATGCATGTCTAGTCTGCAGCACATCTCCATATGATGCCCTTAAAGGTAGGAGTGTTATTATAACGCTCCTGAATAAAAATATCTGCCCTACACTGAGCCCCTGAATAAATGATTGCCACTCACTATATTCCCAGCACAAAATATGACCCCTACACTGTTACTCTTATGGTACATGCCATCCATACTGGGCTCCCTCTTTTCCATACTGGGCTCCCTCTTCACACTGTGTCCTCCAAGAGGGCCCAGTCTCTTTATTGTGCCCCCTCACCACACTTGGCCTCCTTTGCTTATTATCCATTCCTGGGTGTGATCTTACACACTGTTCCCCCATGTTACACACACACACACACACACACACACACACACACACACACACACACACACACACCACTCAGTCTTTATTCTTTGCTCACACACACTTTTTCTTCCCCCATTCTGTTTACTTGCACTATTCCCCTCAATAGTCTCCTCACACGTTTCCCCTCCCTCTTGCTACATTAAGGCTATGGGCACAAGTTCCAGAATTTTTGCATTTTTTTTCGCGTTTTTTTTTAAGTTTTCCACTGCAAAAACACTTAAAAAAACGCTTACATTAAGCATCCCGGAAAAACGCATCGCGGAAAAAAAACGCAGGATATTCATTAATTTTGCAGGCAATCTGCAGATTTGCTGCTAAATTAATGTATTGGTTAAAAAAAAGGAAAAAGAGAAAAATCTGGAAAAAAGCACAAAAAACGCAACAAAAACACGAAAAAAATGCAAAAAAAACTCTCACTTTCCATATTGCCTCCCCACACATCCCCCCCCCCCCCCCCGATGCCCCATACTGTGTCCACACCCATCCCATCACTCTCTCTCCTCATGCTGGGTCCTCACCCATTCCCCCACTCACCATCCTGTGTCTGCACCTACTGTATCTCCTGGCTCCCCAAACTTGTGTCCTCAAATCTTCCTCCATTACACTAAATCTCCCTCAGCCCCATTACACTAAATCCCCCCCTAAGAAAATACCCTCATACAGTAAATACCCCGAAACATACAGAGTATATACCACAGGGGTGGACACTGACAGCTTGGGGCCCCTGTGCAAGAAATGTGTCTGGGCGACGCCTCCTTTGATGGCAACAAAGATATATATATATACTAGATGGTGGCCCGATTCTAACGCATCAGGTATTCTAGAGTATGCATGTCCACGTAGTATATTGCCCAGCCACATAGTATATTGCCCAGCCACGTAGTTTACAGCACAGAGCCACGTAGTATATTGCAGAGTGAGGTAGTATATTGTCCAGCCACGTAGTATATTGCACAGCGACGTAGTATATTGCACAGCCTTGTAGTATACAGCACAAAGCCACGTAGGATATTGCCCAGTGACGTACTATATTACCGAGCCACGTATGTCACAGGTTAAAAAAATAAACATACTCACCTAACGATCCGAGGGCCCCTTGTAGTGTAACATACTCACCATTCTTGTCGCTGCTCCTCAGCGTCCCGTCTCTCCGCCTCCTGGGATCCTAATGGAACAAGAACCCAAAGTATGGAAATCAATAACTACATGATAGAAAGAATGTATTGGTATAAATCCGCAAATAAAGTGTAAAAAACAATAGCAATATAATAAGAAAAGTGTAATGGTATAAATACAGGAATAAATTACGGACAAGGAAAGGTACCATGCTAAAAAAAATGCCTTTATTGAAAATATTATACAAATATATATATATTTTGGGCAACAAATGGCAACCACAAAAGGTGTGCCTATAACTGGAGGAAAATAAAATATATATAATCCAGCAAAATAGCAATATTGAGCGGACACGCAAGGGACTAGGTATATATATACAGAAAAAATAGGATAATAAAATATATATATATGTTTTAAAAAAAGGTAATGGTACAAAAATAAATGTACATAAATGGCCAGAATAGAAAGCACTCAGCAAATATAGGGAAAGCTACAATATATACAAATAACTATGTGTATAAATAGAAAAGGTATAAAAAAATACACTGTACAAAATAATGTGCTGTACCTGGAGGATCGGACCCCCCTGTAGGAATAGGTAATTATCTTGGCCTTATATATACTTTGCACTCAGCACTTTCTGCCATTCCTGGCGTATTGTTCACTCCTTTTATATGCTACGGTGTATACCTGCATGCACTTCTGTTTTTTTAGCTCAGGTGGTTCCTTTATATATCGATTACATGGACTTGGGCCACTTTTTCATGCACTTTTTCTTGCACCTTGTTTGCTAGGCTTTGCACATTATTTTGTACAGTGTATTTTTTTATACCTTTTCTATTTATACACATAGTTATTTGTATATATTGTAGCTTTCCCTATATTTGCTGAGTGCTTTCTATTCTGGCCATTTATGTACATTTATTTTTGTACCATTACCTTTTTTTAAAACATATATATATTTTATTATCCTATTTTTTCTGTATATATATACCTAGTCCCTTGCGTGTCCGCTCAATATTGCTATTTTGCTGGATTATATATATTTTATTTTCCTCCAGTTATAGGCACACCTTTTGTGGTTGCCATTTGTTGCCCAAAATATATATATATTTGTATAATATTTTCAATAAAGGCATTTTTATTGCATGGTACCTTTCCTTGTCCGTAATTTATTCCTGTATTTATACCATTACACTTTTCTTATTATATTGCTATTGTTTTTTACACTTTATTTGCGGATTTATACCAATACATTCTTTCTATCATGTAGTTATTGATTTCCATACTTTGGGTTCTTGTTCCATTATAATACCGAATGGTCTGCCATTCAAATACTTGGTAGCGGTCTTCCACTTTTATTTTTGCTATATTAGGCACTTGCACACTTGCACAGTCCTATTATTGTTATTATTATTAATTCTTCAGCTTATATATTTATTTTTTAAAAATTATTATTATCTTTTGACCGTTACTTTTTGTTCTCCTGGGATCCTGTGCAGATGGGCGCGCGGCTGCCGCCATCTTGTGTTCCCAGGATGCTTTGCATAATTACCCATATGACTTAGCGGTCTCGCGAGACCTCTAGGTCTTATGGGTAATTTCGCAAAACATCGCTGTGAAAGGTAGATGGCGGCAGGCGCGAGCGGTTTAGCGGACAACGGAGGGTGAGTATAGCAGGTTTTTTTTTAAATTATTTTTAAAATTACTTTCTTTTTCTATTGATGCCGCATAGGCAGCATCAATAGTAAAAGGTTGGGGACACAGGGTTAATAGCGGCGGTAACGGAATGCGTTACCGCCGGCATTAACCCTGTGTTAGCGGTGACCGGAGGGGAGTATGGAGCGTGCGGGGAGCAGAGCGCCGGGGACACAGTGCGGGGAGTGGAGCGCCGGGGACACTGACTGCGGGGAGCGGAGCGCCGGGGACACTGACTGCGGGGAGCTGAGCGCCAGGGACACTGACTGCGGGGAGCGGGCGCCAGCCACTGACTGCTGGGAGTATGGAGCGGCCATTTTCTTCTGGACTGTGCCCATCGCTGATTGGTCATGGCTGTTTTGCGGTGACCAATCAGCGACTTGGATTGCCATGATAGGGAGAGGCCAGGACCAACGAATATCCGTGACAGAAGGACAGACAGACAGACAGACGGAAGTACCCCTTAGACAATTATGTATATAGATGTGTGTGACCATACACACGTGGTCAAAATTGTGGACACCCCTCATTTAATGACACAAAAACCCACAATGGCCACAGAAATAACTTGAATCTGATAAAAGAAGTAATAATAACTAAAAAATCTATGATAATGAGCAAATAAAAGTCAAACATTGCTTTTCAACCATGCTTCCACAGAATAAAAAAAAAAATAAAACTCATGAAATAGGCCTGGACAGAAATGATGTTGCCCTTAACGTAATATTTTGTTGCACAACCTTTTGAGGCAATCACTGCAATCAAACGATTCCTGTAACTGTCATTGAGACTTCTGCACCTCTTGACAGGTATTTTGGCCCACTCCTCAAGAGCAAACTGCTCCAGTTGTCTCGTGTTTGAAGGTTGCCTTTTCCAGACGGCATGTTTCAACTCTTTCCAAAGATGCTCAATAGGATTTAGGTCAGGGCCACTTCAGAATAGTCCAATGTTTTCCTCTTAGCAATTCTTGGATGTTTTTAGCTGTGTGTTTTTGGTTATTTCATCAAACAAAGTCCAGCTCACCATGATCGACATCCTTGGAGACTCGGAGCACGGAACCGCTGTGTCAGGGCATAGAAAATCAAAGAAGAAATTAAGAATCCAGCTCAACGAGGTACTGAAAAAAACTTCTTTCTTTATTCACTTGAAAATATATTCAGTGGAGGATAAAAGCATCAGCAAATACGTTTCTGGTGACCAAGCACCCTTAATCATGATATCTAGTGTGTGGCTTGTCTTGCATTTTTATACTAAGATCCGGTGCGCACACCAGTACACTGATTAATTAACATAATTGCTAAACAAAGTGAAAACACAAGAAAGTAAATATACAAACACATTAAAGCAAATGCTTTGGCTGGATGAAAAGACAATATGGACAATATATAATTGTTTCACAATATAGAATACATAGCAGCAAAAAATATCCCATATATATGGAATTGCATTTGATGTCATAATTTTTTGAAGATGGAAAAATACACCATAATTGTTAGCGCATGCAATGTAATACACCATGATTTTTAACGCATATAGTATAAAAGGAAAATCCAATGCCATCAATCAATTTATGAATAAAATTCTATAAAGAAATTCTATCAATGGTTGTGTTACATGTAGTAGTTTTACACTGCGGATACTAAAGGGTTAATATAATTAGTGGCAGGCTTGGTGTAGCATGCTAACCTTTGTATCCATTTGAAAGGAAAGAAAAAAGGGAGGGGGATGAAGTGCCCTGTGTGTATTATGTGCTGGCAAAAAGCCGCATGGACAAAAGAATGTTTTTGAAAAAATATATTTTAAACAAATTTAGTTTTTTGGTTTTTGTTCTAAAATATACAGTTCATTATATGTACTATAGGAGCATTTGGAATTAATACTGCAGGATTTCCTATAAAAAAATTTACTCCTAAAATGTAGATGAACTGACAGTCGGCAACTCCAAACCGTAAATTTATTGCCGTTATGCCTGGTTACCCAGTTAATATAATTAGTGGCAGGTTTGTAACATGCTGACCTTTATATCCATTTAAAAGTAGCGGAAAATAGGGAGAATGTACCCTGTGTGTATTCTGTACTGGCAAAAAAACGCATAGACTAGAAAATATTTTAAAGAAATATATTTTATTATAAAGAAATATATTTTAAACATATTTAGATTTTATTTTTTGTTCATTGTATGTAATATAGGAGCATTTGGAATTAATAATGCAGGATTTCCTATCAAGAACATTACTCCTGGAATATATATGAACTAACAGTTGGCACATCCAAAGAAGAAATAACAGAGTTCCGTGAATTTATTGCCGTTATGCATGATTGCCCAGTATAACACTGGGTGCTGAAAAAAAAAAAAAAAACACATTTAAAGTTTATGTACTAAAATTAGTCATGAAGGAGATGAATTTTAGGGTCTGAAAGAGCTATAAATTAAAATCCTTCCAGAGAAGAGACAAGAATGGAAAGACTACACATAACTATTGCCGGTAAATGTTGCTACTGTATATAATCATCAAATAGATACATGTTTGTGGTAAGACAAAATTGCTGGATGATGAAAGGGCCCAAAATTTAACAAATAACAGAGAAAATTAGTAAAAAAGCATGACATCCCTTATCTTGTTTAGACCATGCGGTATTCTGGTGCCCAGTTTAAATCTCCACCAGGTTTCTCTGATTCTCAGTGTTACCTCAGTGTCCCCTCCTCTAAATGGTTTATGTGTTTTTTTCTATTGCATAGACTTTAAGGAATTCAAGATTGCCTTGATGTTGATCAATAAAATGCTTTGAGATTTGTGATGTATTTCTATTGATATTAACATATTCTACATCATAGATGTGTTCTCGAATTTTAGCTTTGAATTGGCGTATGGTACTGCCAACATATTTGAGATGACAGGCTGTACATTCCATAATATAGACCACATTGTTTGTATTGCAATTAAGGAGGGTTTTTATACTATACTAGCTGAAGAGCCCGGCATTGCCTGGGCATCGTAAATATTTGTGGTTAGTTATAGCACGTCACTTCTCTTATTTTCCCATCACGCCTCTCATTTTCCCAATCACATCTTTAATTTTCCCCCTCACATCTCTCATTTTCTCCCTCACACCTCTCATTTTCTCCCTCACTCCTCTCATTCCCCCCTAACACGTCATTTCGACCTCACATCTGTCATTTTCCGATCACTACACTATTTTCCCTCACTCCTCTCATTTTGCACTCACACCTTTTCATTTTCACCTCACACCTCTCATTTTCACCTCAGTATATACATGTTTGTCATCTCCCTTATATATAGTATACACCTGTATGTCATCTCCTGTATATAGTATATACCTGTATGTCATCTCCCCTGTATATAGTATATACCTGCTGAGTGTCATCTCCCCTGTATATAGTATATACCTGTATGTCATCTCCTCCTATATATAGTATATACCTGTATGTCATCTCCTCCTATATATAGTATATACCTGTATGTCATCTCCTTCTATATACAGTATATACCTGTATGTCATCTCCTCCTGTATATAGTATATACCTGTGTGTCATCTCCCCTGCATATAGTATATATCTGTGTGTCATCTCCTCCTGTGTATAGTATATACCTGTATGTCATCTTCTATATATAGCATATACCTGTATGTCATCTCCTCCTGTATATAGTATATACCTGTAGGTAATCTGCTCCTGTATATAGTATATACCTGTGTGTCATCTCTGTTATGGCTGGCAATCAGGCAACACAGCGTGCAGTAATCAGCGCACATACAGAGATCTGGCAATAACCAAAAACAATAGGACGAGCTCTGAGACGTGGAATCTCTGTAGACTGCAGTACCTGATCTATCCTCACACAACTATAAGCAGCAGTGGATTGCGCCTAACAACTACCTATGCAACTCGGCACTGCCTGAGGAGCTGACTAGCCTGAAGATAGAAATACAAGCCTGACTTACCTCAGAGAAATACCCCAAAGGAATAGGCAGCCCCCCACATATAATGACTGTTAGCAAGATGAAAAGACAAACGTAGGAATGAAATAGATTCAGCAAAGTGAGGCCCGATATTCTAGACAGAGCGAGGATAGCAAAGAGAACTATGCAGTCTACAAAAAACCCTAAAACGAAAACCACGCAAAGGGGCAAAAAGACCCACCGTGCCGAACTAACAGCACGGCGGTGCACCCCTCTGCTTCTCAGAGCTTCCAGCAAAAGACAATAGCAAGCTGGACAGAAAAAAACAGAAAACAAACTAGAAGCACTTATCTAGCAGAGCAGCAGGCCCAAGGAAAGATGCAGTAGCTCAGATCCAACACTGGAACATTGACAAGGAGCAAGGAAGACAGACTCAGGTGGAGCTAAATAGCAAGGCAGCCAACGAGCTCACCAAAACACCTGAGGGAGGAAGCCCAGAGACTGCAATACCACTTGTGACCACAGAAGTGAACTCAGCCACAGAATTCACAACAGTACCCCCCCCTTGAGGAGGGGTCACCGAACCCTCACCAGAACCCCCAGGCCGACCAGGATGAGCCACATGAAAGGCACGAACAAGATCTGGGGCATGGACATCAGAGGCAAAAACCCAGGAATTATCTTCCTGAGCATAACCCTTCCATTTGACCAGATACTGGAGTTTCCGTCTAGAGACACGAGAATCCAAAATCTTCTCCACAATATACTCCAATTCCCCCTCCACCAAAACAGGGGCAGGAGGCTCCACAGATGGAACCATAGGTGCCACGTATCTCCTCAACAACGACCTATGGAATACATTATGTATGGAAAAGGAGTCTGGGAGGGTCAGGCGAAAAGACACCGGATTGAGAATCTCAGAAATCCTATACGGACCAATAAAACGAGGTTTAAATTTAGGAGAGGAAACCTTCATAGGAATATGACGAGAAGATAACCAAACCAAATCCCCAACACGAAGTCGGGGTCCCACACGGCGTCTGCGATTAGCGAAAAGCTGAGCCTTCTCCTGGGACAAGGTCAAATTGTCCACTACCTGAGTCCAGATCTGCTGCAACCTGTCCACCACAGAATCCACACCAGGACAGTCCGAAGACTCAACCTGTCCTGAAGAGAAACGAGGATGGAACCCAGAATTGCAGAAAAATGGAGAGACCAAGGTAGCCGAGCTGGCCCGATTATTAAGGGCGAACTCAGCCAACGGCAAAAATGACACCCAATCATCCTGGTCAGCGGAAACAAAACATCTCAGATATGTTTCCAAGGTCTGATTGGTTCGTTCGGTCTGGCCATTAGTCTGAGGATGGAAGGCCGAGGAGAAAGATAGGTCAATGCCCATCCTACCACAAAAGGCTCGCCAGAACCTCGAGACAAACTGGGAACCTCTGTCAGAAACAATATTCTCAGGAATGCCATGTAAACGAACCACATGCTGGAAGAACAAAGGCACCAAATCAGAGGAGGAAGGCAATTTAACCAAGGGCACCAGATGGACCATTTTAGAAAAGCGATCACAGACCACCCAAATGACCGACATTTTTTGAGAAACGGGAAGGTCAGAAATGAAATCCATCGAAATATGTGTCCAAGGCCTCTTCGGGACCGGCAAGGGCAAAAGCAACCCACTGGCACGTGAACAGCAGGGCTTAGCCCTAGCACAAATTCCACAGGACTGCACAAAAGCACGCACATCCCGTGACAGAGATGGCCACCAGAAGGATCTAGCAACCAACTCCCTGGTACCAAAGATTCCTGGATGACCGGCCAGCACCGAACAATGAAGTTCAGAGATAACTTTACTAGTCCACCTATCAGGGACGAACAGTTTCTCGGCCGGACAACGATCAGGTTTATTAGCCTGAAATTTCTGCAACACTCTCCGCAAATCAGGGGAGATGGCAGACACAATGACTCCTTCCTTGAGGATACTCGCCGGCTCAGATAACCCCGGAGAGTCGGGCACAAAACTCCTAGACAGAGCATCCGCCTTCACATTTTTAGAGCCCGGAAGGTATGAAATCACAAAATCAAAACGAGCAAAAAATAACGACCAACGGGCCTGTCTAGGATTCAAGCGCTTGGCAGACTCGAGATAAGTCAAGTTCTTATGATCAGTCAATACCACCACGCGATGCTTAGCACCCTCAAGCCAATGACGCCACTCCTCGAATGCCCACTTCATGGCCAGCAACTCTCGGTTGCCCACATCATAATTACGCTCAGCAGCAGAAAATTTCCTGGAAAAGAAAGCACATGGTTTGAACACTGAGCAACCAGAACCTCTCTGTGACAAAACCGCCCCTGCTCCAATCTCAGAAGCATCAACCTCGACCTGGAACGGAAGAGAAACATCTGGCTGACACAACACAGGGGCAGAACAAAAACGACGCTTCAACTCCTGAAAAGCTTCCACAGCAGCAGAAGACCAATTAACCAAATCAGCACCCTTCTTGGTCAAATCGGTCAATGGTTTGGCAATGCTAGAAAAATTACAGATGAAGCGACGATAAAAATTAGCAAAGCCCAGGAACTTTTGCAGACTTTTCAGAGATGTCGGCTGAATCCAATCCTGGATGGCTTGGACCTTAACTGGATCCATCTCGATAGTAGAAGGGGTAAAGATGAACCCCAAAAATGAAACTTTCTGCACACCGAAGAGACACTTTGATCCCTTCACAAACAAAGAGTTAGCACGCAGGACCTGAAAAACCATTCTGACCTGCTTCACATGAGACTCCCAATCATCTGAGAAGATCAAAATGTCATCCAAGTAAACAATCAGGAATTTATCCAGATACTCACGGAAGATGTCATGCATAAAAGACTGAAACACAGATGGAGCATTGGCAAGTCCGAACGGCATCACTAGATACTCAAAATGACCCTCGGGCGTATTAAATGCCGTTTTCCATTCATCTCCTTGCCTGATTCTCACCAGATTATACGCACCACTAAGATCTATCTTAGTGAACCAACTAGCCCCCTTAATCCGAGCAAACAAGTCAGATAACAATGGCAAGGGATACTGAAATTTAACAGTGATCTTATTAAGAAGGCGGTAATCAATACACGGTCTCAGCGAACCATCCTTCTTGGCTACAAAGAAGAACCCTGCTCCCAGTGGTGATGATGATGGGCGAATATGTCCCTTCTCCAGGGATTCCTTCACATAACTGCGCATAGCGGCGTGTTCGGGCACGGATAAATTAAATAATCGACCTTTAGGGAATTAACTACCAGGAATCAAATTGATAGCACAATCACAATCCCTATGCGGAGGTAGAGCATCGGACTTGGGCTCTTCAAATACATCCTGATAATCAGACAAGAACTCTGGGACCTCAGAAGGGGTGGATGACGAAATCGACAAAAATGGAACATCACCATGTACCCCCTGACAACCCCAGCTGGTTACCGACATAGAGTTCCAATCCAATACTGGATTATGGGTTTGTAGCCATGGCAACCCCAACACGACCACATCATGCAAATTATGCAGTACCAGAAAGCGAATAACTTCCTGATGTGCAGGAGCCATGCACATGGTCAGCTGGGCCCAGTACTGAGGCTTATTCTTGGCCAAAGGTGTAGCATCAATTCCTCTCAACGGAATAGGACACCGCAAAGGCTCCAAGAAAAATCCACAACGTTTAGCATAATCCAAATCCATCAGATTCAGGGCAGCGCCTGAATCCACAAACGCCATGACAGAATACGATGACAAAGAGCACATTAAGGTAATGGACAAAAGGAATTTGGACTGTACAGTACCAATAACGGCAGAGCTATCGAACCGCCTAGTGCGTTTAGGACAATTAGAAATAGCATGAGTAGAATCACCACAATAGAAACACAGTCTGTTCAGACGTCTGTGTTCTTGCCGTTCTACTTTAGTCATAGTCCTGTCGCACTGCATAGGCTCAGGTTTACTCTCAGGCAGTACCGCCAGATGGTGCACAGATTTACGCTCGCGCAAGCGACGACCGATCTGAATGGCCAAGGACATAGACTCATTCAAACCAGCAGGCATAGGAAATCCCACCATTACATCCTTAAGAGCTTCAGAGAGACCCTTTCTGAACAAAGCCGCTAGTGCAGATTCATTCCACAGAGTGAGTACTGACCATTTCCTAAATTTCTGACAATATACTTCTACATCATCCTGACCCTGGCATAAAGCCAGCAGATTTTTCTCAGCCTGATCCACTGAATTAGGCTCATCGTAAAGCAATCCGAGCGCCAGGAAAAATGCATCAACATTACTCAATGCAGAATCTCCTGGTGCAAGAGAAAACGCCCAGTCCTGTGGGTCGCCGCGCAAAAAAGAAATAATAATCAAAACCTGTTGAATAGGATTACCAGAAGAATGAGGTTTCAAGGCCAAAAATAGCTTACAATTATTTCTGAAGCTCAGGAACTTAGTTCTGTCACGAAAAAACAAATCAGGAATCGGAATTCTTGGTTCTAGCATCGATTTCTGATCAATAGTATCTTGAATCTTTTGTACATTTACAATGAGATTATCCATTGAGGAGCACAGAGCCTGAATATCCATGTCCACAGCTGTGTCCTGAAGCACTCTAATGTCTAGGGGAAAAAAAAGACTGAAGACAGAGCTAAGAAAAAAAAATGATGTCAGGATTTCTTTTTTCCCTCTATTGGGAATCATTGGTGTGGCTCCTTGTACTGTTATGGCTGGCAATCAGGCAACACAGCGTGCAGTAATCAGCGCACATACAGAGATCTGGCAATAACCAAAAACAATAGGACGAGCTCTGAGACGTGGAATCTCTGTAGACTGCAGTACCTGATCTATCCTCACACAACTATAAGCAGCAGTGGATTGCGCCTAACAACTACCTATGCAACTCGGCACTGCCTGAGGAGCTGACTAGCCTGAAGATAGAAATACAAGCCTGACTTACCTCAGAGAAATACCCCAAAGGAATAGGCAGCCCCCCACATATAATGACTGTTAGCAAGATGAAAAGACAAACGTAGGAATGAAATAGATTCAGCAAAGTGAGGCCCGATATTCCAGACAGAGCGAGGATAGCAAAGAGAACTATGCAGTCTACAAAAAGCCCTAAAACGAAAACCACGCAAAGGGGCAAAAAGACCCACCGTGCCGAACTAACAGCACGGCGGTGCACCCCTCTGCTTCTCAGAGCTTCCAGCAAAAGACAATAGCAAGCTGGACAGAAAAAAACAGAAAACAAACTAGAAGCACTTATCTAGCAGAGCAGCAGGCCCAAGGAAAGATGCAGTAGCTCAGATCCAACACTGGAACATTGACAAGGAGCAAGGAAGACAGACTCAGGTGGAGCTAAATAGCAAGGCAGCCAACGAGCTCACCAAAACACCTGAGGGAGGAAGCCCAGAGACTGCAATACCACTTGTGACCACAGAAGTGAACTCAGCCACAGAATTCACAACACATCTCCTCCTGTATATAGTATATACCTGTATGTCATCTCCTCCTGTATATAGTATGTACCTGTATGTCATCTCTTCCTCTATATAGTATATACCTGTGTGTCATCTCTCCTGTATATAGTATATATCTGTGTGTCATCTCCCCTGTATATAGTATATACCTGTGTGATCTCCTGTATTAGACCTCGTTAACACGTTATTTGCTCAGTATTTTTACCTCAGTATTTGTAAGATTAATTGGCAGCCTGATAAATCCCCAGCCAACAGGAAGCCCTCCCCCTGGCAGTATATATTAGCTCACACATACACATAATAGACAGGTCATGTGACTGACAGCTGCCGTATTTCCTATATGGTGCATTTGTTGCTCTTGTAGTTTGTCTGCTTATTAATCAGATTTTTATTTTTGAAGGCTAACACCAGACTTGTGTGTGTTTTAGGGCGAGTTTCGTTTGTCAAGTTGTGTGTGTTGAGTTGTGTGTGGCGACATGCATGTAGCGACTTTTGTGAGCTGAGTTTTGTGTGGCAACATGCGTGTAGCAACTTTTTGTGTGTTGAGTTGCATGTGACAGGTTAGTGTAGCAAGTTGTGTGCAGCAAGTTTTGCGCATGGCGAGTTTTGCGCGTGGTGAGTTTTATATCTGGTGCCTTTTGAGTATGTGCAAGTTTTGTGTGAGGCAACTTTTGCATGTGTTGCAAATTTTGTGCATGTGGCAATTTTTCCGCGTGTGCAAGTTTTGCGTGTGGTGAGTTTTCCATGAGGTGAGTTTTGCACTTGTGGCGAGTTTTGCGTGAGCCTAGTTTTTGCATGTGGCGAGTTTTGCGCGTGGCGAGTTTTGAGCGGCGACTTTTGTGTTTCGACTTTTATGTGGCGAGGTTGGTGTATGTGTGGTGAAATGTGTGCTGAGGGTGGTCTATGTGTTCAAGCACGTGGTAGTGTGTGGCGCATTTTGTGTGTGTGTTCATATCCCCGTGTGTGGTGAGTATCCCATGTCGGGGCCCCACCTTAGCAACTGATCGGTATATACTCTTTTGCGCCATCGCTCTCATTCTTTAAGTCCCCCTTGTTCACATCTGGCAGCTGTCAATTTGCCTCCAACACTTTTCCTCTCACTTTTCCCCATTATGTAGATAGGGGAAAAATAGTTTGGTGAATTGTAAAGCGCGGGGTTAAAATTTCACCTCACAACATAGCCTATGACGCTCTCAGGGTCCAGACGTGTGACTGTGCAAAATTTTGTGGCTGTAGCTGCGACGCCTCAAACACTTTTCCTTTCACTTTTTTCCCCATTATGTAGATAGGGGCAAAATTGTTTGGTGAATTGGAACGCGCGGGGTTAAAATTTCGCATCACAACATAGCCTATGACGCTCTCGGGGTCCAGACGTGTGACTGTGCAAAATTTTGTGGCTGTAGCTGCGACGGTGCAGATGCCAATCCCGGACATACACACATACACAAACACACACACACACATTCAGCTTTATATAGTAGATGTGTTCTGATTGCTAGCATCCGTACAATTGTGACATTTATGTGAATATTTACAAGTTTTACAGGCTGCAGCACCGCATTTATAGAAACCCTTCGTGCTGAGCCAATTGTATGGCTGGGCCGGAGGGGCACTCAAAGAACTGGGTGAAAGACTACAGCCTAAGGAGGGTATCATGTTTTGGTTTGAAACGTGGTCTCTTTTCAACTATTTTTTCGGCTCTAGCCAAATGCCATTTGCTATAGCCTCTCTTTGTAAGCCGTTCTTTGATGTCATTTACCTCTTTGATATAGTCATCCTGTGTGCTGCAATTACGCTTGGCTCTTACCATTTCACCCACAGGTATACTTCTAATTGTGTGCTTGGGGTGATGGCTGTTAGCACGTAATATTGTATTTCCCGCCGTGGTTTTTCTAAAAGTTGATGTAATAACTGGGTTATCAGGTAAGCCCCTGAGTTTCAAATCGAGAAACTCTATGCAAGTGGATTCCTGGCGAACCATAAAGCTAAGATTAAATGGATTACAGTTAACGTAACAGGCCAAATCTTGTACGGTAGATACATCGGAATTCCAAATAATTATAATATCGTCGATGTATCTGCCGTACCACTGTATGCAGTCTTTAAATGGGTTCTCAATACTATAGATATATGATTCCTCCCACCAACTCATCACCAGATTAGCGAGGGACAGGGAGTATTTAGCTCCCATGGAGACACCACTAATTTGCATATAGTAAGTTTGATTAAAGCAAAAAAAGTTAGTGGTCATGAGCAAAAAGGTTACTTCTATCACAAAAGATTGAAGCTCTGAGGTAAAATCGCTATATCTTTCCATATGAAATTTAAGTGCATATAGCGCTATCTCATGTGGGATAGACGTATAAAGAGAGACAACATCTGAAGTAATCCAGGAAAAATTGGACTGCCAAGAAAGATCCTTCATGGCATTTAAGACATCTGTGCTGTCCTTAAGATAACCTGGTGTTCTCCGGACGAGAGGCTGAAGGAGCAGATCCAACCACTCTCCCAGCCTCTCGCCAAGGGATCCAATGCCCGACACGATTGGTCTCATGGGGGGAGGATGTTGGCATTTATGGGTCTTAGGTAGGGCGTAAAGTATTGGGGTCACTGGGCTATCAATCTTAAGGTAATCATTTTCTATTTAATTGAAAAAACCCAAACTAAAACCCTCATCCACAAGTTTGTGAATGCGTTCTTTTATCAATGAGGAAGGATTAGCAGACAGACGCTTATACACAGCAGAATCACACAACATTTTGTCAACCCATGAGATATAGTCATTTTTATTCATTATAACAATGGATCCGCCTTTGTCTGAGTTTTTAATGACAAGATCCTCATTGTTGTTCAATTTTCGTAATGGTTATTGTCCTGTTGCAAGACCCATGACCTGCGACTGAAACCAATCTTTCTGACACTGGGCAGCACATTTCTCTCTAGAATCCCTTGATAGTCTTCAGATTTCATTGTACCCTGCACAGATTCTAGACACCCTGTGCCAGATGCAGCAAAGCAGCCCCAGAACATTACAGAGCCTCCTCCATTTTTCACAATAGGGATAGTGTTCTTTTCTTGATATGCTTAATTTTTCCATCTGAGCTGATGTGCCTTGCCAAAAAGTTCCATTTTCCTCTCATTTGTCCATAGGACATTCTCCCAGGAGCTTTGTGGCTTGTCAACATGTAGTTTGTCAAATTCCAGTCTGGCTTTTTTTATTACTTTTTTTCAACAATGGTGTCCTCCTTGGTCATCTCCCATGAAGTCCACTTTGGCTCATACAACGACGGATGGTACGATCTGACACTGATGTTCCTTGAGCTTGAAGTTCACCTTTAATCTGTTTAGAAGTTTTTCTGGGCTCTTTTGTTACATTCGTAATATCCCTCTCTTTGATTTGTCATCAATTTTCCTCCTGCAGCCACATCCAGGGAGGTTGTCTACAGTCCCATGGATCTTAAATTTCTGAATAATATGAGCAACTATAGTCACAGGAACATCAAGCTGCTTGGAGATGGTCTTATAACTTTTACCTTTAACATGTTTGTCTATAAATTTTCTTTCTAATTTCCTGAGACAACTCTTTCCTTCGCTTCCTCTGGTCCATGTTGACTGTGATACACACCATGTCACCAAACAACACAGTGAGTATCTGTAGCCCTATATACAGGTCCACTCACTGATTCCAAGATTGTAGACCCTTGTGATGCTAGTGGCCACACCGTGATTTAACATTTTTGTCACATTATTTTCAGGGGTACCATCATTTATATCCAGGCCTATTTCATGAGTTTTTTTTTTTTTTTTAATTCTGTGGAAGCGTGGTTGAAAAGCAATGTCTGACTTTCATTTGTTCATTATCATAGATTTTTTAATTATTATTACTTTTGCCAGATTCAAGTTATTTCTGTGACAATTGTGGGTTTTTCTGTCATTAAACGAGGGGTACCAACAATTTTGACCAGTGAAAAGCATGCCAAGATGCATGAAGAGTTCAGAAATCAATATTTTGTGGGATAAACATGATTTTTAATCACAGCTTTCATGCATCTTGGCATGCTTGCCACCAGTCTTTCACACTGCTTTTGGGTGACCTTATCCCACTCCTGGTACAAAAATTTAAGCAGTACTTCTTTGTTTGATGGCTTCTGACTATCCATCTTTCTCTTGATTAAATTCCAGAGTTTTTCAATGAGGTTCAGGTCTGGAGATTGAGCTCGCCATGACGGGGATGTGATGTGGTGGTCCTTCATCCACACCTTGATTGACCTAGCTGTGTGGCATGGTGTATTGTCCTGCTGGAAAAGCAGTTCTCAGAGTTGGGGAACATTGCCTGAGCAGAGGGAATCAACTGTTTTTCCAGGATATCCTTGTATGCGGATGGATTCATACGTCCTTCGCAAAGATTAACCTGCTCAATTCCAGCCTTGCTTAAGCATCCCCAGATTATCACCATTCCTTCATCAAATTTCACAGTGGGTGCAAGACACTGTGGCTTGTATGTCTCTCCAGGTCTCCGTCTAACCAATAGATGACAAGGTGTTGGGCAAAGCAGAAAATTAGACTCATCAGAGAAGATTACCTTACTCCAGTTCTCTATGGTCCAATCCTTGTGGTCTTTGGCAAACTCCAGCCTGGCTCTCCTTTGCTTCCCATTGATGAAAGGCTTTTTTCTAGCTTTACATGACTTGAGTCCTGCCTCTAGGAGCTTGTTAAGAAATGTACTTGCCATGCCCTTCACCCCAGCTGCGATTTGCCATTCCTTTTGTACGTCACTTGATGTCATCCTGTGGTCGTTGAGTGACATTTGAATAAGATTACGGTCATCCCGGTCAGTGGAGAGTCGTTTTCGCCCTCTGCCGGTCTGTAGTTTTGTTGTCCCCAATGGCTGTTGTTTTACCTTGTTGTAATAGACTGCCGTCTTAGAAATTTTAAAGATGGAGCCAACATGACGCTCACTGTGTCCCTCTGCTAGTAAAGCCAGAATTGAGCCCTTCGTTTCCGTACTCAAGACTTTTCTTTTCAACTCCTTTGGCATGGTTGAACGTTATTTTTTTATTCCTATTATTGGGATATTACTAGCACTTGTTTTGCCGTCCAGCTTGTCCTTTTGCAAGAGCATTGTGAACACCACAGCAGTGTTTTTTATACTTTTCTTCAGTAAATAAGATTTGGTTCAGGTGATCACCTAATCAGAAGCACATTAAGGAGAATGAGGTGCACTCTGGTTGGAATTCAACTGACACTGGAATGGAATGGCAGTCAGACATGTAGAGAAGCTAATTTTTTAGAAAACTGTGCAGTGGTCTCTTAATTTTTGCAAGATATATATATATATATATATATATATATATATACAGTTATATGAAAAAGTTTGGGCACCCCTATTAATCTTAAGCTTAATGTTTTATAAAAAATTTTTTTTTTTGCAACAGCTATTTCAGTTTCATATATCTAATAACTGTTGGTCACAGTAATGTTTCTGCCTTGAAATGAGGTTTGTTGTACTAACAGAAAATGTGCAATCTGCATTCAAACAAAATTTGACAGGTGCATAAGTATGGGCACCCCACCAGAAAAGTGACATTAATATTTAGTAGATCCTCCTTTTGCAAAAATAACAGCCTCTAGTCGCTTCCTGTATCTTTTAATGAGTTCCTGGATCCTGGATGAAGGTATTTTTGACCATTTCTCTTTACAAAACAATTCCAGTTCAGTTAAGTTTGATGGTCGCCGAGCATGGACAGCCCTCTTCAAATGATCCCACAGATTTTCAATGATATTCAGGTCTGGGGACTGGGATGGCCATTCCAGAACAGTGTAATTGTTCCTCTGCATGAATGCCTGAGTAGATTTGGAGCAGTGTTTTGGATCATTGTCTTGCTGAAAGATCCATCCCCTGCGTGACTTCAACTTTGTCACTGATTCATGAACATTATTGTCAAGAATCTGCTGATACTGAGAGGAATCCATGCGTCCCTCAACTTTAACAAGATTCCCGCTGCCGGCATTGGCACATAGCCCCAAAGCATGATGGAACCTCCACCAAATATTACTGTAGGTAGCAAGTGTCTTTCTTGGAAAGCTGTGTTTTTTAGCCGCCATGCATAACGCCTTTTTGTATGACCAAACAAATCAATCTTGGTTTCATTAGTCCACAGGACCTTCTTCCAAAAAGAAATTGGCTTCTCCAAATGTGCTTTTGCATACCTCAGCTGACTCTGTTTGTGGCGTGCTTGCAGAAACGGCTTCTTTCGCATCACTCTCCCATACAGCTTCTCCTTGTGCAAAGTGCGTTGTATAGTTGACCGATGCACAGTGACACCATCTGCAGCAAGTTGATGCTGCAGCTCTCTGGAGGTAGTCTGAGGATTGACCTTGACTGATCTCACCATTCTTCTTCTCTGCCTTTCTGATGTTTTTCTTGGCCTGCCACTTCTGGCCTTAACAAGAACTGTACCTGTGTTCATCCATTTCCTTACTATGTTCCTCACAGTGGAAATTGACAGGTTAAATCTCTGAGACAGCTTTTTGTATCCTTCCCCTGAACAACTATGTTGAATAATCTTTGTTTCCAGATCATTAGACAGTTGTTTTGAGGAGCCCATGATGCCACTCTTCAGAGGAGATTCAAACAGGAGAACAACTTGCAAGTGGCCACTTTAAGTAGCTTTTCTCATGATTGCATACACCTGGCTATGAAGTTCAAAGCTCAATGAGGTTAGAAAACCAAAAAAAGTGCTTTAGTAAGTCAGTAAAAAGTAAGTAGGAGTATTTAAAACAAGAAAATGATAAGGGTGCCCATACTTATGCCCGTTCAAGGGTGCCCGTTGAAGCGCCACAGTAGGCGTGAAACGGCCGTCGTCTTTCCCTGCTCACCTCCTTGTCTCTCCTGCTCCCCCGTGCCGTCAGCATGTTATCTACACTGTAAGCGTTCTTAATAAAGGACTTGGACCACGCATCTTCGGTGAGTGCTGCCGCATTCTTTCTTATATATGGTATGGACTTTTACTTGTCTTCATGCGAGCACCGCTGCTGTGAGGATCAGGCTCTCCTATTTCACCACGAGGCTATTGAAGCTGGTATATACAGCGGCTGTGCAGCTCTGCTTTTCTCTTGGATCGATATATATATATATATATATATATATATATCTTGCAAAAATTAAGAGACAGCAGCTAGGGCATATAATAGAATAGGCCGTGTCTATATCCTCTGGACTTACTCCAGTTTGCGGACACAGTCGGTATATGGGGACTGTGTATTAGGATTCCCTGCCACTGCGGGACCTTTATCTGCACGGACTTTATATGGACCTGCACGGATTCCATATGACAGAACCTTCTTTTTGGACTATCTAACAGACCCACTGGTCATCGTTTTTGTATTCGAATAGAACTCCCCTGATGATTCTCCCCAAGTGGAGTTGAAACGCGTTGGGAGATAAAGAGACATTGTATTTATTTTTCTTTTTTCTGGTTGGTGGGTGTCCATAGCAGGACCTACTTGGGGCCTGTCCTTGTCAGGACAGGAGCTCTTGGGGGGTTTACAGGGAGGACAGTAACGACTCACTTTTTCCCTACCCTTCAGTCTGATGCTCATTATTGGAACCACTCCCCCTACAGAAACGTGAGGGGATATTTATATGTCCGTCTAATTGGTAAGACCGCTCCAATTTTTTATCTTGAGCACTGTTTCACTTGAGCACATTATGTAATGTCTATATATGTGTTTGTTAGGATCCGAGGTTTTTATTTATGTATATATTAAAAGTTACGTTTTATTTAGTGGATATCCTCCACAGCTATTTCTAAAATTAAGAGACCACTGCACAGTTTTATAAAAATTTAGCTTCTCTACATGTCTGACTGCCATTCCATTCCAGTGTCAGTTGAATTCCAACCAGAGTACACCTCATTCTCCTTAATGTGCTTCTGATTAGGTGATCACCTGCCAAGGCTCAGCAAGGACCATGGGTACTGTAGAGCCGAACAGTGGCCAGACGGTGCATGGGGTGCTGCATGTTACCAGGTACTGTACCTGAGATTCGGTTTATGCTGTGAATTAATAAACCAAATGGACTTTTGTTTTAACCCTGCCTCAACGACCGTCCAAGTGAATACTACTATATATATATATATATATATATATATATATATATAGTACAGACCAAAAGTTTGGACATACCTTCTCATTTAAAGATTTTTCTGTATTTTCATGACTATGAAAATTGTACATTCACACTTCACACTGAAGGCATCAAAACTATGAATTAACACATGTGGAATTATATACTTAACAAAAAAGAGTGAAACAACTGAAAATATGTTTTATATTCTAGGTTCTTCAAAGTAGCCACCTTTTGCTTTGATGACTGCCTTGCACACTCTTGGCATTCTCTTCATGAGCTTCAAGAGGTAGTCACCGGGAATAGTTTTCACTTCACAGGTGTGCCCTGTCAGGTTTAATAAGTGGGATTTCTTGCCTTATAAATGGGGTTTGGACCATCAGTTGTGTTGTGCAGAAGTCTGGTGGATACACAGCTGATATTCCTACTGAATAGACTGTTAGAATTTGTATTATGGCAAGAAAAAAGCAGCTAAGTAAAGAAAAACGAGTGGCCATCGTTACTTTAAGAAATGAAGGTCAGTCAGTCCGAAAAATTGGGAAAACTTTGAAAGTGTCCCCAAGTGCAGTGGCAAAAATCATCAAGCACTACAAAGAAACTGGCTCACATGAGGACCGCCCCAGGGAAGGAAGACCAAGAGTCACCTCTGCTTCTGAGGATAAGTTTATCCGAGTCACCAGCCTCAGAAATGGCAGGTTAACAGCAGCTCAGATTAGAGACCAGGTCAATGCCACACAGAGTTCTAGCAGCAGACACATCTCTACAACAACTGTTAAGAGGAGACTTTGTGCAGCAGGTCTTCATGGTAAAAAAGCTGCTAGGAAACCACTGCTAAGGACAGGCAACAAGCAGAAGAGACTTGTTTGGGCTAAAGAACACAAGGAATGGACATTAGACCAGTGGAAATTTGTGCTTTGCTCTGATGAGTCCAAATTTGAGATCTCTGGTCCCAACCACCGTGTCTTTGTGCGACGCAGAAAAGGTGAACGGATGGACTCTACATGCCTCGTTCCCACCGTGAAGCATGGAGGAGGAGGAGGTGTGATGGTGTGGGGGTGCTTTGCTGGTGACACTGTTGGGGATTTATTCAAAATTGAAGGCATACTGAACCAGCATGGCTACCACAACATCTTGCAGCGGTATGCTATTCCATCCGGTTTGCGTTTATTTGGACCATCATTTATTTTTCAACAGGACAATGACCCCAAACACACCTCCAGGCTGTGTAAGGGCTATTTGAAAAAAGAACCTGAAGACCCACCTCTTCAGACAAGCCTACAACCTGCAGTTACCACCGATCGACCAAACCGCTGCATGACCATCTCTACCCTCACCTACTGTATTCTCACCCATCCCTTGTAGATTGTGAGCCTTCGCGGGCAGGGTCCTCATTCCTCCTGTACCAGTTATGACTTGTATTGTTTAAGATTATTGTACTTGTTTACATTCTGTATACCCCTCCTCACATGTAAAGCGCCATGGAACAAATGGTGCTATAACAATAAATAATAATAATAATAATAATTTGACCAAGAAGGAGAGTGATGGGGTGCTACGCCAGATGACCTGGCCTCCACCGTCACCAGACCTGAACCCAATCGAGATGGTTTGGGGTGAGCTGGACCGCAGAGTGAAGGCAAAAGGGCCAACAAGTGCTAAGCATCTCTGGGAACTCTGTTGTGAATTCTGTGGCAGAGCTCCCTCCTGTGGTCACAAGTGGTAGTTCGGCTGATTCTCTCTGGGAGCTTCCGTTTGTGGAGGAAACTGGTACTGCTGCTTCTGAGTTTCCTCCCTCAGGTGATCTGGTGAGGTCGTTAGGTGCTTCTCTACTTAACCCCACCTAATGCTTTGATTCATGCTTCCTGTCAATGTTCCAGTGTTGGACTTGTGTTTCTCTGGATCATTCCTGTGGCCTGCTGCTCTGCATAGCTAAGTGCTTCTTTGCTATTTGTTGCTATTTTTTCTGTCCAGCTTGTCTATTTGTTTTGCTGGAAGCTCTGGGACGCAAAGGGTGTACCTCCGTGCCGTTAGTTCGGTACGGAGGGTCTTTTTGCCCCTTTGCGTGGTTTTCTTTAGGGTTTTGTGTAGACCGCAAAGTTATCTTTCCTATCCTCGTTCTGTCTAGAATATCGGGCCTCACTTTGCTGAATCTATTTCATCCCTACGTTTGTCTTTTCATCTTACTCACAGTCATTATATGTGGGGGGCTGCCTTTTCCTTTGGGGTATTTCTCTGAGGCAAGGTAGGCTTATTTTTTCTATCTTCAGGCTAGTTAGTTTCTCAGGCTGTGCCGAGTTGCATAGGTGGCGTTAGGCGCAATCCACGGCTGCCTCTAGTTGTGTTTGGAGAGGATCAGGGATTGCGGTCTGCAGAGTTCCCACGTCTCAGAGCTCGTTCTATTATTTTGGGTTATTGTCAGATCACTGTATGTGCTCTGACCTCCATGTCCATTGTGATACTGAATTGCCTTTCATAACAGTACAGGAAGCCAAAAGTACTAATGATTCTCAATAGAGGGAAAAAAGAAGTTCTGAGACCATTTTTTTTTCTTGGCTTTGTGTTTTGTCTTTTTTTTCCCCTAGACATTTGGGTGGTTCAGTACACAGGTGTAGCGATGGACATTAGAAGTCTGTCTTCATTTGTGGATCAGCTCTCGGCAAGAGTACAAAAGATTCAAGACACTATTGATCAGAAATCTATGTTAGAACCAAGAATTCCTATTCCTGATTTGTTTTTTGGAGATAGAACTAAGTTTCTGAGTTTCAAAAATAATTGTAAGTTATTTCTGGCCTTGAAACCTCGCTCCTCTGGTGATCCAGTTCAACAGGTTTTGATTATTATTTCTTTTTTGCGCGGCGACCCTCAGGACTGGGCATTTTCTCTTGCGCCAGGAGATCCTGCATTGAGTAATATCAATGTGTTTTTCCTGGCACTCAGATTGCTGTACGATGAGCCTAATTCAGTGGATCAGGCAGAAAAGAATTTGCTGGCTCTTTGTCAGGGTCAGGATGAGATAGAGGTATATTGCCAGAAATTTAGAAAATGGTCAGTGCTCACTCAATGGAATGAATCTGCGCTGGCAGCTATGTTCAGAAAGGGTCTCTCTGAAGCCCTTAAGGATGTCATGGTGGGATTTCCTATGCCTGCTGGTTTGAATGAGTCTATGTCTTTGGCTATTCAGATCGGTCGACGCTTGCGTGAGCGTAAATCTGTGCACCATTTGGCGGTATTACCTGAGCTTAAACCTGAGCCTATGCAGTGCGATAGGACTTTGACCAGAGTTGAACGGCAAGAACACAGACGTCTGAAGGGGCTGTGTTTCTACTGTGGTGATTCCACTCATGCCATCTCTGATTGTCCTAAGCGCACTAAGCGGTTCGCTAGGTCTGCCACCATTGGTACGGTACAGTCAAAATTTCTTCTGTCCGTTACCTTGATCTGCTCTTTGTCATCATATTCTGTCATGGCGTTTGTGGATTCAGGCGCTGCTCTGAATTTGATGGACTTGGAATATGCTAAGCGTTGTGGGTTTTTCTTGGAGCCCTTGCAGTGTCCTATTCCATTGAGAGGTATTGATGCTACGCCTTTGGCCAAGAATAAACCTCAATACTGAACCCAGCTGACCATGTGCATGGCTCCTGCACATCAGGAGGATATTCGCTTTCTGGTGTTGCATAATCTGCATGATGTGGTCGTGTTGGGGTTGCCATGGCTACAAGCCCATAATCCAGTATTGGATTGGAAGTCCATGTCGGTGTCCAGCTGGGGTTGTCAGGGGGTACATGGTGATGTTCCATTTTTGTCAATTTCGTCATCCACCCCTTCTGAGGTTCCAGAGTTCTTGTCTGATTACCGGGATGTATTTGATGAGCCCAAGTCCGATGCCCTACCTCCGCATAGGGATTGTGATTGTGCTATCAATTTGATTCCTTGTGGTAAATTCCCAAAAGGTCGACTGTTTAATTTATCCGTGCCTGAGCACACCGCTATGCGCAGTTATGTGAAGGAATCCCTGGAGAAGGGGCATATTCGCCCGTCATCGTCGCCATTAGGAGCAGGGTTCTTTTTTGTAGCCAAAAAAGATGGTTCGCTGAGACCTTGTATAGATTATCGCCTTCTTAATAAGATCACTGTTAAATTTCAGTACCCCTTGCCTTTGTTATCTGATTTGTTTGCTCGGATTAAGGGGGCTAGTTGGTTCACCAAGATTGATCTTCGTGGTGCGTATAATCTGGTGCGAATCAGGCGAGGCGATGAATGGAAAACTGCATTTAATACGCCCGAGGGTCATTTTGAGTATCTAGTGATGCCATTCGGACTTGCCAATGCTCCATCAGTGTTTCAGTCTTTTATGCATGACATCTTCCGAGAGTACCTGGATAAATTCCTGATTGTGTACTTGGATGACATTTTGATCTTCTCGGATGATTGGGAGTCTCATGTGAAACAGGTCAGAACGGTGTTTCAGGTCCTGCGTGCTAACTCTTTGTTTGTGAAGGGATCAAAGTGTCTCTTTGGTGTGCAGAAGGTTTCATTTTTGGGGTTCATCTTTTCCCCTTCTACTATCGAGATGGATCCTGTTAAGGTCCAAGCCATCCATGATTGGACTCAGCCGACATCTCTGAAAAGTCTGCAAAAGTTCCTGGGCTTTGCTAATTTTTATCGTCGCTTCATCTGCAATTTTTCTAGTATTGCCAAACCATTGACCGATTTGACCAAGAAGGGTGCTGATTTGGTCAATTGGTCTTCTGCTGCTGTGGAAGCTTTTCAAGAGTTGAAGCGTCGTTTTTCTTCTGCCCCTGTGTTGTGTCAACCTGATGTTTCTCTTCCGTTCCAGGTCGAGGTTCATGCTTCTGAGATTGGAGCAGGGGCTGTTTTGTCGCAGAGAGGTTCTGACTGTTCAGTGATGAAACCATGCGCTTTTTTTTCCAGGAAGTTTTCGCCTGCTGAGCGGAATTATGATGTGGGCAACCGAGAGTTGCTGGCCATGAAGTGGGCATTCGAGGAGTGGCGTCATTGGCTTGAAGGAGCTAAGCATCGCGTGGTGGTATTGACTGATCATAAGAACCTGACTTATCTCGAGTCTGCTAAGCGTTTGAATCCTAGACAGGCTCGTTGGTCGCTGTTTTTTGCCCGTTTTGACTTTGTGATTTCGTACCTTCCGGGCTCTAAAAATGTGAAGGCGGATGCTCTGTCTAGGAGTTTTGTGCCCGACTCTCCGGGTTTATCTGAGCCGGCGGGTATCCTCAAGGAAGGAGTAATTGTGTCTGCCATCTCCCCTGATTTGCGGCGGGTGCTGCAAAAATTTCAGGCTAATAAACCTGATCGTTGTCCAGCGGAGAAACTGTTTGTCCCGGATAGGTGGACAAATAAAGTGATCTCTGAGGTTCATTGTTCGGTGTTGGCTGGTCATCCTGGAATCTTTGGTACCAGAGACTTAGTGGCTAGATCCTTTTGGTGGCCGTCTCTGTCGCGGGATGTGCGTTCTTTTGTGCAGTCCTGTGGGATTTGTGCTCGGGCTAAGCCCTGCTGTTCTCGTGCCAGTGGGTTGCTTTTGCCCTTGCCGGTCCCGAAGAGACCTTGGACACATATCTCTATGGATTTTATTTCTGATCTTCCCGTCTCTCAAAAGATGTCAGTCATTTGGGTGGTCTGTGATCGCTTTTCTAAGATGGTCCATCTGGTACCCTTGTCCAAGTTGCCTTCCTCCTCTGATTTGGTGCCATTGTTCTTCCAGCATGTGGTTCGTTTGCATGGCATTCCAGAGAATATCGTTTCTGACAGAGGTTCCCAGTTTGTTTCGAGGTTTTGGCGAGCCTTTTGTGGTAGGATGGGCATTGACTTGTCTTTTTCCTCGGCTTTTCATCCTCAGACTAATGGCCAGACCGAACGAACCAATCAGACCTTGGAAACCTATCTGAGATGCTTTGTTTCTGCCGATCAGGATGACTGGGTGTCCTTTTTGCCTTTGGCTGAGTTCGCCCTTAATAATCGGGCCAGCTCGGCTACCTTGGTTTCGCCATTTTTCTGCAATTCTGGGTTCCATCCTCGTTTCTCTTCAGGACAGGTTGAGTCTTCGGACTGTCCTGGTGTGGATACTGTGGTGGACAGGTTGCAGCAGATTTGGACTCATGTAGTGGACAATTTGACCTTGTCCCAGGAGAAGGCTCAACGTTTCGCTAATCGCAGACGCCGTGTGGGTCCCCGACTTCGTGTTGGGGATCTGGTTTGGTTATCTTCTCGTCATATTCCTATGAAGGTTTCCTCTCCGAAGTTTAAACCTCGTTTCATTGGTCCTTATAGGATTTCTGAGGTTATTAATCCTGTGTCTTTTCGTCTGACCCTCCCAGATTCTTTTTTCATACATAACGTCTTCCATAGGTCATTGTTGCGGAGATACGTGGCACCTATGGTTCCATCTGTTGACCCTCCTGCCCCGGTTTTGGTGGAGGGGGAATTGGAGTATATTGTGGAGAAGATTTTGGATTCTCGTGTTTCAAGACGGAAACTCCAGTATCTGGTTAAATGGAAGGGTTATGCTCAGGAGGATAATTCCTGGGTTTTTGCCTCTGATGTCCATGCTCCCGATCTTGTTCGTGCCTTTCATGTGGCTCATCCTGGTCGGCCTGGGGGCTCTGGTGAGGGTTCGGTGACCCCTCCTCAAGGGGGGGGTACTGTTGTGAATTCTGTGGCAGAGCTCCCTCCTGTGGTCACAAGTGGTACTTCGGCTGATTCTCTCTGGGAGCTTCCGTTTGTGGAGGAAACTGGTACTGCTGCTTCTGAGTTTCCTCCCTCAGGTGATCTGGTGAGGTCGTTAGGTGCTTCTCTACTTAACCCCACCTAATGCTTTGATTCATGCTTCCTGTCAATGTTCCAGTGTTGGACTTGTGTTTCTCTGGATCATTCCTGTGGCCTGCTGCTCTGCATAGCTAAGTGCTTCTTTGCTATTTGTTGCTATTTTTTCTGTCCAGCTTGTCTATTTGTTTTGCTGGAAGCTCTGGGACGCAAAGGGTGTACCTCCGTGCCGTTAGTTCGGTACGGAGGGTCTTTTTGCCCCTTTGCGTGGTTTTCTTTAGGGTTTTGTGTAGACCGCAAAGTTATCTTTCCTATCCTCGTTCTGTCTAGAATATCGGGCCTCACTTTGCTGAATCTATTTCATCCCTACGTTTGTCTTTTCATCTTACTCACAGTCATTATATGTGGGGGGCTGCCTTTTCCTTTGGGGTATTTCTCTGAGGCAAGGTAGGCTTATTTTTTCTATCTTCAGGCTAGTTAGTTTCTCAGGCTGTGCCGAGTTGCATAGGTGGCGTTAGGCGCAATCCACGGCTGCCTCTAGTTGTGTTTGGAGAGGATCAGGGATTGCGGTCTGCGGAGTTCCCACGTCTCAGAGCTCGTTCTATTATTTTGGGTTATTGTCAGATCACTGTATGTGCTCTGACCTCCATGTCCATTGTGATACTGAATTGCCTTTCATAACAGAACTCCTTCAAGATTGTTGGAAGACCATTCCTGGTGACTACCTCTTGAAACTCATCAAGAGAATGCCAAGAGTGTGCAAAGCAGTCATCAAAGCAAAAGGTGGCTACTTTGAAGAACTTAGAATATAAGACATATTTTCAGTTGTTTCACACTTTTTTGTTAAGTATATAATTTCCACATTTTGATACCTTCAGTGTGAATGTACAATTTTCATAGACATGAAAATACAGAAAAATCTTTAAATGAGAAGGTGTGTCCAAACTTTTGGTCTGTACTATATATATATATATATATATATATATATATATATACAGTTAGGTCCATATATATTTGAACAGAGACAACATTTTTCTAATTTTGGTTATAGACATTACCACAATGAATTTTAAACAAAACAATTCAGATGCAGTTGAAGTACAGACTTTCAGCTTTCATTTGAGGGTATCCACATTAAAATTGGATGAAGGGTTTAGGAGTTTCAGCTCCTTAACATGTGCCACCCCTGTTTTTAAAGGGACCAAAAGTAATTGGACAGATTCAATAATTTTAAATAAAATGTTCATTTTTAGTACTTGGTTGAAAACCCTTTGTTGGCAATGACTGCCTGAAGTCTTGAATTCATGAACATCACCAGACGCTGTGTTTCCTCCTTTTTGATGTTCTGCCCGGCCTACACTACAGTGGTTTTCAGTTGCTGTTTGTTTGTGGGCCTTTCTGTCTGAAGTTTAGTCTTTAACAAGTGAAATGCATGCTCAATTGGGTTGAGATCAGATGACTCACTTGGCCATTCAAGAATATTCCACTTCTTTGCTTTAATAAACTCCTGGGTTGCTTTGGCTTTATGTTTTGGGTCATTGTCCATCTGTAGTATGAAATGACGACCAATCAGTTTTGCTGCATTTGGCTGGATCTGAGCACACAGTATGTTTCTGAATACCTCAGAATTAATTCGGCTGCTCCTGTCCTGTGTCACATCATCAATAAACACTAGTGACCCAGTGCCACTGGCAGCCATGCATGCCCAAGCCATCACACTGCCTCCCCCGTGTTTTACAGATGATGTGGTATGCTTTGGATCATGAGCTGTACCACGCCTTCGCCATACTTTTCTCTTTCCATCATTCTGGTAGAGGTAGATCTTGGTTTCATCTGTCCAAAGAATGTTCTTCCAGAACTGTGCTGGCTTTTTTAGATGTTTTTTAGCAAAGTCCAGTCTAGCCTTTTTATTCTTGATGCTTATGAGTGGCTTGCACCGTGCAGTGAACCCTCTGTATTTACTTTCATGCAGTCTTCTCTTTATGGTAGATTTGGATATTGATAAGTTGACCTCCTGGAGAGTGTTGTTCACTTGGTTGGCTGTTGTGAAGGAGTTTCTCTTCATCCTGGAAATTATTCTGCGATCATCCACCAATGTTGTCTTCCGTGGGCGCCCAGGTCTTTTTGCATTGATGAGTTCACCAGTGCTTTCTTTCTTTCTCAGGATGTACCAAATTGTAGATTTTGCCACTCCTAATATTGTAGCAATTTCTCGGATGGGTTTTTTCTGTTTTCGCAGCTTAAGGATGGCTTGTTTCACCTGCATGGAGAGCTCCTTTGACCTCATGTTTACTTCACAGCAGAACCTTCCAAATGCAAGCACCACACCTCAAATTAACTCCAGACCTTTTATCTGCTTAATTGAGAATGACACAACGAAGGGATGGCCTACGCCTGTCCATGAAATAGCCTTGGAGTCAATTGTCCAATTACTTTTGGTCCCTTTAAAAACAGGGTGGCACATGTTAAGGAGCTGAAACTCCTAAACCCTTGATCCAATTTTAATGTGGATACCCTTAAATGAAAGCTAAAAGTCTCAACTTCAGCTGCATCTAAATTGTTTTGTTTAAAATTCATTGTGGTAATGTCTATAACCAAAATTAGAAAAATGTTGTCTCTGTCCAGATATATATGGACCTAACTGTATATATATACATATATATATAGTAGTATTCACTTGGACGGTCGTTGAGGCATACGCTGGGACACTCAGGGTTAAAACAAAAGTCCATTCGGTTTATTAATTCACAGCATAAACCGAATCTCAGGTACCTGGTGACATGCAGCACCCCATGCACCGTCTGGCCACTGTTCGGCTCTACAGTACCCATGGTCCTTGCTGAGCCTTGGCATGTCCAACACGGATTAGTGTCCGTTGTCTGTCCGTGATGACCACACAGGTTCCCGGATACCTCTTATCCTCAGAGGCATCCTCTCCAGAGGTATACCACAGGCCTTCTCTCTGGCTCAGCCTAGCCAGCACTGCTCGTGCACAAAACACCCAGACTCCACCTTAGGTGTCAAGACACACCGCCTTGGGTGGGGTATGTAGGTGACTGGACCCACCCATCTCTCCAAGTCACCTGGAAGCCTTCTCCATGTATAGTAACCCTCAGCAGTATATCTGCTGAGCAAAACAGGCCCAGACTTCCATCACAGGGCCACTCATCTATGTGATAGATGTAATAGTATGCAGGTACTGAGTATGTCACCATGGAACAGATGGACCAATAGTTGAGGGGTTTATTAACAGGAATCAGGTTCTCCTCGCAAGGAGGAAGCAGTAGAATATAACTAACAATAAAACAGTGCAAAATATGGGAGTCAAACAGTGTAACAGAAGTAGAGGAAGTACACACGGCACTCAAGGCTCCTTGGAGGTGCACAAGTCAGGTTTCCAACCCGTCAGTAAATAGCAACAATCACTTGCCTCTCAAAAGTTCTTATGCAAGATGAAAATGAACATTTCGTTAATTTTGTGCATCCGGTTCAAAGGTTTTAAACGTTTTCGGTCTAATCACAAGACCTTCATCAGAAACATCTTTGAAATACTGAAATATATATACAAAAATAACATAAAGATTTTTTAGAAAAAGGAGTAACATGTTGCACATTAAATATATACAAAATCGTGATAAATTCTGCTCGGGATAAAATACATCACATGTTATGTGGAAAGTGACAGCTGTGGCGGTCTGAACAAATCCGGACTGGTGCTCCGTGAGTCGTGGACATCGAAAAAGGAAGCTATAAGCTGTGAACTTGCTTGCTGTGAAGCTGTGCTTCATCTCGTTTCTCACGTTCCACAATATCCTTCTCTTCGTGTCCTTTCTTAGGATACCGCCGCAAGGTAGTGCAGGCGTGGTTCCGTTGCTTTCTATTCATTCTGCTGGGCCCCTGTCAGGAACCCACCCCTGACAGGTCCTCCCTGGAGCTCTCCCAGGCTGTGTTCTGTTCTAACTTCCTATCCGACCCCTAGTTTTACCAGTGTGAGGAGTGGCCTAATACATAGTGCCCTTTTGCTCCCCCTAGTGGCCGGAGTGTGAAGTGTAATGTGTCCTGTGATACCTGGTCAGGTGAACTCCTTTAGTGCAATCAGGCATAACATCACTCCCCTTAGCGGCAGAGCGACATTACTGCAACGACCAGGATTCTGGGGCGCTGCAGAACCATCCCAACTTCCTGGGTTTCATTATCAGCCGCAATCCTCACTCTCGCCACACCGGACTTATCTATGATTTCCCAGACTCTTCGCAGTCTTGCATTAACTTTTCTTACCAGATTTCTGGGCACTTGAATGTTGTCCTCCACCAATTCCATCTGACTTTGCACACTCCAGATGTCAAGCGGATTCCTCAACAGGATCAACCTTTTTGTGCGAATACAGTGTAGGTGCATGTCACTCAGGATAGCCACCTGCTTCACTGTGACTTCCCTAGTTGACAGTATAATCAACTGTTTAGTCTCGGGCGCCTCCACCACCTTCCTAAAATCTTCATGCACCGCCTCACTGGCACAAGCTTCTCGCACGTCCTAGGTACCTCTATTATGCACTTGAAGAGTGAAGTCTCATCCTCTTCATGGACGGACGGCTCCTGCTTTACCTTGGACATTTCCATCAGGTCATCTGCCACGACCGGGGGATTGTCTTGTTCAGCTTTTAGCACAAGCTCTCCCTGAGCTTCACACTCTTCAAGATCCCTCGCTAAGATGGGCATTTGCAGGTCCGCCTCTTTACTACTCTGGCACTGCCATTGTAAGTCTGCGACCACCATCTCCTTCTCCTGTAAAAGTCCTCTTAATGCTTCTCTGATCACCTCCATATTTTCCAAAATGGCCTTGTTCACAGATTGACATGTTGACAGGTGACCTCTGAGCTCAGAGACTTCCTTCTCCAGCTCATCCACTCTGTACTCAGCATCTTGTCTCAGGACCTTTTCCCTCTCAACATGGTCTCTTACTGTCTCTTTAAGCATCTCCACTTTGTGATCCTATTCCCCAATGTATAGTAACCCTCAGCAGTAGATCTGCTGAGCAAACAAGTCCAGGCTTCCATCACAGGGCTACCCACCTCTGTGATACATACTGATGGAGAATGGGAAAGCTTGGTATGAGAGGCTACCCTGGGCAAGACGTCTACCTCTCCATCATTTACCCTGACTGTATCTATCTCTGGAGGCACAAGGTCTTCGTTGAATTGGCCTACCTGGACTCCGGCTCCGTGGGTAACTTTGTTCAACAGGCTGTGGTCGAGCGGTATAAGATTCCAGTCCTACGTCTCCCGGATCCGTTGTTGATTTCTTCAGTGGATGGAAAGCCTCTTCCCGAGACCATCCAGATCATCACAGAGCCCGTGGATCTTCACGTGGGGACGCTGCATTCAGAGAAGATTACTCTTGATGTGCTGTCTGGTCTCTCTTATCCACTACTTGGAGGTCTCCTGTGGCTGCAAAATAGTGAACCTGTTCTGGACTGGAGGTCTGGAGAAGTACTCCGTTGGGGCTCAGGATTTCATGAAACATGCCTTGCTCCCATTCGTTCTGTTCGGTCTCCTACTTCTCCTGCTAATTTGCCTGGCCTGCCTGCGGCATATTGGACGTATGCGGACGTCTTCGACAAGAAGGAGGCTGAGACCGTACAGACCGTATAGCCGAGACTGTGGAATACTGGCACTCTTGGTGGAGAGAATCTCAGAAGCTCTGTGTAATCCCGGAAAGGCTGATCCAGCCAGCAGTGATATCTGGATGGTCCCGTGAGGAGAGGCTTGGTCAGCCAGGAGTAGAAACCGGAGAATCCAGGAGAATTCAGTATCCACAATGGGCGTGCACTAGCGATGTGCCACCATTGAGTGACGGACCCTTGGTCGTGTGCTGCAGCATTTCCGGGTCCGTCACTGCTAGCGCAGATAGAGCATCTGCTAACTCCGTCTGCGCTAGCAGCAGCCCGTCAACGCATGTGTTGAATGGGCTGGTGTTAACGCAGTGTGAACCTGGCCTAAGAAATGAACACATTACCAGGCACCTCCCTCTAGAGGAGGATGCCTTTTTTAGCACAGAGCATCACGGCACAGACAGCCCTAAGGGTATGTGCACACGTATCTGTGAGGGCTGCGGATTTTTCCGCAGCGGATTTGAAAAATCCGCAGTGCAAAACTGCTGCGGTTTTTACTGCGGATTTATCGCGGTTTCTATTGTGGATTCCGCTGCAGGTTTATACCTGCAGTTTTCTATTGGAGCAGGTGTAAACCCGCAGCGGAATCCGCACAAAGAATTGACATGCTGCGGAATATTAACCGCTGCGTTTCCGCATGTTTTTTTCCGCAGCATGTGCGCTGTGGATTTTGTTTCCCATAGGTTTACATTATACTGTAAACTCATGGGAAACCGCTGCGGACCCGCAGCTGCGGATCCGCTGAGGATCTGCAGCAAAATCCGCAGCGTGTGCACATACCCTAATAGAGAACAGGAGCCTTGCTGCTTTAAGTATGTGCAGGAATAGAGGCGCGCCTCCTAAGAGTATTTCCAGGAGACCTGCCAAGGGGATTCAGGTTCCTAGCAGAGAAAGGAGCCGTCAATCATCTGGAGCCACAGACAGGGTGAGCAGTACCAATGGAGCTGTGTGATAGGTGCTGGTCTCCCTGCACAGCAGAGACTTGACCCGCGGCTGAGGGCATAACACATCATCGAGCCCTCCAAAATAATCACAGTCGCTCCACTAGACATATCTTATCTTCCCTCTGGTAAGACTTATGTGGCTGAACCTGACAGGACATTCTTCTAAGGTGGCGGGCCACGCCAGTGTGAGCGGTAGCCAGGGCCGTAGTCATGGCCCACATTAATGTCTGCTTTAGCGCGCCCTGGCCCAGGGCTGCCACTAGGAATTTCAGGGCCCCATACTGGCAAAATTTTCAGGGCCCCTTAAGACTCCGCCCAGGCTCCACCCCAGCCCCGCCTCCACCCCTCGAACTGTCAACAGCCCCACCGCTGTCTCTTGCCAAAACTCCACTTCTCACAAATCACACATTAACAGTTCCCATTACCAGATCAAACACATAGCCAGCAGCTTTTGTTTTGGCCAAAAGGTTTTTTTAAATTTGAGACGACAACAAGGTAGACTCTTTTGGCCGAGCCCTACTCTACTCTAATCTATTAAACATTTGTTAAAATATGCAATACAATTTAGGTGTATTTTTATTTATTTTTCAATTGACCAATAATACCACATACAAGGGACAAATACCACAACACCATGACCAGACACCATATTATCACCACATAGTGACCTATAATACTATCTACAAGGAACAAATACCGCCACACCATGTGCAGACCACATATTACCACCACAGTGACTGAACAATATCACATACAAGGGACAAATACCACCGCAGCATGTCCAGACCACATATTACCATCACATGGTGACCAACTACATACAAGGAACAAATACCAACACAACATGAACAGACCACATATTACCACCACACAGTGACCGAATAATAGCACATACAAGGAACAAATACCGCTACACCATGGCCGGACAACATATTACCACCACATTGTGACTGAATAGTACAATACTGATCATTAATAAAAAAAAAAATACTATCACCATAAGTGCCATTATACACAGGAGATCTGTACTTAGTATGCAGTGTGTGTACAGGTAATACAGTGGTCGCCGATGCCATTATACACAGGAGCTCTTCATATAGTGTCAGTGTACATGTAATACAGCGATCACTAGTGACATTATACACAGGAGCTCTGTATATAGTGTACATGTAATACAGCGATCACTAGTGACATTATACACAGGAGCTCTGTATATAGTGTATAGTGTACAGATAATATAGTGATCACTAGTGACATTATACACAGGAGCTCTGTATATAGGGTACAGTGTACATGTAATACAGCAATCACTAGTGACATTATACAAAGGAGCTCTGTATATAGTGTATAGTGTACAGATAGTATAGTGATCACCAGTGACATTATACACAGGAGCACTGTATACAGTATACAGTGTATGGTGTCAGTGTACAGGTAACATACTCACCAGTGACGTCTCTAGCTAAAGTCCTTCATCTTTGCGTTTCTTTTTAATCCAGCGCAGACCGCTATCACTTCTTTCTGCCAGGACTCGTCTCATCTGCATAAAATAACACAGTTATCTAGAGCACCGCTTCCAGAGCACATTCCCCATTTTTTCCCTTTCTTCTACACTACACATCTGACTACAGACGTTCACCCACCATTAATATATAATTGGTTATTATGCAACCCACCATTCCAAATATAAATTATAATCCGCCACTGTGCCCCCACTATCTGTATATAGCCACTTTCCTCATTTAATATATAAATTAATTAGCACCTGTATTCTTCCAATTTATTACCAGTTACTTTATCCTCAGCGAACCCACTATGTACCTCCCGCTCTAACCCTTACCCCAATTCATTATAGTTACATGCCCCTTCTGCCTCAATTCATTGCCACGTCTTCTCTCTCTCCCACCCTCTATTCATTATCAATTGATCTTCCCCACCCTCAAAATTCATTATTTGCTCTCCCCACCTTCAATACATCATTTGCTCTTCCCACCCCCAAGTTCAATTCAATTGCTGTCCACGTCCCTCACACTCACTTCATGTGCAGTCCCCATCACCCCCACTTCATCATTTAGTCCCCTATCATCATTTAGTCCCCTATCCCCCCCGTCACTTCATCTGCAGTCCCCCTTACTTCATCATTTGCAGCCCCCTATCATTTCATCATGTGCAGAACCCCCTCAAACACACTTCATCATCTGCAGTCCCTATCACTCCCACATCATTACCTATCCCCATCCCCCCCACATCATTTGCAATTCCCATCACCCCCACATCATTTGCAGTCCCCATCTCCCACATCATCATTTGCAGTCCCCATCACCCCCACATCATTTGCAGTCCCCATCACCCCCACATCATCATTTGCAGTCCCCCCACATCATTTGCAGTCCCCATCACCCCCCATCATCATCTGCAGTCCCCATCACCCCCACATCGTTTGCAGTCCCCCAACATCATTTGCAGTCCCCATCACCCCCACATCATCATTTGCAGTCTCCATCACCCCCACATCATTTGCAGTTCCCATCACCCCCACATCATTTGCAGTCCCCATCACCCCCACATCATTTGCAGTCCCCATCACCCCCACATCATCATTTGCAGTCCCCCAACATCATTTGCAGTCCCCATCACCCCCACATCATCATTTGCAGTCTCCATCACCCCCACATCATTTGCAGTCTCCATCACCCCCACATCATTTGCAGTTCCCATCATCCCCACATCATTTGCAGTTCCCATCACCCCCACATCATCATTTGCAGACCCCCCACATCATTTGCAGTCCCCCCACATCATTTGCAGTCCCCATCACCCCCACATCATCATTTGCAGTCCCCCAACATCATTTGCAGTCCCCATCACCCCCACATCATCATTTGCAGTCCCCCAACATCATTTGCAGTCCCCATCACCCCCACATCATCATTTGCAGTCTCCATCACCCCCACATCATTTGCAGTCCCCATCACCCCCACATCATTTGCAGTCCCCATCACCCCCACATCATCATTTGCAGTCCCCCAACATCATTTGCAGTCCCCATCACCCCCACATCATCATTTGCAGTCCCCCAACATCATTTGCAGTCCCCATCACCCCCACATCATCATTTGCAGTCTCCATCACCCCACATCATTTGCAGTCTCCATCACCCCCACATCATTTGCAGTTCCCATCACCCCCACATCATTTGCAGTCCCCATCACCCCCACATCATTTGCAGTCCCCCTCACCCCCACATCATCATTTGCAGTCCCCCAACATCATTTGCAGTCCCCATCACCCCCACATCATCATTTGCAGTCTCCATCACCCCCACATCATTTGCAGTCCCCATCACCCCCACATCATTTGCAGTCCCCATCACCCCCACATCATCATTTGCAGTCCCCCAACATCATTTGCAGTCCCCATCACCCCCACATCATCATTTGCAGTCCCCCAACATCATTTGCAGTCCCCATCACCCCCACATCATCATTTGCAGTCTCCATCACCCCCACATCATTTGCAGTCTCCATCACCCCCACATCATTTGCAGTTCCCATCACCCCCACATCATTTGCAGTTCCCATCACCCCCACATCATTTGCAGTCCCCATCACCCCACATCATCATTTGCAGTCCCCCAACATCATTTGCAGTCCCCATCACCCCCCATCATCATTTGCAGTCCCCATCCCCCACACATCATCATTTGCAGTCCCCATAACCCCCACATCATTTGCAGTCCCCATCACCCCCACATCATTTGCAGTCCCCCAACATCATTTGCAGTCCCCATCACCCCCACATCATTTGCAGTCCCCATCACCCCCACATCATCATTTGCAGTCCCCATCACCCCCACATCATCATTTGCAGTCCCCATCATCCCCACATCATTTGCAGTTCCCATCACCCCCACATCATCATTTGCAGTCCCCCCACATCATTTGCAGTCCCCCCACATCATTTGCAGTCCCCATCACCCCCACATCATCATTTGCAGTCCCCTATCCCCCCTTCACTTCATCTGCAGTCCCCCTTACTTCATTTGCAGCCCCAATCATTTCATGTGTAGTACCCCCTCAAATACACTTTATCATTTGCAGCCCCCTATTATTTCATCATGTACAGTACTCCCTAAAACACACCCCATCATCTGCAGTCTCACTCCCCCCCACCTCACCTCACCTATTAAAAAAACAAAAATGTTTTTTATACTTACCTCAGTCGTTCCCGGGGCGTCTAGTGTTTCCAGCAGTGAAGCAGCAGCTAGAATGTATGGGCTGCTGAGAGGACCTGACAGGAGCCCCTACATTCTAGCACATTCACTACTGAGACGGCTAGAATGTATGGGCTGTAGTCAGGACCTGCAGGGAGCCCATACATTCTAGCCACAGCCGAGCAGGAGCTGTGCAGCCGACTAGGTGAGACGGCCGTGCACAGCTCCAAAAAGGCTCCCGGGCCCCAGCGCCGCAGTGCACAGTATTTTACTGCATGATGGGGCCCGATCAGTAGAAGCACAACAGTGGGGCCCCGGATCTGCGGGCCCCTCTGTGTACTGCTGCTGACCGGGCCCCATACAGCAGTAATGGCTGTAATGCCCTGATGGCGGCCCTGCCCTGGCCACCCGCATCACATATATACAGTTCCATTGTCTCACTTGCCTGATTCTCCAAGGCCTCTCCTAAACACAGAGACACTTCCTCCCTGGTTTTGGCACATAAAGAGACAGAGTCCATTTCCAACTTTAACCAGAGAACTTTACTTGTTTGCAATCACATCACGTCCACATCAGTTACAGCTTCAACACAGAGTTCTGCACCATTCACATTCTTCACGTTCCCTGTGTTCTTCTCCATGTCCTCCAGTTCATACCCGGGACGTCCCGTCCTGCACGGTATCACAGGGTCCTCCCTGTCCGGCTTGACTACACTTAGGGTTCCCATGTCCATTTCACACAAGACAAGAGGGTATCTGCCCAAGTAGCAAGCTGCCACATTTTTTTAAAATTTGTTTATTAATTTCAGAATAAATCATACAATACACACATTTGCATTTGTTATTATCAGTTACAGCATGAAGTACAGATAATTGCAATGCAACATCATGTCTATTATCAATAAAAAACAATATTGCAAGAATAACAAACTGTGCATGTCAAATCACTGGTGTCCTATAAATCACCTATTGTATAACATCAACTACAATAACTACTAATAGTACGCCGCCGAAAAGGAAATTCCAGATAGATTTCACCCTTTAAGTGATGCCCCCAAAACCATAAACCCAGCTTCTTGTATAAATGTTGAATTGGTGTGGACTATAGAGTATGATAGGAGGAGTTCCATCTACCCCAGATCTTCTCGAATTTGCCTGGACATCCTCTATTGTGATATAATGTTCGTTCATACAGGATAATCGAGTTCACCAAATCAACCCATGCTCTGAGAGATGGGCAAGAACCCCCCATCCATCGTAACGTCAACACCTTCCGTGCCAGAAAGAGTGTCTCTCGTAGAAAAATCCCAGTATAATGGTCCCAGGTTTCCGCATCCCACACCCCGAATAGGCAGGTCAATGGCTCAAGTGGGACAGGAATCGACAGTAAAGATGTTAATAGTGTCGTCACCTCTTTCCAATAATGAAGAATAACAGGGCACCTCCAAATAATATGAATAAAATCTGCATCACGTGAGTGACACCGCAAACAATCTGACGAGTGGAGGCAACCCATTTAAAAAAAAAAAAAGTCGAAGCTGCCACATTTTTTGGGAGCAACCTTCCTTACTGTCCTGCTGTGACTCTTGCAGTAGCTCCTGCCCTCACTACTGCTGTCACTGCTTCTTGCACTGCTGCTGTCACTGCTGCACTTCTGGCCTGCTGACTCTTGACGGCTGGTCTTCTTACTTTGAATGTCGCGGAGCCCACTGTGTTGTCCTGGGCTCTTGGGCCCTACGGGACTGCGTGGGATCTCTGGCCCTCCTGGCCTGTCTCAGCTCCCAGGCTCCACTAACTTGTAACAACGAAATCCTCCTTTCTTATCCACAGCTGGCCCCTCCTACGTTAACTATTTACACTACTAAATACTAACATGTCCCCATCTAGTGGACTAACTATATGCTGCACTTTCCCTAACAATGTACAATTAGCAGCACTGAATACATCATGAATACATGGTTTTAACAACATTACAAAGCGACAAAATACATACATTTAACTGGGATGTGTTTGGGGCATAAGACTGCTTTTATGACCGCCTTACACCGGACAGAAGACTACTCTCCTTATCATTCAATACTATTGGTGGACCACTCTGCGCAAAGATGTTAATTTGGTGTCGGCAGCCATAGGCCTCAGGGGTCAAGATTACCCGGCCCTTGTAGAACCAGTCAGTGTCGGACTGGGGTGCTAAGGGCCTACCAATAGCATTGACCGTGGGAGCCCACTTTTCACCTACATTCAAATATTACACTACCCTCGTTCACAAACGTACCTATATCTCTATATAGTAATATACTGGGTAGTTTGGTTAATGAATGTTGATATGCTACTTTTTATGTACAGAGTGAATCAATTGAATTATGCCAAATAACGCCCTTATAGTGGGGTTGGGGGCCCAGATATGCACAGGGGCCCACCGGGGGATTCCCCTGTTACCCTATGGGTCAGTCCGAGCCTGGAACCAGTGTACTCTGATAGTAGGCCCGCTATCCTGACAGCCAGGGGGTAGTTGATGTTCGCAAGGGGAGAGTACTGATACACATCCTGAATTGTGGGGAAAAATAAGTCCATTTAGACCCGATATGCCACCCTTGCTAAGCTGTTCACTGTAAGTAACAATGCAAAAGAGATCAGTTCATGAGTGCATGCTTGCCCTTCTCCTGCCACAACTGTTGCGTTTCCTGTGAAGCATCTGGACCAGGGTGCGAATCAGCTTGTGTCAGCAATTCTTTTACCAGGCGGACTGGCGGATCGCTGTCCTGCGCTTCTGCCCATCCACGGTGGAGCAACGGATTAAATGTGGCCTCTTGCATGACATAGTGCTTGTTCCTCACACAATGGGAGCAATGGGCCGCCTCGGGGCGGTGGAAGGCTGGTAACTCGATTTCTTCTAATGCTTCCGGATCTTCCCCTCACCTGGTGAACTGGGCATCCTGGACAACGCATCAGCATTAGCGTTCTTATGTCCCGCTTTGTACTTGATGGTAAACTCGTAGTTGGACAGCAGGACCATCCATCGCTGCTCCAGTGCACCCAGCTTTGCCGTTTCAAGGTGGATTAGCAGATTATTGTCCGGGTAGATAGTAAACTTAGCTGAAGCCAGGTCGTGCTTGAAAAGCTCCGTTCCCGCCCAGAATATGGCGAGGAACTCCAGTTTAAAGGAACTGTAGTTGTTGTTCCTTTCAGTGGGACGAAGCTTCCTGCTGGCATAGGCAATCACTCTCTGCCTTTTTGCACTTGTGACAGCACTGCTCCTAATCCCACGTTGCTGGCATCAGTATAAAGTATGAATGGTTGGTCATAGTCTGGAGGACTTCATCTTCCGTGAGAGAGAGAGACAACTTCAACCGAGTGAAGGATTCTTCTAGTCTGTTTTTCCACTCGAACGGAGGACTCTTGTTCTTAGTCTTGTTCTTAGTCTTCTTGGATTGGCCCAGTAGCAGGTCTTGTAGAGGTGCGGCTATCTTGGTGAAGCCCTGTATGAATCTCCAATAGTAGCCTACCAACCCTAGGAACTGCCGTACTTCATGAATGTTGTTGAGTTTTGGTCAGCCCCTGATAACGGTGACTTTGTAATGGTCTGGTGCCGCACCTTCGGTGCTTACCACGTGACCTAGCTACTGCATCTTGGGCTTCGGCAGGTGGCATTTGGATGGCTTCACTTTCAGGCCAAAGCTGGACAGGGCTTAGAACACCTAGGCCAGGTGCTTCAAGTGGTCTTCATAGGTCTTGGAGAAGACGATGACGTCATTCAGGTACAACAGAAAGGTTTCAAAGTTCTTGTGCCTGAGGCAACACTCCATCATCCTTGGGAAAATCCGTGATGCGTTGCAAAGCCCGAATGGCATGTAGTTGATCTCGCAGAGGCCCATTGGTGTCGAAACCGCTGTCTTCTCTCTATCCGCCTCTGCCACGGGAACTTGCCAGTACCCACTGGTGATATCCAAGGTGGAGAAATAGTTAGCGGATTTCAGTGCAGCTAGTGATTCCTCAATTCTAGGTAATGGGTAGGCGTCCTTGTGTGTAATACTGTTAATTCGAATGTAGTCAACACACATTCTCATGGTACCATCTTTCTTTTTAACAAGGACTAACGGAGCTGCCCAGTGGCTACAACTATCTCTGATTACCCAGCCTCTTTCATTTCCAGTAACCTATCCTTGGCATGTTGATAGTGTGCTGGGGGAACAGGCCGGTACTTTTCTTTAATGGGCGGATGATCTCCAGTGGGGATATGGTGTTGGACCGCTTTTGCCTGCCCAAAGTCTTGAGGACGTTTGCTAAAGACCCGCTCACACTCTCGAGCCACCCGGTAAGCCCCATGTTTTTGGTGCAAAGGAGTGGAGTCAGTGCCTACGTTTCACCAATCCTCCAGCTGCCCCTCAGAGCCATTGTCCTCCACCTGGTCAGACGAAGCAAGGGTTCTGCTGTCTCTATTGCATTGTTACTTGCAGTGAACAACTTAGCAAGGGTGGCATATCGAGATAAATGGACCTATTTTTCCCCACAATTCAGGATGCGTATCGGTACTCTCCCCTTGCGAACATCGACTACCCCCCTGGCTGTCAGGATAGCGGGCCTACTATCAGAGTACACTGGTTCTACCAGGGCCAGGTAATCTTGACCTTTAAGGCCTATAGCTGCCCAACACCAAATTAACATTTCACTCCTTGGGGGTACTGCAATGGGGAACGGATCACTTACTCTGACACTGCTGACTTCTCCACCAGACAACTCCACCTGTTGTCTCTGCATCAGTGCTTTGATCTTCTTTTGCAGGACTCTATGCTGACTGGAACTGGCGGTCTCGGCTACCTTTTACAACAAAACAATAATTTCTGCAAGACAATGTTTTATTACATTGGTACCTAAAGTGATCATAGGATGGCATTCTCATTTGTCAATATCAACTATAATCAAACCTTGTGACGGCAATTCTACTCGGTCAATCTTAATGGTCACCTCCTTATGCCCCACTTGTGGCAAAGGCTGACCATTGCTGGTGACTATGGTCAGATCATCATCTGGGCTGTGGGTAATATCAGAGTCAGCCCAGTACCGTTTGTAAAGAATATATGGCATAGTCGTCACCTGGGAGCCAGTGTCCAGTAAAGTGTTCATTGGGATGCCATCGATCACAATGGGCAGGACCAGCCATCCTCCCACGTACATGCCTCACCAGCTTTGTGGGCCTGGTCGTCTTACTCCTGGGGTTTGGCCCTCTGCCCCAGGGGTTGCTCGTTTAAATTGCAGAATGTTGCGATGTTTCCCGCCTGGCTGCAGCGGCGACAAATGGGTTGTCCATCCTGGTCATAGTGTTGTAGCTGTTTTCGTTCTGACCCAATGTCAGACATGCCAGATCACCAATGAGGCCAAATTAGGAGGTTACGCCCTTCATTGACAAGCGCACTTGGAGAAAAAGTAAACCGCACACGTGCTGTGAGCAAAGTCACTGTATCTGATCTAGTGAAGCAAGAGGCAGTATTTTATACCATTTACAACAAATGTAATTCTCAATGTAATTCATATAGCCCTCTCCCCACTTACCCCGGGTCATGCTGACCTTTATTTCCCACAAAACCAGAACACGCTGTTTGCTGACTATTGAAAACATATAAGATAAGAAGTATACAATCCTTGAAGAGGAGACTACCAGACTACAGCTTCATAAGAATACATTCTAGCAATTCTAGCTATTAAAGGCAAAAGGCAATTAAAGGCAAAACATTAATCCTTCTATATCAATAGCGATCGTTGTCTCTCCCTCTGATTGGTGGGATCCTCTTCTGCCGTCGCCATGGGACGTCATCTGGACTGGAGGACAGCTGGATCTTCTCCTTTGGGGACTGCATGGTTTTGGTTAGTGTAGCCACACTTTTGGTCAGCTCCTGGATCTGGAGATGAAGTCCTGCAGCAGGGTCATTATCTAGGGTCTGCGCACCTGCCTCGAAGGGGGCCTGTGGAAAGGATGCCAATGCCTGGTGGTATGTAATTGCTGGGTGCCTAAGGGGGCGCTGTGCGGCTGGAATTTGGTTCATACAGCACCCAATGGCCCTATCTTTAAAATGTGCAAAGTCCAGTTCAGGATTTTGTAGGGCCATTATGCGCAGCATTGTCCTGTGGGTGCTGAACAGGAGTCCCTCAATAAATTGCTCGTTTAACAATCTGTCCCCATCTTGCACGCTGTCAGGGTCAACCTGCTTAATGGCCTGCAGCGCCTCCTGGAGATTAAGGGCATAGTCCTGTATACTATCCTGCACCCTTTGTTTGCACCCAAAGAATCTCATTTTAATCTCTGCTGCAGTGCGGGTGTCAAAGTTGTCCTTCAGCCTGGCCAAGATTTGCTTAACAATTCTTTGGTCAGTGTCCAGCCAGGACTTTACCTCTCCCTGAGCTGCACCTGTTAACCGGCCAATGACGATGCTGACCTTTTTATTCTCAGACAGGGGGTACACTTCAAACTGCAGAGTGTCTCCTTAAAATCGCTCAGGGTGTGTGACTCCCCTGAGTACTGCGGTAACCAGGTGTTCCCCGTATGCACGGCATTGATAACAGCATTATGGAAGCTGTGGCTGCGGCTGCCGCTGGATCCGGCCGGTTTATGGGGACTGCGGCCACCGCTGGATCTGGCTGCATCACGGGGCTGCAGCCGCCGCTGAATCTGGCAGCAACATGGGTGCTGCGGCCACCACAAAATTTGGCTGCGTCATTGGGGCTGCGGCTACGTCCGCCGCTGAATCTATACCCGGATTGGACATTTTGTCCTCCCCCTAGTGTACCTCAGCCAGGCCCTGTGCTTCGTTACCGGAGTCAGCGGCTGCCCCACCGGCGGTCTGGATGATGCTCCTTCCGGTTTTCAAGTCGGGGCCTCCTGCTTTTCGTCCGCTCATGGCAGCGTATGGCGCGCAGCTTCCCTGCTCTTTCTTTGACTCTGCCCAAGAAGACACACCCCCACTGCTCCTCGCACGCCACGCGATGTATAAAATGGCGGTTGTCATACAGTTCAACAAAGTCTATGGCGCACAGGACCCAGTTTGTTGGGTCGGTCCATCCTGTTTGACGCCAAAGATGCAACACACGCTAGGGCCATAGGTTACTCAGAACCAGGTCGGATGGTGGTCACGGCATCAGTGACCTGGTCCGTGGCTCTGGGCGTGCCATTAAAAGGGATGGCATATGGAAAGGAATAAAGTTTGTAGGGGATAAAGGGAATGTAACTGACGCCACCTGTGGTACTCCGCCAGGTATGGCTGATGCTGCTTAAAAGGACTGCTGGGGACGATGGTGATGCAGCAAAGATGGTTTGGCTCTCCACAGGTGGAGCGGGGGCCACAGGGCTACCACAACAGTCTATGAGTGATTGTGGATGTTGGGGTGCAGGAATAATTGGAGGACACAGGGACTGTAGTTTCTTTACCTTTAATTGTAGGTGCAGTCCGGAGCACAGGTAACAGGTGGTATTGGTGAGCCGGGCAGCCTGGAAGCAGTTCATAATTCCCCTAGCCAGGTGGGGTTGGAAGCATCCCTACTGCCCTGCTCTTGGGTTCCTGATGCTTGTAGTTCTTATCAAGTCCCTCTCTCAGGCTGTCCAATTAGTGAAACACTACCCGCATGGCAGGCAGCTTGAGCCTGTTCCAAGTGTCACTCCCTTGTGGTGACTCCGCGCTCTGGTATGCGGCTGTGCCTTCAGGTGTCAATTGTGGCCAGGAGACCTGCAATCTCCTGTCCTCCAGATTTGGCTGCGGGGCCTGTAGTTCCCACATGACCACGGACTCCGGTGTCCGCTCTGTTGCGCTCACTCCTGGGGTGAGCTCAGTCGCAGCTCCACCCCCAGGTTTCTCCTCACATGCTTCCTCTCCCTTCACTGTCTCACACTAAACTCTGAACTCTACTGACTAACCCCGCCTCCAGGCCAGAATTTATGGGGAAGCTACCTTAAAAACGGGTTCAGAGCTCCCCCTTCGGGTCTGGAGTCAGGAAAGGTGTTGTATGCCAGCGTACCTGCTAAGGGAATCCCTTCTTGCTTCTAGGCATGGCATCACCTCTTGTGAGGGAGGCAATGCTACTGTGGCACCTGGACTCCTGGGGTGCCACACTTGTCCTTAGTGTGCCCGAAGTAAGACTCCCAAACTGCTTCCGACTGGTCGGTTTCTTCTCTTGCCTGTGCCGTCTGCTCCCTGGCAGCATATTTCCATTGGTTTCATCACGGATCTGCCAGTGTCGGCTGGATGTACCGTCATCTGGGTGATGGTGGATCACTTTTCCAAGATGGCTCTTTTCATCCCGCTCTCCGGTCTTCCATCTGCACCAGTACTGGCAAAAGAATTAATTCTTCAGATTTTTCGTCTCCATGGTCTACCGCTTCACATGGTCTCCGATAGAGGTGTCCAGTTTACCTCTCGCTTCTGGAGGGCCCCCTACTGGATGTTACTTTGGATTTCTTATCTTACCATCCTTAGTACAATGGCCAAGTGGAATGAATCAATCAGATCCTGACTAAATTTGTCTGGCATTTTGGTAATGCTCATCACAGTGACTGGGCTGAGCTCCTGCCTTGGGCTGAATTCTCTTACAATAACCACGTGAGAGATTCTTCAGCCAAATCTCCATTTTTTGTGGTCTACGGTCAACACCCCAAAGCGCTGTTCACTGTGGATGTCACCTCCGATATTCCAGCTGCCGATTCCCTCATCAGGAACGTTTTTAAGATCTGGGAGGACACCAAAGTGCCTTTGGTAAAATCCTCCGAACGAATGAAAAGACACGCGGATAACAGACGTTTGGATTCACCTCTGTTTCATCCTAGAGATAACGTCTGGCTATCATCTAAGTATGTCCACCTCAAGATACCATCCTATAAATTGGGTCCTCGCTTCATTGGTCTCCTCAAGGTGTTGAAACAGATTAATCCAGTAGCCTACAAACTCAAACTCCCGACCTCCTTGCGACTCCCCAATTCCTTCCATGTGTCTCTTCTCAAACCTGTTGTCCTCAGTTGTTTTTTCAAGGTTACTGGTGCCACTTCAACTCCTGTCAGTGCTGAGGACATTTTCGAGGTAGAGAACATTTTGGCCGACAAGATGGTAAGCAGAAAGACCTTCTTTCTTGTGGATTGGAAGGGGTTTGGTCCTGAGGAGAGGTACTGGGAGCCCAGAGAGAACATCCATACCCCTCTCCTGCTTCTTCTGAATCTGCTGCTGCCCAGAGTGCACGCACTCCTAGCTGGTCTCCAGGGACTGTGCTTAGAGCGCGCGCGCATACACTTCCTCTTTCTTTCTTTTTTTTTTTTTTTTTATAAATCTGTTTATTAAGTTTCTCAACATAAAACAAAACAATCATATAAAAGTAGTTAATTCAACAGTAACTCCCTTCCCTTGAGCCCACCCATAACCCTCCCACCTAACCACTTCCTCTTTCTTAATGGGTCTTCGTGCCTTCCTCTAAAATGTACCCAGCCAATGACTGGAGGTCTCTTACTGTTTAAACCGCCTCCTCCAACATGGAGGAGCCTGTGCAATGTTGTGAGTTTGTTCCTAACACACTTGTCAGTTCTCGGGTCCCTGTACTAGCATCTCAGTCTGCTGCACCCACCAGTGGTCACCTCAACGGCAGCAGAGCCAGCTGCACCTACCAGTGCTCACCTCAATGGCAGCAGAGCCAGCTGCACCCGCCAGTAGGGTTGAGCGAAACGGGTCGAAAATATTCAAAAGTCGACGACTTTTGGCAAAGTCGGGTTTCATGAAACCCGACCCGACCCCTGTGTGGGGTCGGCCATGAAGTCGGCGATCTTTTGAATCTAGAATCGGAATTCCGATACCGATTCCCGATATGTTTATATCGGGAATTGGTATCGGAATTCAGATTTAAGTGTAAAATAAAGAATTAAAATAAAAAATATCGCAATACTTACCCTCTGACGCGCCCTGGTACCAACCGGGAACCTTCCTTCCTTAGAAACAGCCTTCCAGGACCTTGCGGTGACGTTCGCGGTGACGTCGCGGCTTGTGATTGGCCGCGCGGCCGCCCATGTGACCGCTCGCGCGGCCAATCACAAGCCACGACGTCACCGCGACGTCACCAAAGGTCCTGGAAGGGCTGATTCTTAGGAAGGAAGGCTGCCGGAAAGAAGCAGGGCGCGTCCGAGGGTGAGTATATTCCTATTAGGTATATACTCACCCTCGGACGCGCCCTGCTTCTTTCCGGCAGCCTTCCTTCCTAAGAATCAGCCCTTCCAGGACCTTCGGTGACGTCGCGGTGACGTCACGGCTTCTGATTGGCCGCGCGAGCGGTCACATGGGCGGCCACGCGGCCAATACAAGCCGCGACGTCACCGCGAACGTCACCGCAAGGTCCTGGAAGGCTGTTTCTAAGGAAGGAAGGTTCCCGGTTGGTACCAGGGCGCGTCAGAGGGTAAGTATTGCGATATTTTTTATTTTAATTCTTTATTTTACACTAAAATATGGATCGCAGGGCCTGAAGGAGAGTTTCCGCTCCTTCAGACCCTGGGAACCATGGAAACCCAATGCACTGCATTGGGTTTCGGGTTTCGTCCGACCCCGACCCCGACTTTTTTATAGGATCGGCCGATTTCACTCGACCCGACTTTTGAAAAAGTCGGGTTTCGTGAAACCCGACCCGATCCTATAAAAGTAAAGGTCGCTCAACCCTACCCGCCAGTGTTCACTTCAACAGAAGTAGAGCCAGCTGCACCCACCAGTGCTCACCTCAAAGGCAGCACAGCCAGCTACACCAGCCAGTGCACACCTCAATGGCAGCTGAGCCAGCTGCACCCATCAGTGTTCACCTCAACAGCAGCAGAGCCAGCTGCACCCGCTAGTGCTCACCTCAACGGCAGCCGAACCAGCTGCACCCGCCAGTGCTCATCTCTCCATCAGACTGTCCTGTCTGCATCTGCGGTTCCTGTCAACTTCTCTACCTGTCTGCATCTGTTGGACATCCCTCAGGGCCATTACAGCTATTTGCTCCTTGGGGTCAGCCGCCATCTACTCAAGGTCAGACCTGGAGTAGCACATGGATCACCTCCCTTGTCTCTCCACAGACTGCGGTGTCATTAGCTGCTGTGTGTCCGTGGTCGGATTGGGTGAGGCTCCTAGTCACGCCCCTCCAGGTCTTCCTTGGGCTTTGGTGCAGTGGATCCACCACCCAGCACATTACACTCAGGTTCTGTGCTATACATAATGAGTACACTATATACTAAGGGACTGTACTATACATAATAAGTGAGTACACTATATACTAAGGGACTGTGTTGTGCTATACATAATAGGCTACATTCCTGTATCCGTGTGCAGTGTCGGGGTGGTGCTCACTTTTACAGACTCATTGAGCATGTCCTATTCTGATCCTCAAAATCGGATCAGAACAGAACATTCTCTGACCCTCACGGATCTCATTCTCAGATCCGTGATTTTCATGTATGTGTGAATGAACATATAAAACTATAAGTCAGCGTGCCATCTGATAAAAAAAACTGGAAGCAGACGGACATTTCACACAAATGTGAGAATGTAGAATAAGGGATTTTACCAAAAACATTATCACACCAAATCACATAGTCCAGATACTGATTAGAGCCGGTTTTATCTTGTTTGTTCTCCATTTGGTCAGACCTTCATGTCGATATCTCCCAGCTATGACTCGTCTTGTCACGATGATGTTCGCAGCCATGAAAATAACGAGGTCACATACTGTATATTGTATGCATTCATGTGTCTCTCCCTAAATACACATATGTACCCCACCATTAATATACTATTAGCCATGCACCATTGAAAATATAAAGTGATAAGCAGCACTGTACCCCCCATCTATAATATAAAGCTGGGAGCGTCACTCTGTCTAAAGCCTTTATAGACTGCGCAAGCACAAGAGCCTGCGCAGTCTGGACCCCACAGAGTGACGCATCCGGGGATGAGAATTGTGGCCCACAAGATTGCGGTATGCGTAAGCACTGAACGCATACCGCCATCTCTGATGGAGAAGCAGGGATGTGCCAGGAGGGTGAGAATGCAATATTCACCTGTCCTCGTTCCACCGCCGGGCTCTGTCTTCCGCATTCTCTAGCTGTGACGTTCAGGTCAGAGGGCGCCATTACGTGGTTAGTGTGTGCCCTCTGACTGAACAGTCACAGCCAGAGGACCCGGAAGACAGAGCGGCGCTCGGCGGTGGAAAAGGGGACAGGTGAATATCGCAAATGCCGGAGGCCTGAGCCAGCAGCGACCCCGGCACCTGACCCCCATTGCGCGCCGCTGTCCCCGTTTACTCAGGCCCCCGGCACTCGGTGCCCAGCAATGAGAGGTACACTGTGTTCCAAATTATTATACAAATTATATTTTTCTCGGATTTTCCTAAATGATCGGTGCAAATGACAGTCAGTCTAATAAAAGTCATCACCCGTTAGAGTATACATCAAATTTTATTGAAGAAACCTCCCAATGATAACAGTATAATCGCCAAAATAAATAAAAACTCAAAATGCACTATTCCAAATTATTAGGCACAGTAGAATTTCTACACATTTTATATGTTTTAAAGAACTGAAAATGCTCATTTGTGGAATTTGCAGCATTAGGAGGTCACATTCACTGAACAAAGCAGCTATTTAACTCCAAAACATCCTAACAGGCCAAGTTACATGTTAACAAAGGACCCCTTCTTTGATATCACCTTCACAATTCTTGCATCCATTGAACTTGTGAGTTTTTTGGAGAGTTTCTGCTTGTATTTGTTTGCATGAAGTCAGAATAGCCTCCCAGAGCTACTGTTTTGATGTGAACTGCCTCCCACCCTCATAGATCTTTTGCTTGATGATACTCCAAAGGTTCTCTGTACGGTTGAGGTCAGGTGAAGATGGTGGCCACACCATGAGTTTATCTCCTTTTATGCCTATAGCAGCCAATGACTCAGAGGTATTCTTTGCAGCATTAGATGGTGCATTGTCATGCATGAAGATGATTTTGCTCCTGAGGGCACGTTTCTGCTTTTTAGACCATGGAAAAAAGTTGTCAGTCAGAAACTCTAAATACTTTGCAGAAGTCATTTTCACACCTTCAGGAACCTTAAAGCGTCCTACCAGCTGTTTCCCCGTGATTCTGGCCCAAAATGTGACTCCTCCACCTCCTTGCTGACGTCGCAGCCTTGTTAGGACATGGTGGCAATCCACCAACCATCCACTGCTCCATCCATCTGGACCATCCAGGGTTGCTTGACACTCATCAGTAAACAAGACTATTTGGAAATTAGTGTTCATGTATGTCTGGGCCCACTTTAACCATTTCTGCTTGTGAACACTGTTTAAGGGTGGCTGAATAGTAGGTTTATGCACCACAGCAAGCCTTTGAAGGATCCTACACCTTGAGGTTCGAGGGACTCCAGAGGCACCAGCAGCTTCAAATAACGGTTTGCTGCTTTGTAATGATATTTTGGCAGCTGCTCTCTTAATCCCATGAATTTGTCTGGCAGAAACCTTCCTCATTATGCCTTTATCTGCATGAACTCTGTCTATGCTCTGTTTCAGTCACAAATCTCTTCACAGTATGATGACCACTCTTAAGTTTTCGTGGAATATCTAATGTTTTCATACCTTGTCCAAGGCATTGCACTATTTAATGCTTTTCAGCAGCAGAGAGATCCTTTTTAGTTCCCATATTACTTGAAACCTGTGGCCTGCTTAATAATGTGGAACATAATTTTTAAGTAGTTTTCCTTTAATTAGAATCACCTGGAAAACTAATTATCACATGTGTTTAAGATTGATTTCAGTGATCCATTGAGCCCTGAGACACAATACCATCCATGATTTTATTTGAAAAACATAACAATTAAATCTTTATGACACTTAAATCCAAGTTGCATAATAATTTGGAACACAGTGTATGTCATACAGGGAATATTATGCTATGGAGCATCTTATGGGGCCATCATTCTTTATGGAGCAGCATATGGGGTACATTATGCTATGGAGCATCTTACAGGACCATCAATCTTTATGGAGCAGCATATGGGGCATATTATGCTATGGAGCATCTTATAGGGCCATCAATCTCTATGGAGCAGCATATGGGGCATATTATGCTATGGAGCATCTAATGGGGCCATCAACCTTTATGGAGCAGCATACGGGACATATTATGCTATGGAGCATCTTATGGGAGTATGGGGGCCATCAACCTTTATGGAGCAGCATACGGGGCATATGGATGGGAGAAGAACATGACAGAATGGGGGCGCAGTATGGGAGCAGCACATTACAGAATGGGGGCGCAGGATGGGAGCAGCACATGACAGGATGGGGACGCAGGATGGGAGCAGCACATGACAGGATGGGGACGCAAGATGGGAGCAGCACATGACAGAATGGGGGCGCAGGATGGGGGCAGTACATGACAGGATGGGGCGAAGGATGAGAGCTGCACATGACAGGATGGGGGCGCAGGACAGGTGCAGCACATTACAGAATGGGGGCGCAGGATGGGTGCAGCACATTACAGAATGGGGGCGCAGGATGGGTGCAGCACATTACAGAATGGGGGCGCAGGATGAGAGCAGCACTTGACAGGATGGGGGCGCAGGATGGAAGCACCACATGACAGGATGGGGGCGCAGGATGGGAGCAGCACATGACAGGATGGGGCGCAGGATGGGAGCAACACATTACAGGATGGGGTGCAGGATGAGAGCAGCACATGACAGGATGGGGGCGCACGATGGGAGCAGCACATGACAGGATGGGGCGCAGGATGAGCGCAGCACATGACAGGATGGGGGCGCAGGATGGGGGCACCACATGACAGAATGGGGGCGCAGGATGGGAGCAGCACATGACAGAATGGGACCGCAAGATATGAGCAGCACATTACAGAATAGGGAGCAGCACATGACAGAATGGGAGCAGCCCATGACAGAATGGGGCCACAAGATGGGAGCAGCACATGACAGGATGGGGGCGCAGGATGAGAGCAGCACATGTCAAGATGGGGCCGCAGGATGGGAACAGCACATGACAGAATGGGGGCGCAGGATGGGAGCGGCATATGACAGAATGGGGGCACAGGATGGGAGCAGCACATGACAGCACAGGATGGGGGTGCAGGATGGGAGCACCACATGACAGGATGGGGGCGCAGGATGGGAGCACCACATGACAGGATGAGGGCACAGGATGGGAGCACCAAATGACAGGATGGGGGCGCAGGATGGGAGCACCACATGACAGGATGGGGGCACAGGATGGGAGCACCACAGGACAGGATTGGAGCGCAGGATGGGAGCAACACATTACAGGATGGGGGTGCAGGATGAGAGCAGCACATGACAGGATTGGGCGCAAGATGGGAGCAGCACATGACAGGATGGGCACAGGATGAGCGCAGCACATGACAGGATGGGGGCGCAGGATGGGAGCACCACATGACAGAATGGGGGCGCAGGATGGGAGCAGCACATGACAGGATGGAGGCGCAGGATGGGAGCACCACATGACAGGATTGGGGCGCAGGATGGGAACACATGAGAGGATTGGGGCGCAGGAATTGAGCATATGACAGGATGAGGGCACAGGAAGATAGTAGCACATGACAAGATGGAGGCACACAAAACAGGATGAGGGCGCAGGATGGGGGCTTCACATGACAGGAAGGGGGCGCAGGATGGGAGTAGCATATGACAGGATGGGGGCGCAAGATGGTAGCAGCACATGACAAGATTAGGGCGCAGGATGGAAGCAGCACATACCAGGATGGAGACCATATACCAATATAAATGCTCACCACCCGGGCGTAGAACGGATTGAATAGCTAGTTAACTATAATCTTTGACTCCCTATAATATATTGCAGCGCTAAAACATGTAAACTTGAAAACACAAAATTTGAACTGCATTACTGCACTAGAAATATGAAAAATGAGAGCTTTTAGCGCATAAAAATGGCCAATTTTATGTGTACCTGGAAAAGAAAACATATGAGAAAAATGCGTATTAAGAACAAATCTTTATTGAAAAAAGTATAAAAAATACTGAGAACCATAGAAAAACATACAAATTTAAAAAATCTGGTAGCCAACAAGATGCTCAAAATGTGAGCCAAGCAAATATATGCGGCACCCCTCCTGGATAAACAGCATTACAAGCAAATAATAATCCACATATCAATGTGTTCATAGGACTGACACACATCCAAGTTGTGAGTTAGAGAGCAATACTTTGGGTAATCTGTCAGGGACATCAAGCCATAGCGGCATATCTAAATCCTCCTACCCGGTAATGCCCATAATCATAAGAACAGTGTATGTCAGTGTACTCACACGGAGATGTCAGTCCTTGCTGGTGTCCAGGAGATGGTGCCACAGCCCCCACGACGCAATACTATATATATTTAGCGTCTGTTGGATTTAGGGGTATGTGTTAGGCTTTATGTGTACCTGGTAGCCCCTTTACGGCATCTCTCTTATACCAGGTCCTAAACTTGCCTTACCTCGCTGAGAATAAACGTCTCCATCTGAATGGGTACATGTGAAACCTCTTCTTAGACTAAAATTCTCTCTCTCTGTGGAGGGGTATTGGACCTGCTGTAATTAAAACACCTGAAGCTAGGAGGCGGAGTGCACGATCAGAAGGCTAAAGAATACATTTAAAAAAGGACCTGGTATAAGAGAGATGCCGTAAAGGGGCTACCAGGTACACATAAAATTGGCCATTTTTATGCGCTAAAAGCTCTCATTTTTCATATTTCTAGTGCAGTAATGCAGTTCAAATTTTGTGTTTTCAAGTTTACATGTTTTAGCGCTGCAGTGTGCTGCCTTATTTACTTAACTATATACGAGTTGGCGACTCTAGGTTCAGCACCTGTTCACACTTAGTCTATGTTTGGATGTGCCGGTCAGGTTTTTGAAATGTATTCTTTAGCCTTCTGATCGTGCACTCCGCCTCCTAGCTTCAGGTGTTTTAATTACAGCAGGTCCAATACCCCTCCACAGAGAGAGAGAATTTTAGTCTAAGAAGATGTTTCACATGTACCCATTCAGATGGAGACGTTTATTCTCAGCGACGTTTATTCTCAGCGAGGTAAGGCAAGTTTAGGACCTGGTATAAGAGAGATGCCGTAAAGGGGCTACCAGGTACACATAAAATTGGCCATTTTTATGCGCTAAAAGCTCTCATTTTTCATATTTCTAGTGCAGTAATGCAGTTCAAATTTTGTGTTTTCAAGTTTACATGTTTTAGCGCTGCAGTGTGCTGCCTTATTTACTTAACTATATACGAGTTGGCGACTCTAGGTTCAGCACCTGTTCACACTTAGTCTATGTTTGGATGTGCCGGTCAGGTTTTTGAAATGTCCCTATAATATATATTATTGAGTCCCTGACTCTCCCAATTACCTGTAAGGCTATGTGCACACGGAAAGCATGCAAGGTTTTACAGTACAGGAAAAGTGAATGAGATCCCTGAAGTCTCATGAACACTCTGCTTATTTTTTTCCTTGCAGCTTTGCAGCAGATTAAAATCTGCATAATGTCAATTCTTGCAGCGTTTTTCACCTGTACTAATGGGGAAAAATACGTAACAAAAGCATGGCAAAAACGTGGGAAAAAAAGGTGTATTTTACTTTTATTTTTCTTCCTGCCAACACATTAGAATTTTGCAAAATTGCAAATCCTGAACGTGTACACATAGCTTTAGTCCCTGTCCTGTGTCCCCATCATTCATTAGAAGTACTTTATAGCATCAAAATGAATTTGGAAGTGGGAGAAGGCGCTAACAAGTACTGAGCATCCTCCGCCACCTCCCAATTTATTACAAGTTCCTGACAGCATCTTCTCCGACCTTTCAGTTCATTATAAAGAGTCTTATGCACCTTATCACCTCCTTTCTCAATCCCCAATCAATTTTAAGCCCCTGATAGCATCACAATGAATTGTGAGAAGGGGGAGGACGCTATCAGGGGCTTAGCACCCTCCTCCATCACCCAATTAATTTTACACCCATATCTAACGTCTTTCTCCTCCTCCCCGTTCGTAAGTCCATTATAAGTCCCCCTTCCTCCCATCCCAAACCCCACATCCTTCATTGTCCTCCTCCCTCCTGCATCCCATCAATGCCTTCTCCAACACCCCCATCAATGCCTTCTCCACCACCGCAATCAATGCCCTGTTCAACATCCTAATCATTGCCCTCCCCCATCACCTCCATCATTGCCTTCTCCACCGCCTCATTACCCTCTCCACCCTCATCATTGCCTTCTCCCCCACCACTCCCATCATTACCCTTTTCACCACCTCCATCATTGCCTTCTCCCCCACCACTCCATCATTGCCTTCTCCTCCACCACCCCATCATTGCTCTTTTCACCACCTCTATAATTGCTTTCTCATCTACCACTGCCATCATTGCCCTTTCCACCACCCCTATCATTGCTTTCTCCCCACCACCCCATCACTGCCCATTCCACAACCTCCATCATTGCCTCCTCCCCCACCACCTCCATCATTGCCCTTTCCACCACCACCATCATTGCCTTCTCCCCCACCACCCTCAACATTGCCTTTTCCACAATGTAAATAGGACACATACAGTATATTGTATGCATACATGTCTCTCCCCAAATACAGATATGTACCCCACCAGTAATATATTATTAGCCACGCACCATTAAAAATATAAAGTGATAAGCAGCACTGTGCCCCCCCATTAACTATAATCTCTGACTCTCAATAATATATATTAGTCAGTCTCTGACTCTCCCAATTACCTGTAAGGCTATGTGCACACGGAAAGTATGCAAGGTTTTACAGTACAGGAAAAGTGAATGAGATTCTTGAAGTCTCATGCACACGCTGCTTATTTTTTCCTTGCAGCTTTGCAGCAGATTAAAATCTACATAATGTCAATTCTTGCAGAGTATTTCACCCGTACTAATGGGGAAAAATACGTAACAAAAGCATGGAAAAACGTGGGAAAAAAAGATGTATTTTACATTTATTTTTCTTCCTGCCAACACATTAGAATTTTGCAAAATTGCAAATCCTGAACGTGCGCACGTGTGCACATAGTCTTAGTCCCTGTCCTGTGTCCCCATCATTCATTATATGTACTTTATAGCATCAAAGTGAATTTGGAAGTGGGAGAAGAAGCTATCAGGTACTGAGCATCCTCCGCCACCTCCCAATTCATTACAAGTTCCTGACAGCATCTTCTCCCACCTTTCAGTTCATTATAATGAGTACTATGCACCTTATCACCTCCTTTCTCAATCCCCAATTTTAAGTCCCCGATAGCATCACAATGAATTGTGAGAAGGGGGAGGACGCTATCAGGAGCTTAGTACCCTCCTCCATCACCCAATTCATTTTACATCCATATCTAACCTCTTCCTCCACCTCCCCCTGTTTGTAAGTCCATTATAAGTCCCTCTTCCTCCCATCCCAAACCCATCCTTCATTGTCCTCCTCCCCTTGCATCCCATCATTGTGCTCTCCACCACCTCCATCAATGCCTTCTCCACCATCCCCATCATTGCACTCTCCACCACCTCCATCATTGCCTTCTCCAGCATCGCAATCATTGAGCTGTCCAACATCCTAATCATTGCCTTCTTCACCATCTCCATCATTACCCTCTCCACCACCTCCATCATTGTTCTCCCTCTCCACCCCCATCATTGCCTTCTCACCCACCACCCCATCATTACCCTTTTCACCACCTCCATCATTGCCTTCTCCTCCACCACCCCATCATTGCCCTTTTCACCACCTCTATAATTGCTTTCTCCTCCACCACTGCCATCATTGCCCTTTCCAACACCTCTATCGTTGCTTTCTCCCCACCACCCCATCACTGCCCATTCCACCACCTCCATCATTGCCTCCTCCCCACCACCTCCATCATTGCCCTTTCCACCACCACCATTGCCTTCTCCCCACCACCCTCAACATTGCCCTTTCCACCTCCTCCATCCTTGCCTTCTCCCCCACTACTCCCATCATTGCCCTTTCCCCCACCTCTATCATTGCTTTCTCCCCATTACCTCCATCACTGCCTCCTCCATTACCACCTCCATAATTGTCCTTTCCACCACAATCATTGCCTTCTCCCTCACCACCCCATCACTGCCCTCTCCATCACCCACATCATAGCCCTCTCCACCACCTACAGATAATTTTATTTATATAGCGCTAACATATTCCGCAGCGCTTTACAAATTTACAAATACAGATACACACACACCACTCCACACATATACACATACATCTACACCACCTACACACATATACACACACAGCACCATTCACCTCTCCGCATCTTCGTCGCCTGCAGCTTTCTCGCTGACACAGACGCGCACTCAATACTGATGTTATTTAGAGGCACTACTGTGTCAGACAGGAAGCGCAGGCAGGACAGATTCCTGCAGCTTCGCTCAGCTGCCATTTTCTCCTATAGGAAGCGGAGCTGCAGGGATCGCTCACTACCTGTCGCACATGAGGGCAATCTGGCCAGGGGCCCCTCGGGTCCTGATAAACAGACCATATTGCCCTCAGTGTTAGCAACCTGCAGGGGCCCTCCTCCACCTCCGGGCGTGATGCAGCCACTCCGGCTGCACTTGACAGCCGGCTCATAGATCATCCAACTCCCAGTCCGGGGGCTTCAGAATGCAGCCGAGGGGGAGACACTTCGGACCACCACATTAGGCGGCCCGACTGCACCCTCCTACCAGCTGCGCCCAAGGACATGGCTTGGCTGCCCCCCCACTAGATACGCCTCTGGCCTCCAGGAGGTTGCAGCTCTGTAATATGACAGCACTGGAGGATAATGGCTTCCTGGTCCATTCACGGTTGATTCTTCTCATATCTTGGGCAGTTAATGTGAATGTTTTATTCTCAACACATTCTTTCTGACCCTGTTGACTATCTAATATATAAAGCTGAATGTGTGTGTGTATGTATGTATGTATGTATGTCTGGGATTGGCATCTGCACTGTCGCAGCTACAGCCACAAAATTTTGCACAGTCACACATCTGGACCCCGAGAGCGTCATAGGCTATGTTGTGAAGCGAAATTTTAACCCCGCGCGTTCCAATTCACTAAACAATTTTGCCCCTATCTACATAATGGGGAAAAAGTGAATGGAAAAGTGTTGGAGGCATCGCAGCTACAGCAACAAAATTTTGCACAGTCACACGTCTGGACCCTGAGAGCGTCATAGGCTATGTTGTGAGGTGAAATTTTAACCCCGCGCTTTCCAATTTACCAAACAATTTTGCCCCTATCTACATAATGGGGAAAAGTGAAAGGAAAAATGTTGGAGGAAAATTGACAGCTGCCAGATGTGAACAAGGGGGACTTCAAGAGTGAGAGTGATGGCGCCAAAGAGTATATACCGTACAGTTGCTAAGGTGGGGCCCCGACATGGGATACTCACCACACACGGGGATATGAACACACACACAAAAGGCGCCACAAACTACCACGTGCTTGAACACATATACCACCCTCAGCACATTTCACCACACATACACCAACCTCGCCACATAAAAGTCGAAACACAAGTCGCCACTCAAAACTCATCACGCGCAAAACTCGCCACATGCAAAACTAGGCTCACGCAAAACTCACCACACGTGCAAAACTCTCCTCATGGAAAACTCGCCACACGCAAAACTTGCAGATGCGGAAAAATTGCCACATGCACAAAAGTTGCAACACATGCAAAAGTTGCCTCACACAAAACTTGCACATACTCAAAACGCACCAACTCGCCACGTGCAAAACTCGCCATCCGCTAAACTTACTGCACACAACTTGCTACACTAACCTGTCACATGCAACTCGACACACAAAAAGTTGCTACACGCATGTCGCCACACAAAACTCATCTCACAAAAGTCGCTACATGCATGTCGCCACATGCAACTCAACACACACAATGTCAAATATGAAATACAGTCTGTATAGAGTCTTGTGCTTGAGTGCCAGGAAACACAGAAGACACAGGCTTGTTTACAATAATACTTTTGATGGTTCTGTGATCAAACCTCATTATCTTTGCAATTTCATGAGTGCTGCATCCCTCTGCAAGACTTATAGCAATTTTTGCCTTTTCAGAATTAATTAAAGGGGTTGTACACTACTTAGATTACCCCTTCTCATTCTCCATGGTGGACCCCATTAAAATACAAAACACCTATACACACCTCTGGTGCCGGCGTCTTTCCAGCAGTGTCGGCACTTGCGTTCCCGATGCTCACGTCTGGTTGTTATGTCATGTGAGCCCTGCACCCATTGAAAACTGGCTTCACTGCCCCGGCCTTCAGACATATTGAACATCAACAGGAAGTCATAACTGCAGCTGCATTCTGACTTCCTCTTGTTGATTTGTCTGAAGGCAGGACAGTGAAGCCGGTGCTCATTGGTTGCAGGGCTCACGTGACATAACCGGACGATCTCTTTAAATCTTCTTTTTTGGCCCATTTTGCCTGAGGAAAAAAAGCTGCCTCAAAATTCTGTACACAGCATAGAGTGAAAGATGCCAGTGTCTAAATGACGCTGTGTCCACATGCCTGGGGTATTTAAGGCGCTGCTGAACCAATCGAGCTTTTCCAAGGATAAGCAGCTTCCGGAAAATCAGCGGTCTTTTTCCTGAAGCGGCTTAGCTGGTGATCTTGCCCCAAAAAAGCGTTTTCTGAGGTGGCTTCTGATTCACAGTCCGTATACAAATCTCTTACAAATGGTCTGGTCTGACTACGGGTCTCCTGAAACGAACTCACAGCCTTACATGTGTCTATGAAGCTGCAAATCGGTAGGTTCGTGGTCAGACCAGGCATTATGCTTCGTATAGATTGTGAAACACACTTGTGTGAACCTAGCCGAATCCTACGCAATCAAACAAAGTCCAGCTCACCATGATCGACATCCTTGGAAACTCGGAGCACGGAATCGCTGTGTCAAGGCGTGGAGACGTCAGGGAAGAAATGAGGAATCCAGCTCAACGAGATAGTGAAAAAACTCTTTTCTTTATTCACTTGAAAAATGTGTTCAGTGGAGGATAAAAACATCAGCCATTACAAAGAATAAAATGCGATACAAACGCGTTTCTTGTGATCAAACTAAGGGTGATCACCAGAAACGCGTTGATATCGCATTTTATTCTTTGTAATGGCTGATGTTTTTATCCTCCACTGAACACATTTTTCAAGTGAATAAAGAAAAGAGTTTTTTCACTACCTCGTTGAGCTGGATTCCTCATTTCTTCCCATATTCACCATGCCTATTTTGAAAAATCACCACAAAAAAAAGACAAAAACGCAATGCAGGCTTATGGTATGTTAACAAGAAGGGCCTGATTTATCAAAGCTTTCACACCAGGATTCTAGCGAGAAACTTTTGAAAAGTCGCAAAATGTAGGCGCAAATTGCACAAAATTCTGCGACATTTGGCGTTTTCACACCAGTTTCTCCCAGCTCTAACAAAATGTTAGGGCTGGGGCGGGATGAGGCGCGACATGACACCACAACTTGTCTAATTTATGACTGGCTGTGGCGTTCACTACAACAGAAATCTCACTCCAGTATCTGACTGGCATAAGATGTCTGGCGTGGTGCTCGGAGGAGCGCTGCCACTCGTCAAGATGCTCCAACATCATGAAAAGCCATGCACCTCTTCGTGGATCAGGAGTGTCCGACTTCATCATGGAGGCGCAGTCTCTTTCAGGCGGATTTGCTCTGAAAACTTCACCTAAAAGAAGCACATAAGACATGCCGAAAATAATGAACACATATACCTCTTTGTAAGGCTGCCGTCACACTAGCGAGTTTTACGGACGTATGAGCGCATAAAATACGTCCGTAAAACACGCCTACCAAACGTCCCAATTATTCTCTATGCCCCTGCTCCTATCTGCCGTATTTTACTGATCCGTATTATACGGCTTTGTACGGCCGTAGAAAATCGCAGCATGCTGCGTTTGTCACCGTATTGCGCAAAAAAAAACGCCAATGAAAGTCTATGGAAGCCAGAAAAATACGGATTACACACTGACCAGCAGTGTGACTTGCGAGAAATACGCAGCGGTGTTAGAGAGAAAAGCCGGCAATTCAGTGCGGTGTACAGTAAAATCACACTGACAGCTTACAGCTTACACATAGAATAGGTATATATATATATATATATATATATATGTCAGTGAGACACATATATGAATATATATTATTACTTCATACAGCGCTAGATAGCTTTAAAGCCGGTAATTCAATTACCGGCTTTTGCTATCTCCTTCCTAAACCCGACATGATATGAGACATGGTTTACATACAGTAAACCATCTCATATCTCCAATTTTTGTATATTCCACACTACTAATGTTAGTAGTGTGTATGTGCAAAATTTGGCCGTTCTAGCTATTAAAGTAAAGGGTTAAATGGTGAAAAAAATTGGCGTGGGCTCCCGCGCAATTTTCTCCTCCAGAGTAGTAACGCCAGTGACTGAGGGCAGATATTAATAGCCTGGAGAGGGTCCATGGTTATTGCCCCCCCCCCGGCTAAAAACATCTGCCCCCAGCCACCCCAGAAAAGGCACATCTGGAAGATGCGCCTATTCTGGCACTTGGCCACTCTCTTCCCATTCCCTTGTAGCGGTGGGATATGGGGTAATGAAGGGTTAATGCCACCTTGCTATTGTAAGGTGACATTAAGCCAAATTAATAATGGAGAGGCGTCAATTATGACACCTATCCATTATTAATCCAATACTAGTAAAGGGTTAAAAAGAACACAAACACATTATTAAAAATTATTTTAATGAAATAAAAACAAAGGTTGTTGTAATAATTTATTCTACGCTCAATCCATCTGAAGACCCTCGCTCTGTAACAAAGAAAAAATAATAAACCAACAATATACATACCTTCCGAAGATCTCTAAGGTCCCACGATGTACCGTAAATCCATCTGAAGGGGTTAAAATATTTTGCAGCCAGGAGCTCTGTTAATGCAGCGGTGCTCTTGGCTGCAAAACCCCAGGGAATGAAGGTAAAGTAGGTCAATGACCTATATTTACCTTCATTCGCGGTGAGGCGCCCTCTGCTGGTTGTTCCTGGAGCGTGGGAAATTTCCTAGAAAGCTCCCAGGCTCGAGTTCATATGAGGGCGCCTCACCGCAAATGAAGGTAAATATAGGTCATTGACCTACTTTACCTTCATTCCCTGGGTGGGACCTTACAGATCTTTGGAAGGTATGTATATTGTTGGTTTATTATTTTTTCTTTGTTACAGAGAGAGGGTCTTCAGATGGATTGAGCGTAGAATAAATTATTACAACAACCTCTGTTTTTATTTCATTAAAATAATTTTTAATAATGTGTTTGTGTTTTTTTTTAACCCTTTACTAGTATTGGATTAATAATGGATAGGTGTCATAATTGACGCCTCTCCATTATTAATTTGGCTTAATGTCACCTTACAATAGCAAGGTGACATTAACCCTTCATTACCCCATATCCCACCGCTACACGGGAATGGGAAGAGAGTGGCCAAGTGCCAGAATAGGCGCATCTTCCAGATGTGCCTTTTCTGGGGTGGCTGGGGGCAGATGTTTTTAGCCAGGGGGGGGCCAATAACCATGGACCCTCTCCAGGCTATTAATATCTGCCCTCAGTCACTGGCTTTACTACTCTGGCGGAGAAAATTGCGCGGGAGCCCACGCCAATTTTTTCCGCCATTTAACCCTTTAATTTAATAGCTAGAACGGCCAAATTTTGCATATACACACTACTAACATTAGTAGTGTGGAATGTGCAAAAAAAATGGAGATATGAGATGGTTTACTGTATGTAAACCATGTCTCATATCATGTCGGGTTTAGGAAGGAGATAGCAAAAGCCGGCAATTGAATTACCGGCTTTAAAGCTATCTAGCGCTGTATGAAGTAATAATATATACATATATGTGTCTACTGACATATATATATATATATATATATATATATAGACAGTATACAGTGCCTACAAGTAGTATTCAACCCCCTGCAGGTTTACACATTTGGAATTAACTTGGCATTGTGACATTTGGACTGTAGATCAGCCTGGAAGTGTGAAATGCACTGCAGCAAAAAAGAATGTTATTTCTTTGTTTATTTTTTTTTTTAAATTGTGAAAAGTCTTTTCAGAGGGTCATTTATTATTCAACCCCTCAACCCACCAGAATTCTGTTTGGTTCCCCTAAAGTATTAAGAAGTAGTTCAGGCACAAAGAACAATGAGCTTCACATGTTTGGATTAATTATCTCTTTTTCCAGCCTTTTCTGACTATTTAAGACCCTCCCCAAACTTGTGAACAGCACTCATACATGGTCAACATGGGAAAGACAAAGGAACATTCCAAGGCCATCAGAGACAAGATCGTGGAGGGTCACAAGGCTGGCAAGGGGTACAAAACCCTTTCCAAGGAGTTGGGCCTACCTGTCTCCACTGTTGGGAGCATCATCCGGAAGTGGAAGGCTTATGGAACTACTGTTAGCCTTCCACGGCCTGGACAGCCTTTGAAAGTTTCCTCCCGTGCCGAGGCCAGGCTTGTCCGAAGAGTCAAGGCTAACCCAAGGACAACAAGGAAGGAGCTCCGGGAAGATCTCATGGCAGTGGGGACATTGGTTTCAGTCAATACCATAAGTAACGTGCTCCACCGCAATGGTCTCCGTTCCAGACGAGCCCGTAAGGTACCTTTACTTTCAAAGCGTCATGTCAAGGCTCGTCTACAGTTTGCTCATGATCACTTGGAGGACTCAGACTGACTGGTTCAAGGTTCTCTGGTCTGATGAGACCAAGATCGAGATCTTTGGTGCCAACCACACACGTGACGTTTGGAGACTGGATGGCACTGCATACGACCCCAAGAATACCATCCCTACAGTCAAGCATGGTGGTGGCAGCATCATGCTGTGGGGCTGTTTCTCAGCCAAGGGCCTGGCCATCTGGTCCGCATCCATGGGAAGATGGATAGCACGGCCTACCTGGAGATTTTGGCCAAGAACCTCCGCTCCTCCATCAAGGATCTTAAGATGGGTCGTCATTTCATCTTCCAACAAGACAACGACCCAAAGCACACAGCCAAGAAAACCAAGGCCTGGTTCAAGAGGCAAAAATTCAAGGTGTTGCAGTGGCCTAGTCAGTCTCCTGACCTTAACCCAATTGAAAACTTGTGGAAGGAGCTCAAGATTAACCCCTTAATCCCATATGACGTACTATCCCGTCCAGGTGACCTGGGACTTAATTCCCATGGACGGGATAGTACGTCATATGCGATCGGCCGCGCTCACGGGGGGAGCGCGGCCGATCGCGGCCGGGTGTCAGCTGCCTATCGCAGCTGACATCCGGCACTATGTGCCAGGAGCGGTCACGGACCGCTCCCGGCACATTAACCCCCGGCACACCGCGATCAAAGATGATCGCGGTGTGCCGGCGGTGCAGGGAAGCATCGCGCAGGGAGGGGGCTCCCTGCGGGCTTCCCTGAGACGATCGGTACACGGTGATGTGCTCACCGTGTACCGAGCGTCTTCTCCCTGCAGTCCCCGGATCCAAAATGGCCGCCGGGCTGCATCCGGGTCCTGCAGGGAGCACTTCCGGGTCAGGATCAGGCTGCAGCTGCAGCTCTAATCCTGCCCGGCTGTATGTAAGATCACCGATCTAACAGAGTGCTGTGCACACTGTCAGATCGGTGATCTGTGATGTCCCCCCCTGGGACAAAGTGAAAAAGTAAAAAAAAAAATTTCCACACTTGTAAAAAAAAAAATAAAAAAAAAATTCCTAAATAAAGCAGAAAAAAAAAATATTATTCCCATAAATACATTTCTTTACATAAAAAAAAAACAAAAAAACAATAAAAGTACACATATTTAGTATCGCCGCGTCCGTAACGACCCGACCTATAAAACTGGCCCACTAGTTAACCCCTTCAGTGAACACCGTAAGAAAAAAAAAAAAAAAACGAGCCAAAAAAACAACGCTTTATTATCATAACGCTGAACAAAGAGTGGAATAACACGCGATCAAAAAGACGGATATAAATAACCATGTTACCTCTGAAAACGTCATCTTGTCCCGCAAAAAACGAGCCGCCATATAGCATCATAACCAAAAAAATAAAAAAGTTATAGTCCTCTGAATAAAGCGATGCCAAAATAATTATTTTTTCTATAAAATAGCTTTTATCGTATAAAAGCGCCAAAACATAAAAAAAATGATATAAATGAGGTGTCGCTGTAATCGTACTGACCCGAAGAATAAAACTGCTTCATCAATTTTACCAAACGCGGAACGGTATAAACGCCTCCCCCAAAAGAAATTCATGAATAGCTGGTTTTTGGTCATTCTGCCTCACAAAAAAATCGGAATAAAAAGCGATCAAAAACTGTCACGTGTCCGAAAATGTAACCGATAAAAACGTCAACTCGTCCCGCAAAAAACAAGACCTCACATGACTCTGTGGACCAAAATATGGAAAAATTATAGGTCTCAAAATGTGGAGACGCAAAAACTTTTTTGCTATAAAAAGCGTCTTTTAGTGTGTGACGGCTGCCAATCATAAAAATCCGCTAAAAAACTCGCTATAAAAGTAAATCAAACCCCCCTTCATCACCCCCTTAGTTAGGCTAGGTTCACATTGCGTTAATGGGTTAACGCTAACGGACAGCGTTGCACGGCGAAAATGTCACAATTAACGCCGTGCAACGGGTCCGTTAGCACAACCATTGACAGCAATGTGATTTTCAGGTGTAGCGCATCGCTAGAGCGTGCCATTTTCGGCTCGCGCTAGCAAGGTGCCATTCTTTTGTGGCGCGCCTCAGACGCTGCTTGCAGCGTCCGCGGCGCGCCCGAGGTCCGATCCCCGATCTTCCAGAGCGGGGACGTTAACGCGACCACTAAACACGACACCTAAAAAGACATTGTGTTAGCGCAATCCGCTAGTGCTAAACGGATTTCCCTAACGCAATGTGAACCTAGCCTTAGGGAAAAATAATAAAATTAAAAAAAATGTATTTATTTCCATTTTCCGGTTAGGGTTAGGGTTAGGGCTAGGGTTGGGGCTAGGGTTAGGGTTTGGATTACATTTACGGTTGGGATTAGGGTTGGGATTAGAATTAGGGGTGTGTCAGGGTTAGGTGTGTGGTTAGGGTTACAGTTGGGATTAGGGTTAGGGGTGTGTTTGGATTAGGGTTTCATTTATAATTGGGGGGTTTCCACTGTTTAGACACATCAGGGGCTCTCCAAACGCGACATGGCGTCCGATCTCAATTCCAGCCAATTCTGCGTTGAAAAAGTAAAACAGTGCTCCTTCACTTCCGAGCTCTCCCGTGCGCCCAAACAGGGGTTTACCCCAACATATGGGGTATCAGCGTACTCGAGACAAATTGGACAACAACTTTTTGGGTCCAAGTTCTCTTGTTATCCTTGGGAAAATAAAAATTTGGGGGGCTAAAAATCATTTTTGTGGGAAAAAAAAGGATTTTTATTTTCACGGCTCTGCGTTGTAAACTGTAGTGAAACACTTGGGGGTTCAAAGTTTTCACAACACATCTAGATAAGTTCCATGGGAGGTCTAGTTTCCAATATGGGGTCACTTGTGGGTGGTTTCTACTATTTGGGTACATCAGGGGCTCTGCAAATGCAACGTGACGCCTGCAGACCAATCCATCTAAGTCTGCATTCCAAATGGCGCTCCTTCCCTTCCGAGCTCTGCCATGAGCCCAAACAGTGGTTCCCCCCACATATGGGGTATCAGCGTACTCAGGACAAATTGAACAACAACTTTTGGGGTCCAATTTATTCTGTTACCCTTGTAAAAATACAAAGCTGGGGGCTAAAAAATCATTTTTGTGAAAAAAAAAAGAATTTTTATTTTCACGGGTCTGCGTTATAAACTGTAGTGAAACACTTAGGGGTTCAAAGTTCTCACAACACATCTAGATAAGTTCCATGGGAGGTCTAGTTTCTAATATGGGGTCACTTGTGGGGGGTTTGTACTGTTTGGGTACATCAGGGGCTCTGCAAATGCAACGTGACTCCTGCAGACCAATCCATCTAAGTCTGCATTCCAAATGGCGCTCCTTCCCTTCCGAGCTCTGCCATGCGCCCAAACAGTGGTTCCCCCCCACATATGGGGTATCAGCGTACTCAGGACAAATTGGACAACAACTTTTGGGGTCCAATTTATTATGTTACCCTTGTGAAAATACAAAACTGGGGGCTAAAAAATTTTTGCGAAAAAAAAATAAATTTATTTTAACGGCTCTGCGTTATAAACTGTAGTGAAACACTTGGGGGTTCAAAGCTCTCAAAACACATCTAGATAAGTTCCTTAGAGCAGAGGTCCCCAACTCCAGTCCTCAAGGCCCACCAACAGGTCATGTTTTCAGGATTTCCTTTGCATTGCACAGGTGATGCAATTATTACCTGGGCAAGACTAAGGAAATCCTGAAAACATGACATGTTGGTGGGCCTTGAGGACTGGAGTTGGGGACCCCTGCCTTAGAGGGTCTAGTTTCCAAAATGGTGTCACTTGTGGGGGTTTTTAATGTTTAGGCACATCAGGGGCTCTCCAAACCAACATGGCGTCCCATCTTAATTCCAGTCAATTTTGCATTGAAAAGTCAAATGGCGCTCCTTCCCTTCCGAGCTCTGCTATGCACCCAAAAAGTGGTTTACCCCCACATATGGGGTATCGTCGCACTCAGGACAAATTGCACAACAACTTTTGTGGTCTAATTTCTTCTCTTACCCTTGGGAAAATAAAAAATTGGGGGCGAAAAGATCATTTTTGTGAAAAAATAAGATTTTTTATTTTTACGGCTCTGCATTATAAACTTCTGTGAAGCACTTGTTGGGTCAAAGTGCTCACCACACATCTAGATAAGTTCCTTAAGGGGTCTACTTTTCAAAATGGTGTCACTTGTGAGGGGTTCCAATGTTTAGGCACATCAGGGGCTCTCCAAACGCAACATGGCGTCCCATCTCAATTCCAGTCAATTTTGCATTGAAAAGTCAAATGGCGCTCCTTTCCTTCCGAGCTCTGCCATGCGCCTAAACAGTGGTTTACCCCCACATATGGGGTATCGTCGCACTCAGGACAAATTGCACAACAACTTTTGTGGTCTAATTTCTTCTCTTACCCTTGGGAAAATAAAAAATTGGTGGCGAAAAGATTATTTTTGTGAAAAAATATGATTTTTTATTTTTACGGCTCTGCATTATAAACTTCTGTGAAGCACTTGTTGGGTCAAAGTGCTCACCACACCTCTAGATAAGTTCCTTAAGGGGTCTACTTTCCAAAATGGTGTCACTTGTGGGGATTTCAATGTTTAGGCACATCAGGGGCTCTCCAAACGCAACATGGCATCCCATCTCAATTCCAGTCAATTTTGCATTGAAAAGTAAAATGGCGCTCCTTCCCTTCCGAGCTCTGCCATACGCCCAAACAATGGTTTACACCCATATACGGGGTATCAGCGTACTCAGGACAAATTGGCCAACAATTTTTGAGGTTCAATTTCTTCTCTTACTCTTGGGAAAATAAAAAATTGGGGGCGAAAAGATCATTTTTGTGAAAAAATATGATTTTTTATTTTTACGGCTCTGCATTATAAACTTCTGTGAAGCAATTGGTGGGTCAAAGTGGTCACCACACATCTAGATAAGTTCCTTAGGGTGTCTACTTTCCAAAATGGTGTCACTTGTGGGGGGTTTCAATGTTTAGGCACATCAGTGGCTCTCCAAACGCAACATGGTGTCCCATCTCAATTCCTGTCAATTTTGCATTTAAAAGTCAAATGGCGCTCCTTCCCTTCCGAGCTCTGCCATGCGCCCAAACAGTGGTTTACCCCCACATATGGGGTATCAGCGTACTCAGTACAGATTGTACAACAATGTTTGGCATCCATTTTATCCTGTTACCCTTGGTAAAATAAAACAAATTGGAGCTGAAATAAATTTTGTGTGAAAAAAAGTTAAATATTCATTTTTATTTAAACATTCCAAAAATTCCTGTGAAACCCCTGAAGGGTTAATAAACTTCTTGAATGTGGTTTTGAGCACCTTGAGGGGTGCAGTTTTTAGAATGGTGTCACACTTGGGTATTTTCTATCATATAGACCCCTCAAAATGACATCAAATGAGATGTGGTCCCTAAAAAAAAATGGTGTTGTAAAAATGAGAAATTGCTGGTCAACTTTGAACCCTTATAACTCCCTAACAAAAAAAAATTTTGGTTCCAAAATTGTGCTGATGTAAAGGAGACATGTGGGAAATGTTACTTATTAAGTATTTTGCGTGACATATCTCTGTGATTTAAGGGCATAAAAATTTAAAGTTGGAAAATTGCGAAATTTTCAAAATTTTCGCCAAATTTCCGTTTTTTTCACAAATAAACGCAAGTTATATCGAATAAATGTTACTACTAAAATGAAGTACAATATGTCACGAGAAAACAATGTCAGAATCGCCAAGATCCGTTGAAGCGTTCCAGAGTTATAACCTCATAAAGGGACAGTGGTCAGAATTGTAAAAATTGGCCCGGTCATTAACGTGCAAACCACCCTCGGGGCTTAAGGGGTTAAAGTCCACATGAGACACCTAAAGAACCTAGATAACTTGGAGAAGATCTGCATGGAGGAGTGGGCCAAGATAACTCCAGAGACCTGTGCCGGCCTGATCAGGTCTTATAAAAGACGATTATTAGCTGTAATTGCAAAGAAAGGTTATTCCACAAAATATTAAACCTAGGGGTTGAATAATAATTGACCCACACTTTTATGTTTAAAATTTATAAAAATTTAACTGAGCAACAAAACTTTTTGGTTGTAAGATTTATGCATCTGTTAATAAATCCTGCTCTTGTTTGAAGTTTGAAGGCTCTAACTTATTTGCATCTTATTAAACCTGCTAAATCTGCAGGGGGTTGAATACTACTTGTAGGCACTGTATATGTTTTTTTTTTTTTTTTACACATGGATCCCTTGTATAGCCGTATGTCGGTTTTGCAAGCCTGCGAGAAAAACACGCAGTACGGATGCCATACGGAGGATGCCATGCGCAAAATACGCTGATACACCCTGCCTACAGAGGAGCTACGGACCACTATTTTGGGGACTTTTCAGCGTATTACGGACGTAATATACGGACCGTATTGTCTTACGCTGAGTGTGACGGCAGCCTAAGGTTGGAGTCACACTAGCGTACGACATCTCATGCGAGAGCATTGGATGTGAGATTTTTTTTTTGTATCACGAATTTCCTAAAAAACACAAGTTATTTTTCAGCATTTCCGACAAAAGTTGCAACTTTGGGTTTCCACAGCCACCAAGCAGTTACAAAACAAAGGGAGCTGACCATTCTTCGGGCATTTTCCTCTCAGAAGACGCACTGTCCTTCATACTACAAGTATAAAAACTCAGAAGGGCGCCATTTTGAGCATATTTCGCTCCGGCGGTTACTTTGTTTCAAGTTTTAAAAAATAAAACCTGAAAAACACTACAAATATGCTTTTAAAAAAAACCTGTCTGAGGTAAAAAAAAAAAATTGCAATTGCAGATCAAGGAAAAAAAAACTCTTGAAAAACATATTTGCACAGCTGAAAACAAAAATTGTGAAACAAAAAGGAGAGGTTACTGAGGTGATTTCTGCTAGAAAAAAAATCTTTTGTCGTTTTCAAACACCTCAAGTTAACCATTGTGTGAACAAAAACCAAAGAGAGTATGAGGTGTTTTTTTTTTTTTGTTCTGCATGTGTGAAACCCTGAGGTGTGAAAAACGTGAGGGTCGTGAGGAGATGTGAATGGAGGTGGAGGAAGCATTACTGTAGTGGGAGGGCAAAGCCTTCTGGTAATGACTGCTTCCTCCCCGGCCTCCTCCCCTCGTACAGGACTCTGTTGCCATCACTGTCTCTTCTTCCTCCCTGCACATTGCCGTCAGGAGGCAGAGCACTGCCCCTTTAAATGCATCTTTTTCCCCTCCTTCTCCTCTGATCGATCCACCATTTTTTTTACCCCCCCTTTTCTCCCCCGCAAAAAAAAAAAAAAAGAAAAAAAAAGAGGAAAAAAAAAAGGAATCCTGTGCTCTCCACCTGGAGGATCTGTCGGATTCATCGGGGTTTTTTTGGAGCTAAATACGAGGATTTGGACTAAAAAGTGTCGGAGGGTGGAGGGGGGGAGTCCTCCTCCCTCCCTGCCTGCATAGAAATGGCTGCAAACATGTACAGGGTTGGAGGTAAGAGGAAAAAATAATCTGTGCGCGGTGCCGGGGCCTGCAAGAGTGCGGGATGGCGCGCTAATAACCCTGCACTACCGCACGTCTCTGCTGCCCCTGCTGGAAGCAATTAGGGGAGCCGGCGCTGTGCGGCTGCTGCAGCACCTCTTGCCCCTGCATGTTTTTGTTTCCTCAGACATAGGCGGCAGCTCCTGCGCCCTCCCCGCCGCCACCGTCTGCTCGCATGTCTGACAGGCGCTGCCGTAATGGAGACGATAAAAAAAAAATGCTGCCATGTTTTTTTGTGTGCATTTTTTTTTTTTTTTGCAGGCGGGAGGTGTAATCGCAATAATGGGGTGAGGAAAAGGTAAAGAGGCTGCGGCCAGTGAGTATGGCGGGGGAAGGGGACACAAAAGAGCCCGGAGCCTCCACGGGCGGCAGGAAGAGGCAGACCTGGGGCAGGGGCTCTAGAGGCTCCATGCAGATTGCTTGCAGATGTTGCTGCTTTTTTTCTTTTGTTAATGGAAAAATGCAGTAGGGAATATAATTATTATTATTATTATTCTTTTTTTGCAGATGGTTATTGCCAACGCCTTTAAAAAAAAAAAAAAAAAAAAAAATAAGGAAAGTTTTTCCCAGAGGTGCGTAATATGGCATCTTCGGTAGTGTCCAGTTTTATTTTTTCGAAACACGCAAAAATTTTTATTTTTTTGTTTCCATGTGAGATTCTGTTTTTTTTTTTGTGTGCGTTTTCTCTTTCGTCCCTAAAAGAGGTTTTGATAAATGGTGGGAAAAGTGTTGCCCTCCTCAAAACATCTGGGGGGGGGGGAACGCTTTAAAAATATCCCTTCTGTCAGACCTCGTTCAGACGTACATGTTGTATCCAAGCGTTTCCTGGAAATCGCACTTTTCTGTTACAGTTTATGGGGCCGGTCATATGTCTACTCACGGAGAAGTGCATGCTTTTTTTTTTGCCAGCAGCGAAGATGAAAAGTGGTAATACAGGGCTACAGGTCCGTTATAATCCCGTAGAGCGGCCTGATGGTATCAGTGTGCAGTCCGGAATTAGCATCGCAATGTATAGGAGAAGCTGTATAATGTATCCGTATGTGAACAATACTGATGACACTTTTATTTTTTTAATTATTTTAATTTTTTTTTTATATAGCGCTAACATATTCCGCAGCGCTTTACACACATTATCATCGCTGTCCCCGACGGGGCTCACAATCTAAATTCCCTATCAGTATGTCTTTGGAATGTGGGAGGAAACCGGAGTACCCGGAGGAAACCCACGCAAACACGGAGAGAACATACAAACTCTTTGCAGATGTTGTCCTTGGTGGGGTTTGTACCCAGGACTCCAGCGCTGCAAGGCTGCTGTGCTAACCACTGCGCCACCGTGCTGCCCACGCTTGACCAAATACTGATCAAACACTGACGCTGGTGACATTTTTTTTTTTGCGTAAAAGAAAAATACTGATGTTTAAATGAGACCTTAAATTTTTATAGGCCAGCGTCAGATGAGTGCAGGAATAAGCATCTGATTTTCATCCAGAAAACTCAAAACTATTTTCATCCATATTATCATCTGTGTTTCCGAATTTTACATGCTTGTCCTGTCCGAATCCTACAGCTGTGTTCTGGCCGACCCTTCCATGTCCCGTCTGTATATCGCTTCCGTATCGTGGATCCATGTGCTGTCTGTATCTTGCCCCTCAGCCGTGTGTATTTGCTTCCAAATCTTCGGTGTGACGTCCATATTTTGCATCCGAATCTTGCTTCCTTGTGCCATCTATATTTTATTTCTGTATCCTACTTTTGTGTGCCACCTGAATCCTGCATCTGTGCCATCCGCATATTTAGTCCGCATTTTACGTTCGTGTGCAATCCACATCTTGCATCCGTATTTTATATTTGTAAGCCACCTGAAATGTACGTCCCTGTGGCTTCTGTATCCATGTTTCATGTATGCGTCCAGTCTGTGTTTTGCTTCCGTATTTTCCTTCCGTGTGCTGCCTGCATTGCTTCCATATTTTACGCCTGTTATATCCATATTTATTTATATTGCACCATTCCATGATGCTGTACATTAGACGGGGGTACATCAAAATACAAATATCACTTACAGTAAACATAGTAACAATGACAGACTTGTACAGAGGGGAGAGGACCCTGCCCTTACATTCTACAGGATTATGGGGAAGGAGACAGTAGTTCGGGGGTTGCAGTGGCTCCGATGGTGTTGAGGTGGCCATGTGATCATTACAGGTTGTAAGCTTCTTTGAAGAGATGGGTTTTCAGGTTTCTTTTGAAGGATCCAAATGTGGTGGATAACCGGACGTGTTGGGGCACAGAATTCCAGAGGATGGGTGATATTCGGGAGAAGTTTTGGAGGCGATTGTGTGAGGAGCGAATAAGCGTGGAGGAAAGAAGGAGGTCTTGGGAGGACCGGAGTTTACATGAGGGAAGATATTGAGATATTAGTTTGGAAATATACAGAGGAAAATAGTTATGGATGGCTGTGTTGGTAGTTTAAACTGGATGTGCTGGGAAATTGGGAGCCAGTAAAGGGACTTGCAAAGAGGAGAAGCAGGAGTGTAGCGAGGAGAGAGATTAATTTGTCGAGCAGCAGAGTTAAGGACGGACTGGAGGGGTGCGAGAGTATTAGAAGGTAGGCCACAGAGGAGGATGTTGCAGTAGTCGAGGCGGGAGATGATTAGGGCATGCACAAGCATTTTGGTAGAGTGAGGGTTGAGGAACGGACGGATTCTGGAAATACTTTTGAGGTGGTGGCGGCGGCGAAAGCTTGGATGTGCAGTTTGAAGTACAGGGCTGAGTCAAGCGTTACTCCGAGGCAGCGGATTTTGGGGACAGGGGAAAGTGTGATTTCATTTATTTGATAGATCAGGTAGGGAAGATATGCGAGATGGAAGAAAGACAATTAGTTCAGATTTATCCACATTGAGCTTGAGGAAGCGAGAGGAGAAGGAGGATATGGCTGATAGACACTCTGGGATTCTGGAGAGCAGAGAGGTGACATCTGGACCAGAGAGGTAGATCTGAGTGTCATCAGCATATAGATGGTACTGGAAGCCATAGGACTTTATGAGTTGTCCCAGGCCGAGTGTATAGATTGGGAAGAGTAAGGGTCCTAGGACAGAGTCTTGGGGGACTCCAACAGAGAAGGGGTGAGATGAAGAGATAGTATGGGAGTAGGAAACGCTATTTTTTTTTTATGCATTACTGTTCAAAGAAACGCCCCCCAAAAATCGCCCACCAATGTCTTCCTGTGAATTTCTGTGGGAAATACTTTGCTGTTCATATGAAGAACTTTGGGCTCTTTAAAATTTCCATCTGAACGTACCCTAGGGGTATGTGCACAACTGAGGTTTTTTTGTTTTTTCATATGGTAATTTTAGGAGAAGAAACTGCAAAAACCAGAACAGTTCAGTTTTGGGTAAAGAGTTTCTGCTCAGAATACTCCGTAAAATGCTTAGTGTGAACACACCCTTAAGCTAAGTACACAAGGAGCAGTTTGTGGAGTTTTTCGGGATGGGTCAGCTCAAAAAACTGAAAAATTCCTCAAAAAAAGTTTGAGATAAGCTTGCTATTTATTTCTAGTGTAAAACCACTGTGCTCACCATATGTTCAGTCTTTTGACCATTTTTATTTTTTTCCTGTAAAGAATTAGAAAAATCCCAGATGGGGGAAAAAAAGGAGTGCGTTACACTTCTTTGAATTCTCTTCTAATCAAAAAAGCTGTTTAGAAAAACATAATTTGGAGAAACTGTGCAAAACAAATTGCTTCAGGAAATGGGAAAACTTCCCAAAGATGCGTTTCCTGAAGCAGTTTCCACTAAGGGTACTCTCGCACTGCGTTCAGGCACACAATCAGCAACTCCGTCGGGGCTTGTTTCCCACCTAACGGGATTCGGATGTTTGCTCCAATGGGTCGATAGACTGTAATGGTGCCGACAGAGTGAATGTGCACTCTGAATTACGTCGTTTTGGGGTATTTAGGGCTCCTGGAGGTGGATACCCCGACATAGCAGACTGCATCTAGGGTTCCATCTCCAGTAGGCGTACACTCCTGAAAATGACACATGTTGCTCTTTCGGCACCATTATAGTCTGTGACCTCGTAGGGGCATATGCCCGAGTCTCGTTTTGCGGCGGGTTCGGATGTAAGCCCCAATGGAGCCACCTAGCATGTCCCAAAATGCAATGTGAAAGCACCTTAAGAAACAAGTTAAGTGGCTTCTGCTAGAATAGTTGCAGCACTTCTTTAATTGTTAAATTCCTTAAAGGGGTTGACCGCCAGATTCTGTAGCAATCCCAAAAAAGTGTTTTTATAGTCCCTTGGGTGATTGGTGCAGTGCTGTTCATGCCTGGCCAAAACGTGATTCATTTTTAGAGGAGTAAGGCCGCATTTGTGACCAACTCTAGTCATGTATGTGAACTGCTGTATTCACATGAGAATTTGGGACCCCCATTCGAACCCCCTGTAACTATACATTTTTGACATATCCTGTAGAGGGGTGATAAAAGTATTTAGTAAAACAACGCCTTTTTGATTGGGTTGTTCGCGGACAACCTCTTATTAATGGGCCTTGGAAGATAAGAAAAAAAGCAATCCACTTTGATTTGTTTTGTATCGTTTTCTTTGTTACGTTTTGAAAGTATCTATACTAGAAGTGTTTCATTGTTATGGTCTGTATCCCATAGACCTTAAAGTAAAGTCTGTGTGCGATTTTTGTAGAGCGTATGGGCAAATTCATCACTACTGGAGTATATTTATACTGACCGATGATCAGTCTCAGGAAAGCTCGCCTCTGCATAATCCGGAAGTACTGACAGGCTGTCAATCACCAAATGAACGATAAAAATGCTTGTCAGGTGAAATGATTTTTAAGCTTAGGCTTCTTTCACACTACAGTTGTTTGGCGTCAGTCACTTCCGACATAGTGACGGATCCGTCACAATTGTTGAGAAAACTGTTCTAACGGATCCGTTTTTTTGACGGATCCGTTACTTGGGGGTTGTCTGGGAAAAGTATCTACTTTTTGGAGCATGCGCAATTGAAAAAGCGGATTGGGGTGACGGATCCGCCGAAATGGCGGTCGCGACGGATTCGCCGCGATCCGCCATTTCGGCGTTGACAAAAAACGTTTCAATGTCCGTCTATGTCCAGACAACGTCCGCCAAATTTCGACGGATCCGTCGCATGGCGGATGGAACGGACGACCATCCGTCACAATCCGTCGCTAATGCAAGTCTATGGGAAAATAGCGGATCCGTAAAAAAAAAAAAAGACAGATCCGTTATTTGAGGAAAATGGCGGTTTTAGACTGACGCCAAACAACTGAAGTGTGAAAGAGGCCTTACTTACAAATGATCCTCCTTGACAGCACATGTCCTGTGCTCCTGAGAATAATATTCTATGCATCCTGAACAATTGTATTAATGATCAGTTTGCCAACATGGAAGTCCATTCGGGCCTGACTGCTGCTTGGACAAGTTTTGGTGCAAATTATGCTGCAATTCTTTAGCTTGATATATTTCACCCTATTGGGCCAATGACTCAATACTGGCGTTTTGTGCATCAGTCTTGATGAAGAATCCACTGGATTAAGATTTAGGAAATTGAGACATGAATCTCTTAATACTTTCAGGGCATCCATCAGCTTCCTTGCACCATGAAATGCACTCCCATTTTCTGCCGTAATTTATGGCACTTTTTGACATAAAATAGTGGCAGTACTCTGTCATGCTCTACCCGAACCCTGCCAGTTCTTCAAATAGATGATGAAGCTCTTATGAAATTTTAAAACTTTTCAAACAGATTAACTCCAGAATTCTACTGAAAACTGTTTACAAATTCCCAACCTATGTGTTATCTTCTGCGTTGCAGATGGAATGGATGCACACTGATGAGATTTGAATTAAAATTCAACCCATTGAACGTTTTATACCCATATTTTAGGCTCCACAGACGGTAAAGAAATACAAAAACAAAGCTGACTTGAACAGAACATTAGGACTTTCTCTTAACCGCCACTCTGCAAGAATCCGCAATCGCAGGACTATCCATGTCTGAACCTCTCTGCGCTCTACTTCTGTACTCAGATAGGGATAGTCCTGTACTCTGTAGAGTATGGATTGTTGTAAGGAGAACTAGGCAGCTAAAACAGCATTGTGGCATGGATTTTGGGTTAGAATGGGATGCAAAAGATAGTAGTGAAGAATATTACAAAATTAATAACTTTGAAAGTCTGATAAGTAATGTAATAAAAAAATGATTTGCTTTTTAAGAGTACATCATAAAGTTCAGTATTCCCCCTGACTTCTATTAGATGCCGTTTGTTATCTGAGGTCTACCTAATATAATGCTGCCTTTATAAGAAAAATACCCCATGTTCTATAACTGCACAGTGTGAATGGGATGTAAGTAAATAACCATAGTGACATTACATAGCTGCAAAACCATAATGGATTCCAGCATGCCCAATCATATATTCAAATAGGACGTAAGGGGTGTCTGAGGGGTGTCTGGTAGCGGTGTGTTAATATCTCCCCATTTAAATTAATTTGCTTTTGCTTGAGCCAAATATACTCAGTTGCGAGAGAGAGAAATTTTCCAGATGAGTTCTGTGTCTTGGTCCAAATATTCTAAAGTCTTTATTTAAATATATTTGTGATCGAAACACAGATTTAGAAGATTACAATTTCTAAACATAGTTAATTACTGTAAGGGTATGTGCACTTGTTGCGGATTCCATTGCGGATTTTTCCGCGCTGACCTTCGTTTTCCCTGTTGATTCCCTGCGGTTTTTCTGCGGATTTTGTGCAGATTTGTGTTGATTTCGCCTGCATTTTTAGGCCATGTGCACACGTACAGTATTTTTCGCGTTTTTTCGCTATAAAAACGTGATAAAAACGCGAAAAAAACGCTTACATATGCCTCCTATTATTTACAATGTATTCCGCATTTTTTGTGCAAATGTTGCATTTTTTTCCGCGAAAAAATCGCATCGCGGAAAAAAAAGCAACATGTTCATTAACCCCTATCTGACCTCGGACGGGATAGTACGTCCGAGGTCAGATCCCCTGCTTTGATGCAGGGCTCCGCGGTGAGCCCGCATCAAAGCCGGGACATGTCAGCTGTTTTGAACAGCTGACATGTGCCCGTAATGGGCGCGGGCAGAATCGCGATCTGCCCGCACCTATTAACTAGTTAAATGCCGCTGTCAAACGCAGACAGCGGCATTTAACTACCGCTTCCGGCCGGGCGGCCGGAAATGACGTCATCGCCGACCCCCGTCACATGATCGGGGGTCGGCGATGCGTCAGGATGGTAACCATAGAGGTCCTTGAGACCTCTATGGTTACTGATCGCCGGTGGCTGTGAGCGCCACCCTGTGGTCGGCGCTCACAGCACACCTCCATTTCTGCTACATAGCAGCGATCAGCAGATCGCTGCTATGTAGCAGAGGCGATCGTGCTGTGCCTGCTTCTAGCCTCCCATGGAGGCTATTGAAGCATGGCAAAAGTAAAAAAAAAAAAGTTGAAAAAATGCTAAAAAAATAAAAAAATATAAAAGTTTAAATCACCCCCTTTCGCCCCAATCAAAATAAATCAATAAAAAAAATATAAAATCTACGCATATTTGGTATCGCCGCGCTCAGAATCGCCCGATCTATCAACTAAAAAAAAGCATTTGCATGTAAAGAAGCTGCGGAGACACCATCACGTGTTTCTCGACGCAAGCAGTGACTAGCCAGGCCTTTCCCCGGGAAGGAACAACCACGGGAAGGGCAGCATCATATGAAGGAAAGCCACCTATGCCAAGCATGGTATCCATCCACAGACAGCTGTTTCGGGGTTTTTGCCCCTCATCAGTGTGGAGTAGGAATCTTGCTATTAGGAGCAGTGCCTAGTAAAAAGGCTATAAAGGCAAAGATGATTGGCCTCGGGGAGACCAAAACATCCAACACCGCAGAGACACCATCACGTGTTTCTCACTGCGTTGAGAAACATGTGATGGTGTCTCCACGGTGTTGGATGTTTTGGTCTCCCCGAGGCCAATCATCGGTGCCTTTATAGCCTAAAAAAAAGCATTAACCTGATCGCTAAACAGCGTAGCGGGGAAAAAAATTAAAAACGCCAGAATTACGTTTTTTTGGTTGCCGCGACATTGCATTAAAGTGCAATAACGGGCAATCAAAAGAACGTATCTGCACCGAAATGCTATCATTAAAAACGTCATCTCGGCACGCAAAAAATAAGCCCTCAACCGACCCCAGATCACGAAAAATGGTGACGCTACGGGTATCGGAAAATGGCGCTTTTTTTTTTTTTTTTTTAGCAAAGTTTGGAATTTTTTTTCACCACTTAGATAAAAAATAACCTAGTTAGATGTTAGATGTCTAGGAACTCGTACTGACTGAGAATCATAATGGCAGGTCAGTTTTAGCATTTAGTGAACCTAGCAAAAAAGCCAAACAAAAAACAAGTGTGGGATTGCATTTTTTTTGCAATTTCACCGCACTTGGAATTTTTTTCTTGTTTTCTAGTACACGACATGGTAAAACCAATGATGTCGTTCAAAAGTACAACTCGTCCCGCAAAAAATAAGCCCTCACATGGCCAAATTGACGGAAAAATAAAAAAATTATGGCTCTGGGAAGGAGGGGAGTGAAAAACGAACACGGAAAAACGAAAAATCCCAAGGTCATGAAGGGGTTAAATTTGCGGAATTGCGGTGACTCCGCACACCTAGGAATGCCTTGATCTGCTTTCTTTCCGCATGGGGCTGTGCACACCATGCGGGAAGTAAGCAGATTATGTGCGGTTGGTACCCAGGGTGGAGGAAAGGAGACTTTCCTCCACGGACTGGGCACCAAAAAAAAAAAAGAATTAAAATAAAAAATAGTGATCTACTCACCCTCGATGTCTTCCCGCCTCTCTGCGGTGCACGCTGCCGGTTCCGTTCCTATAGATGCTCTGTGTGAAGGACCTGCGATTGGTCGCGTGACCGCACACGTGACCGCGACGTCATCGAAGGTCCTGCGCGCACCATCTATAGGAACGGACGCCGCTGAGGACATCGGCTGTCTGCAGAGGGTGAGTATAACCATTTTTTTTTTTTTTTTTAATTATTTTTAACATGATATCCTTTACTATTGATGCTACTTAGGCAGCATCTATAGTAAAAAGTTGGTCACACTTGTCAAACACTATGTTTGACAAGTGTGACCAACCTGTCAGTCAGTTTTCCAAGCGATGCTACAGATCGCTTGGAAAACTTTAGCATTCTGCAAGCTAATTACGCTTGCAAAATGCTAAGAAAACCGCAAAAAAAACAGGAAAAAACGCAAAAAAAAAAATGCGGATTTCTTGCAGAAAATTTCCGGTTTTCTTCAGGAAATTTCTGCAAGAAATCCTGACGTGTGCACATACCCTTACACCTGCGGATTCCTATAATGGAATAGGTATAAGGGTATGTGCACACGATGCAGATTTAGCACAGAATTAGTGCAGATCTGCAGTGTTTTTTTTTTGCAGCAGCAGCAGAAACGCTGCAGAACTGCACTGTGATTAAAAAAGCTGTGCACATGGTGCAGAAAAATCTGTGCAGAAACGCTGCAGATTTCAAAGTGCACGTCACTACTTTTGTGCAGTTCTGCAGCGTTTCTGCACCCCTCCATGATAGAAATCCGCAGTGGTAAAATCTGCACAAAAACTGCACCAAAACGGCACAAAATCTGCAACAAAAACGCACAAAATCTGCACCTGCGGATTCTGCCAGGAGATGCAGATTTAGTGCAGAAAATTCTGCACCACATTTCCTACGTGTGCACATAGCATTAAACGCTGTGGAATCTGCACAAAGAATTGACATGCTGCGTAAAATAAACGGCTGTGTTTCTGCATGTAATTTTCCGTAGCATGTGCACAGCGGATTTTGTTTTCCATAGGTTTACATAGTACTGTACAACGCATGGAAAACTGCTGCAGATCTGCAAGGCCAAATCCGCATGTGTGTACATACCCTAATAGTACATAGGCAGCAAGCCATACATGTGCCATCCTGATTGTGCTCCAGGATCTATCAGTCACCTCTCCAATGTTCTGTAACGCCGTAATCCCCGAGTCATCCTTCTACACGCAAAGTACCAGACCTCACTTCTACAAAATTTCGCCTTCTAACCTTCTATACTTCTGCGCGCTAATCAGACGAATGAAGCATTTATGGAAGCGAAGATCTGTTATTCAGAATGGACAGATTTATGATAAGTGAAAAATTTTAATTTCATTTTTACTTGACAAACGTGACAAGTTTGTCAAGGTCTGGACACCACGCATAGAATATGCTTATCTATGTGCCCTGTTATAATATTACTGTATTTTCCGGCGTATAAGACGACTTTTTAACCCCTAAAAATTGTCTCAAAAGTCGGGGGTCGTCTTATACGCTGGGTACGGCGTGTGCAGGGAGCGATCCTGGATGGTTCTCAGGGTCTGGAGGAGAGGAGACTCTCCTTCAGGCCCTGGGATCCATATTCATGTAAAGAATAAAAATAAAAAATATGGATATACTCACCCTCTGACGGCCCCTGGCTCTCAGCGTTGCAAGCGGCAGCCTCCGTTCCTAAGAATGCATTGAGCGTAGGACCTGCGATGACGTTTTTACATGAATATGGATCCCAGGGCCTGAAGGAGAGTCTCCTCTCCTCCAGACCCTGGGAACCATACGCACCGCACACGCCGTATAAGATGACTGGGCGTATAAGATGACCCCTGTTATACGGCGGGTATATCCCAAATTCCATATTTTATATGGAAAAGTTGGTGGTCGTCTTATACGCCCAGTCGTCTTATACACCAGAAAATACGGTACATCTATTTTCCATTGAGCGTATCTTTCTCTTATGCTACGTTCGCTGGGATGACCCCACACTTGCACCACCAACCACTCTCCCCCATGCACCTACCTTGTTTGTCTCTTCATTTTATTCCTTTTTCATTTTTTTCTCCTTCCGATTTTCTTTTTCTTGTCCTCTTTGTTCTTTTTTTTTTTTTTTTCATCCCTCCCTCTTTCTTTCTCTTTTTTTCCCATTCTTTTTTTTCTTCCTGTTTGTATCTATATTTTTTCCCTGATCCACTATATTGCCTTACATTTGTCCAATTCTACCCCTGTGCACATACAGATCACTCAGGAAGCCAATTTACCCTATTTTGTTGCCCGCTTTGTTCTACAGTGCAGCACTTTCTTTGCGCGACCCGTGTACTGTTTCTACCGCAGAATTTCATGTTATGGGGAAAGACCACCTGCGTAAATTTGCACTCCGCTGTTCTGGGGCTGGCCACATCCTAGGAGCCAGGTAGGGAGTTCTCCTAAGAATACTTGTAATTTATCAGATGTTCTTTTATTGGAGACTCTATGAATTTTTTTTTAAGAGGTCAGGGAAAAAAGCCTCCTGGTGAAGCGTGACTGTACCATAAAACCCAACCTTGTGAGACGTCGTCTAGGAAGGGGATGACTGACCTGTGATCACTGAATGGGGGGTAGCATTGCCCCTTCCTAGTATTTAGTTAATATATCTGACCTGTACGGAGCCAGTGCTCCTAAAGGTACGTTCACATAGCATTTTTCATTTTTTTTGCTTAAAAAAAAAAAATCTATTTTTTGGGTGGCTGAACAGTGTGAACTTGTTTTTCTGTCATTGTGACTTGGCAATGGATAAATTAAAAATTAGATTTTTTGTTGTACTTGGCGGATCCCCATAGACTTGAATGTATAATTCTGAGCCTCAAGAACTGTGACAGTAGGACAAATACCGCATGGTAATGGAACAGCCTCATACAGGGGCAGAATGATCCTAGTCGCAGAGGGTGAGTCTGCAACTGTGCCGGAGTGGGCCCTATCCACGCCAGTGCATATTTCAGCTGGATGTGTGTCCGATGAAGAACATTCAGATGAAATGCATTGCAGTGCAGAGTACTTTATATATACCAGGATGTGATCTATATACGTGGAAGGGGCCATTATTACATAATGGGGAGGTGCAACACCTACGTGCTTATAGGATTTAGAATGCTACAAGGGCCCATGCATTTGACCAACAAGCTGGGTGAATGTAGGGACCAGGTCCAAATTTTTCACTGGGACCCATCGGTCTCTAATTACGTTAATGCACATAGATTAAATAGAAAAAAATGTATATATTCACTGCCGAAAATGTTGGCACCCTTTGTTCCACAAAATTAAGTACCGTATTTTTCCAAGAACATTATTGCAATTACACAAGTTGTTATACACATGTTTTCTTCCTTTGTGTATATTTGCACAACAAAAAGATAAAGGCAAAAATTTGACATAATTTCACATAAAAAAACTCCAAAAATGCACTGGACAAAATTGTTGATAAGCATCTTTGTTTCAAGAATGTGATGCTCTTTCCACTCACCTGTGGCAAGTGTGTTTTGAACAGATAAAAAAAGGGCAAATTTGCCATAATTTCAAACACAACCCAAAAATGGGCCGGACAAAATTTGTCGGCACCCTCAACTTCCTTTTGGAATAAATAACTGCAATCAATCGCTTCCTATAACCATCAACAAGCTTCCTACACCTCAACTGGAATTTTGCCCACTCTTTTACAAACTGCCCCAGGTCTCTCATATATGAAGGCATCTTCTCTAGTGATGAGCGAGTATACTCGTTACTCAGGTTTCTCCGTGCATGCTCGGGTGGTCTCCGAGTATTTCGGCTTGCTTGGAGATTTAGCTAATGTCCACACGGCTGCATGATTTGCGGCTGCTAGACAGCTTGAATACATGTGGCGGTTGCCTGTTTGATAGGGAATCCACACATGTATTCAAGCTGTCTAGCAGCCGCAAATCATGCATCTGCCGCGACACAAACTAAATCTCCCGAGCACACTGAAATACTCGGATACAACCCGACTATGCTCGGAGAAACTTGAGTAGCGAGCATACTCGCTCACCACTAGTCTCCCAATAGAAATTTTAAGATCTCTCCACAGGTGTTCCATGGGATTTAGATCCAGACTCTTTGCCACTTCAGAACTCTGGTGTGGAAAAAGAAGTGATGAAATAAGAACCACCAATTTATCTCACTAGAGAAGATAATGATATATGGCAAAAAGTGAGAATTAAAATGTAACTTTTAATTAGTCAATTAAAATACAAAATTATTAATGTGTGCCACCATACAATTAAAACAAGAGGAGGTGTGCTTCTGGTCAAGGAGAATCAACCAAAGAAGGACAACTCCTATAGGATAAACAGATTCATGCTACAGTAAATAAGGCTGAATCTATACAAGTGCAGAATACACTGTCCTAAATGTGAATAATTGTGTTCTGGTGAAATGTTTACCAAGACAACAAAACAGTGTAATCCTGTTAGCATGTATACAATGCAACAAAACCTCACCTCAATAATGTAAAGGTACCGTCACACATAGCGACGCTGCAGCGATACCGACAACGATCCGGATCGCTGCAGCGTCGCTGTTTGGTCGCTGGAGAGCTGTCACACAGACAGCTCTCCAGCGACCAACGATCCCGAGGTCCCAGGTAACCAGGGTAAACATCGGGTAACTAAGCGCAGGGCCGCGCTTAGTAACCCGATGTTTACCCTGGTTACCATCCTAAAAAGTAAAAAAACAAACGCTACATACTTACCTACCGCTGTCTGTCCTCGGCGCTCTGCTTCTCTGGTCTGGCTGTGAGCGCCGGGCAGCCAGAAAGCAGAGCGGTGACGTCACCGCTCTGCTTTCCGGCTGACCGACGCTCACAGCCAGAGCAGGAGGAGAGCAGAGCACAGCGCTGGAGGACAGACAGCGGTAGGTAAGTATGTAGTGTTTGTTTTTTTTACTTTTAGGATGGTAACCAGGGTAAACATCGGGTTACTAAGCGCGGCCCTGCGCTTAGTTACCCGATGTTTACCCTGGTTACCAGCAAAGACATCGCTGAATCGGTGTCACACACGCCGATTCAGCGATGTCTACGGGGAGTCCAGCGACGAAATAAAGTTCTGGACTTTCTTCCCCGACCAGCGATCTCCCAGCAGGGGCCTGATCGCTGCTGCCTGTCACACTGGACGATATCGCTAGCGAGGACGCTGCAACGTCACGGATCGCTAGCGATATCGTCTAGTGTGACAGTACCTTTAGATGTAAATACCACTATTGATCAATTAGTACAGACAATCAGCATTTGACAAAGGTGAAAAAAGAAAGGTCTCACCAATTGGACAATATGGGAGGGGGGAGAGATGATCTTGTACCAAGATGGATTATGAAGCGACTTCAGGACCGACCATACCCTGTCAATCCCTATGGGGCTAGCAGTCGTCTATCCCCAAAAGGCTCCTGCCCTGACAAGGGCAGTGCACAGCTACCCCTGTGCTAAGCAAGCCCTGCACTTTCCCTCAAATGTCCCGATGCGTTTCGTCCAAGCATAAATTCATCTGGGGACTAGGCTTGTAATGGGAAATAAAGTGTTGTGTTAAGGCAGAACAGCATAGAGTGGAGTGATTATATGTCTCCTTAGCACAGCACTTAGCACTTTATTTGCCCTGGTTGATTCTCCTTGACTAGAACACCTCCTCTGCTTTAAGGCCGGCGTCACACTAGCGAGTTTTACGGACGTATGAGAGGTGCAGAAAATACGGATTGCACATGGTACAATGATTCTCTATGGCCCAGCTCCTATCTGCCGTATTTTACTGATCCGTATTATACAGCCGTAGAAAATCGCAGCATGCTGCGTTTATCAGCGTATTGCGCAAAAAAATCGCCAAAGAAAGTCTATGGGGGCGAGGAAAATATGGATTACACATGGACCAACAGTGTGACTTGTGAGAAATACGCAGCGGTGTTCTATAGAAAAGCCGGCAATTCAGTGCGGTGTACAGTAAAATCACACTGACAGGTTAGAATAGAATAGCTAAAATAAATATCTACACATAGTATAGGTATATATATAATATATAATTACTCGAGTATAAGCCAATCCCCCCCCCCCCAATTTTGCCACAAAAAACTGGGAAAACTTAATGACTCGAGTATAAGCCTAGGGTGGGAAATGTAGCAGCTACCGGTAAATGTCAAAAGTAAAAATAGATACCAAATAAAAGTAAAATTAATTGAGACATCAGTAGGTTGTGTTTTTGACTATCCATATTGAATCAGGAGCCCCATATAATGCTCCATAAAGTTCATTATGGCCCCATAAGTGCTCCATATTAAAATATGTCCCAGATAATCCTGCATAAAGGTTAATAATGGCCCCATAAGATGCTCCATAGACATACAGTGGGGCAAAAAAGTATTTAGTCAGTCAGCAATAGTGCAAGTTCCACCACTTAAAAAGATGAGAGGCGTCTGTAATTTACATCATAGGTAGACCTCAACTATGGGAGACAAACTGAGAAAAAAAAATCCAGAAAATCACATTGTCTGTTTTTTTATCATTTTTTTTGCATATTATGGTGGAAAATAAGTATTTGGTCAGAAACAAAATTTCATCTCAATACTTTGTAATATATCCTTTGTTGGCAATGACAGAGGTCAAACGTTTTCTGTAAGTCTTCACAAGGTTGCCACACACTGTTGTTGGTATGTTGGCCCATTCCTCCATGCAGATCTCCTCTAGAGCAGTGATGTTTTTGGCTTTTCGCTTGGCAACACGGACTTTCAACTCCCTCCAAAGGTTTTCTATAGGGTTGAGATCTGGAGACTGGCTAGGCCACTCCAGGACCTTGAAATGCTTCTTACGAAGCCACTCCTTCGTTGCCCTGGCGGTGTGCTTTGGATCATTGTCATGTTGAAAGACCCAGCCACGTTTCATCTTCAATGCCCTTGCTGATGGAAGGAGGTTTGCACTCAAAATCTCACGATACATGGCCCCATTCATTCTTTCATGTACCCGGATCAGTCGTCCTGGCCCCTTTGCAGAGAAACAGCCCCAAAGCATGATGTTTCCACCACCATGCTTTACAGTAGGTATGGTGTTTGATGGATGCAACTCAGTATTCTTTTTCCTCCAAACACGACAAGTTGTGTTTCTACCAAACAGTTCCAGTTTGGTTTCATCAGACCATAGGACATTCTCCCAAAACTCCTCTGGATCATCCAAATGCTCTCTAGCAAACTTCAGACGGGCCCGGACATGTACTGGCTTAAGCAGTGGGACACGTCTGGCACTGCAGGATCTGAGTCCATGGTGGCGTAGTGTGTTACTTATGGTAGGCCTTGTTACATTGGTCCCAGCTCTCTGCAGTTCATTCACTAGGTCCCCCCACGTGGTTCTGGGATTTTTGCTCACTGTTCTTGTGATCATTCTGACCCCACGGGGTGGGATTTTGCGTGGAGCCCCAGATCGAGGGAGATTATCAGTGGTCTTGTATGTCTTCCATTTTCTAATTATTGCTCCCACTGTTGATTTCTTCACTCCAAGCTGGTTGGCTATTGCAGATTCAGTCTTCCCAGCCTGGTGCAGGGCTACAATTTTGTTTCTGGTGTCCTCTGACAGCTCTTTGGTCTTCACCATAGTGGAGTTTGGAGTCAGACTGTTTGAGGGTGTGCACAGGTGTCTTTTTATACTGATAACAAGTTTAAACAGGTGCCATTACTACAGGTAATGAGTGGAGGAAAGAGACTCTTAAAGAAGAAGTTACAGGTCTGTGAGAGCCAGAAATCTTGATTGTTTGTTTCTGACCAAATACTTATTTTCCACCATAATATGCAAATAAAATGTTAAAAAAACAGACAATGTGATTTTCTGGATTTTTTTTTCTCAGTTTGTCTCCCATAGTTGAGGTTTACCTATGATGTAAATTACAGACGCCTCTCATCTTTTTAAGTGGTGGAACTTGCACTATTGCTGACTGACTAAATACTTTTTTGCCCCACTGTATTTGCCCAATATAATGCTGCGCAAATGCTGATTATGGCCCCATACAGTGCTGCACAAACGTTATGGCCCCATACAGTGCTGCACAAACGTTATGGCCCCATACAGTGCTGCACAAACGTTATGGCCCCATACAGTGCTGCGCAAACGTTATGGCCCCATATAGTGCTGCGCAAACGTTATGGCCCCATATAGTGCTGCGCAAACGTTATGGCCCCATATAGTGCTGCGCAAACGTTATGGCCCCATATAGTGCTGCGCAAACGTTATGGCCCCATATAGTGCTGCGCAAACGTTATGGCCCCATATAGTGCTGCGCAAACGTTATGGCCCCATATAGTGCTGCGCAAACGTTATGGCCCCATACAGTGCTGCACAAACGTTATGGCCCCATATAGTGCTGCACAAACGTTATGGCCCCATATAGTGCTGCACAAACGTTATGGCCCCATATAGTGCTGCACAAACGTTATGGCCCCATATAGTGCTGCACAAACGTTATGGCCCCATACAGTGCTGCAGAAACGTTATGGCCCCATATAGTGTTGCACAAACGTTATGGCCCCATACAGTGCTGCACAAACGTTATGGCTGCATATAGTGCTGCACAAACGTTATGGCCCCATAGATGCTCCGTACAGACACTTGCCCCATTTGCTGCGATAAAAAAAATAAATCACATACCTCTCCGTCGCTCAGGCCCCCGGCACTTTCAATAGTTACCTGCTCCTAGTTCCACCGCCACTCCATGTTCAGCACTGACGTTCAGCAGAGGGCGCGCACTAACCACGTCACCGCGCCCTCTGACCTGAGCGTCACAGCTGAAGATAGAGTAATGCCCGGAACGAGGAAAAGTGACTATCGCGTAGCACAGCGCTCCCCCTCCCCATATACTCACCTGGTCCTGGCGCTGTGCAGTCCCTGCTTCCCCGGCGCCGCAGCTTCATCCTGTACTGAGCGGTCACTGTTACCGCTCATTACAGTAATTAATATGCGGCTCCACCTCTATGGGAGGTGGAGCCGCATATTCATTACTGTAATGAGCGGTACCATGTGACCGCTCAGTAAAGGAAGAAGCTGCTGCTGCCGCCGGTGCAGGGGAAGCCAGGGACCTGCAGGGACCGCGACTAGAGTAGGTGAGTATTAGACAGCCCCGCTCCCCCTCCCCTGCTGACCCCTGGGGTATGACTCGAGTATGTATGTATGTATGTATGTCTCTTACTTCTCACCCCCAAAATGGGGGTTGTCTTTTTTTGTCCTTTCTCATTCTCTGGTCCCTTTTCTGGACAGACAGTACAGGTGTTGCTCCTGTTGTAGCCATTCTTCCAACTTAGGGGTCACTGCTCCAAGTGCTCCCATCATCACTGGAATCACTGTTGCCTTCACCTTACACCTCTCCAGTTCTCCTTTGAGGCCCTGGTATTTCTCCAGCTTCTCATATTCCTTTTTTCTGATGTTGCTGTCACTTGGCTCTGCCACATTATCATTGCTGTCTTCTGATCCTTGTCTACTATCACAATATCTGGTTGGTTAGCCAACACCTCCTTATCCGTCTGGATCTTGGAGTCCCACAGGATTTTAGCCCTTTCATTCTCCTCCACTTTTTCTGGGGTCTCCTACCTGAACTTAGGGGGACTTGGTCCATATGCTATGCAGATGTTCTTGTATGCAATTCCCGCTACTTGGTTGTGGCGTTCGGTATACGCTGTTCCTGCTTGCATTTTACATCCTGCCACTGTGTTGGACGGTTTCTGAGGTTTCTTTGCATAGTTTTCACCTTGCGTCTTGTGTGGTAGATTCCTGCTTCTATGGATCTGGTACTTGGTGCTTGCTCTTGTGTCGCTATGATTAGTGCCTCTGCTGTCTGAGTCCAGCTTTCTCCAGCCATTGGTAAGATTTCTCCATGTTGGCCACCTTCCATTCTGTTGATGGTACATCCCATGCAGCGGCTTGTCTTGCGATGGCCTTTGATGTTCTTGCTCTTGCTGCCAGATCTGTCGTTGTTGCTGCCTTAGGGTATGTGCACACATTGCAGATTTTCCTGCAGAATTTTATGCACAGAATCTGCATCTCTTGCCAGAAACCCCCCATAAAAATCCACGTGGATTTGTATGTGTTTTTGTAACCTAAATAAAGATCTATTAACAAAAAAAAATTGTCATTTTTGTCCAACCTCTTGAAGAATAATGTTTACACACACACAGACAGATAGATGATAGATTGATAGATTATATAGATGGATAATGATTGATTGATAGATGATATAGATGGATAGATGATAGCTAGATAATACCAAGGCCGATGTTTAGTAATGAACCTAATAAAATGGTACTTAAATAGTTAAATAAAGACACACAAAATTTGCACGCAATATCTTTCATTTGAAAAAAAATAGTGTGGGCTCCCGCGCAATTTTCTGTGCAAGAGCGGGAAAGACAACGGCTGGGGGACGATGTTTCTAGCTTGGGAAGGGGGTAAGACCCATGGAGCTTCCCAGGCTATGAATATCATCCCACAGATGTCTAATTAGCCTTTGCTGGCTATTTAAAATAGGGGACCCCCCGAAAAAAATGACGTGAGGGGTCCCCAATAATTAATAGCCAGAATTGCTATGCAGACAGCTGCGGGCTGATATTCATAGCCTAGGAAGGGACCATGGTTATCTAATCGGAGCAGTAGTCCCATCAGACAATGGCTGCTTGCACAGACCCGCACACACACACAGGGACACATACACACACACACACACACACACACACACACACACACACACACACACACACACACACACACACACACACACACGGACACTCACCCACACAGAGACACACACAGACCCGCACAGACACATACACGCACATAGTTTCTGCCCACACTCCGCCAACACACTTCCCTCCTCCCGATCTGCAGCGTTTTTCGCACCCACATCCATAGCAAATCTGCAGATCTTTTTTACACCTGCGGTTTTGCTGCAGATGTGCCTGACTCAATGGAAGTCAATAGGTGTAGAAACGCTGCAGTTCTGCCACAAGAATTGACATGCTGCAGAAAATAAAACGCTGCAAATCTGCGCAGATTTTTCCACAGCATGTGCACAACAATTCTTCATTTCACATAGAATAACATTGGCTGTGCACTACATTGCGGATTAGGTGTGTGTGTGTGTATATGTATGTATGTATATATATATTTATCTTTTTTATAATTATAATATAATTATCTTTATATTTCATAGAAGAATAGCCAGTAATTTATTTGTTGGCTTCTGTACAATAACTGCAGAAGCCGACAGCATAGAACACATGGATTACATACAGTAAATCCATGCAGAATAGTTGAATATATACAGTAGATGTCAGTGACCAATATAAATAGTGTAGTGTGTGTGCAAATTGTGGGACATGTGTATTTAATCTGAGTTCAGGCTGTGACGGCACCGCTAGTCACTGAGTCTGCGCTGGCAGCATTTCATTCATTCACCCACCAGTAGTTTGCAGCTGGGACGGTTGCATTAGGACCGTCCTGGTTGCAAACTGTATATTCCCCAGATATATGGATTACTGCTTGGGACTGAATGCCGGACAGGTGTGGTATATTGTTGGTTTATTATTTTTTTAAATTATTTATTACAGGAGATCGAGGGCTTCGGGGAATTAGCAGATGTTGGAAGTATGGTTTAATTAAGAACAATAAAGGAGTCTGTGTTTATTTCAAATAAAGGATTTTTTAATTGGTGTCTGTGTTTTTAACTATTTTACTATATGAGGTTAGTAATGTGGGCGTCTAATTGACGCATCTTCATTACTAACCTCGGGGCTTGATGTCACAAAGGTGACATCAACACCCTTTCTATTACCCCATATTCAACCGCTACAGGGCAATGGGAAGAGCACGGCTATGTGCCAGAATTGGCGCATGTTACAGATGCGCCTTTTCTGGGGCGGCTGATAGCTGGTGCTTGTAGCCGGGGGGAGGGAGAGGCACTATCCATAGCCCCTTCCTAGGCTACAAATCTCAGCTATCAGCTGTCTGCATAGCTATTGCTAGCTGTAAATTCTAGGTGGACCCACGCCATTTTTTTCCCCATAAAATATCTTTTATTAATTACATACAGTACATGTCCAGTAATTTGCACACACTATACTAATTGTATTTGTCACTGACATCTATATACCTATTCTATATGTATTTACTGTATGTAATCCATGTCTTCTATCCTGTCGGCTCCTGCATTGTTTGTTTTTTCAGAAGCTGACAAATGAATTGCCGACTAATCTTCTATCTATCTCTCTGCCAGTGTGATTTTACTGTATGCGCACACGAATTGCTGGCTTTTTTATTTGCTCCTGGCACATTAACCCCCGGAACACTGCGATCAAACATGATTGCAGCGTTCCGGCAGCATAGGGAAGCATCGCGCAGGGAGGGGGCTCCCTGCGTGCTTCCCTGAGACCCTCTGAACAACGCAATGTTATCGCATTGTTCCAAGCGTCTCCTCCCTGCAGGCCCTGGATCCAAAATGGCCGCAGGGCTCCTTCCGGAGGGAGGTAGCTTGCAAGCGCCTGACATTACAGCATAATGTTCCACCCTGGGACAAAGTAAAAAAGTGAAGAAAAAAAATTTACATGTGTAAAAAAGAAAAAAAAATTCCTGAATAAAAAAATAATATATTGTTCCAATAAATACATTTCTTTATCTAAATAAAAAAAAACAATAAAAGTACACATATTTAGTATCGCCGCGTCCGTAACAACCCGACCTATAAAACTGTCCCACTAGTTAACCCCTTCAGTGAACACCGTAAAAAAAGGCAAAAAACCGACGCTTTATCATACTGCCGAACAAAAAGTGGAATAACACGGTCAAAAAGACAAGATATAAAAAAAACATGGTACCGCTGAAAACGTCATTTTGTCCCTAAAAAACGAGCCGCCACACAGCGTCATCAGCGAAAAAATAAAAAGGTTATAGTCCTCAGAATAAAGCGATGCAAAAATAATTAATTTTTATATAAAATAGTTTTTATCGTATAAAAGCGCTAAAACATAAAAAAATGATATAAATGAGGTATCGCTGTAATCATACTGACCCGAAGAATAAAACTGCTTTACCAATTTTATCAAACGTGGAACTGTATAAACGCTCAAAAAAAAAAAATAAAAAAAAAATTCATGAATAGCTGTTTTTTGGTCATTCTGCCTCGCGAAAATCGGAATAAAAAGCGATCAAAAAATGTCACGTGCCCGAAAATGGTATCAATAAAAACATCCTCACATGACTGTGGACCAAAATATGGAGAAATTATAGCTCTCAAAATGTGGAGACGCAAAAACTATTTTTTGCAATAAAAAGCGTCATTTAGTGTGTGACAGCTGCAAATCATAAAAATCCGCTAAATCCCCCCGCTATAAATAGTAAATCAAACCCCCTTCATCACCCCCTTAGTTAGGGTATGTGCACACGTTGCGGATTCTCTGCGGATCCGCAGCGTTTTTTGCAGTGCAGAAACGCTGCAGATCCGCAATTGATTTACAGTACAATGTAAATCAATGAGAAAAAATCCTGTGCACACTTTGCGGAAAATCCGCTGTGGAAACGCTGCGGTTTAAAAGAAGTAGCATGTCACTTATTTTTTGTAAATCTGCAGCGTTTTTGTACCCATTCCATTATAGAAAACCGCAGGGGTAAAAAACGCAGAAAATCTGCAAGAAAACCGCCGCAAAAACGCTGCAGAACCGCACAAAAAACGCGACAAATCCACAGGTGCGTTTTCTTCCAGGAGAGGCAGAATCGGCACCAGAAATTCCTAAGCCTAATCCGCAACGTATGCACATAGCCTTAGGGAAAAATAATAAAATTAAAAAAATGTATTTATTTCAATTTTACCGTTAGGGTTGAGGCTAAAGTTAGGGTTAGGGGTGTGTAAGGTTAGGGTTATGGTTGGGATTAAGGTTAGGGGTGTGGTTAGGATTAGGGGTGTGTTGGGGTTAGAGGTATGGTTGGGATTAGGGTTAGGGGTATGCTTGGGTTACAGTTTCAGTTATAATTGGGGGGTTTCCACTGTTTAGGCACATCAGGGGCTCTCCAAATGCGACATGGCGTCCGATCTCAATTCCAGCCAATTCTGCGTTGAAAAAGTAAAATGGCGCTCCTTCCCTTCCGAGCTCTGCCATGCGCCCAAACAGTGGGTTACCCTCACATATGGGGTATTAGCATACTCAGGACAAATTGCACAACAACTTTTGGGGTCCAATTTCTCCTGCTACCCTTGGTAAAATAAAACAAACTGTAGCTGAAGTAAATTGTGAAAAAAATTTAAATGTTCATTTTTTTTTTTTTAAACATTCCAAAAATTCCTGTGAAACACCTGAAGGGTTAATAAACTTCTTGAATGTGGTTTTGAGAACCTTGACAGGTGCAGTTTTTAGAATGGTGTCACACTTGGGTATTATCTATCCTATAGACCCCTCAAAATGACTTCAAGTGAAATGTGGTCCCTAAAAAAAAATGGTGTTGTAAAAATGCGAACTTGCTGGTCAACTTTTAACCCTTATAACTCCCTAACAAAAAAAAAATGTTAGTTCCAAAATTGTGCTGATGTAAAGTAGACATGTGGGAAATGTTACTTATTAAGTATTTTGTGTGACATATCTCTGTGATTTAAGGGCATAAAAATTCAAAGTTGGAAACATGCGAAATTTTCAAAATTTTCTCCAAATTTCCATTGTTTTCACAAATAAACGCAGGTGATATCAAATAAATTTTACCACTAGCATGAAGTACAATATGTCACAAGAAAACAATGTCAGAATAATTAGGATCCGTTGAAGCGTTCCAGAGTTATAACCTCATAAAGGGACAGTGGTCAGAATTGTAAAAATTGGCCCGTTCATTAACGTGCAAACCGCCCTTGGGGATAAAGGGGTTAAAAACGAGTGTAAATGACAGTGAATTGATGAATGTAAATGTTCATATTAAAATTGGCATTGCAATCAGATAGCAATCGCACTGCATTCTGATGTAAATCGGATGCTAGGTGTGAAAAATCGGATTATATTTGCAGAAAAAACGCATGACACTTGCATTGCACTAGTCCGACTCTCCTGCATCAACTTTTAATTCGCTATTGTGTCTCCAGCCTAAGGCTTACGCCCATCATAAAAAGAACAAAAAAACCTACCACTTGGGTAAGGATTGGTGGTGACTAGAGTTGAGCGACTTACTTTTTTCGGCTCGAGTCGGGATTCGAGAAACCAGACTTTGTCAAAAGTCGGGTCGGGTGAAATCGGCCGATTATTGCGAAAAGTCGGGGGCCGACTGAAACACGAAACCCAATGCAAGTCAATGGGGAATCAAAGTCGGCAGTGAGTGGAGGCCAGGAAAACACCTGCAGTGCCCATTTTAGTGCCTAAAACATCAATTCTTATTACTTAAGCTTGTCAGTCTTAATTTACTTTATAATAATAGTTAGGCATTGAAAACTGGGGGTCATTTGGCTAAAGTTGTAGGGGGGTAGGGCTGGCTCAAGATTTTCGTGGGCCCAGGAAACGAGGAATACGTCACGGCGGTGGAGCAGGGAGAGGTAAGTATTTCAACTTTGCAAGTGCTGTGATCCTGAGCAAGCACAGGGGCCCTGTGCCAGTGCCAACGAGTGGGCCCCCCCGGCCCACTCGTTGGCACTGGCACAGGGCCCCTCATAGTACGGCGGTGTGTTTGACAGCTGGTGGCGCCTCCCACTGGCAGAGACACTTTTGCGTACTATAAGGGGCCCTGTGCCAGTCACGTCGCCAATGAGTATGCCCCCCCACCTGATGAAGGAACCTGCACTTTTCATCTGCACCTTCCTCTTTGTCCCCGTGTAAGGTGGTATAGTATGCGGGAAGGGGAACCTGACTTTCAGCAGGGTCAGATTCTGGCTGTGTAGAGTGCAAGGGGAATCTAGTGGTCTGGGTCAATGTACCAGCAGACTCATCTAGCAGTGGCTGGGCAATGGGCAAGATGAGGAGGAAACACAGATATAGGCCCAAATAATAAAGTAGGCTAAATGCAGTTCAAAATTGGTAACAGGCCTAAACGGGCGGCATTGCTTTGTTCAGTGGAGGACAACTGTAATGAGTGGCAGACACAGTTAGTAGGCCCAAATAATAAAGTAGGCTAAATGCAGTTCAAAATTGGTAACAGGACTAAACATGTGGCATAGCTAGGTACAGGGGTGGGCTCCTCTGCTGAGTAGCAGACAGTGGTAGTAGGCACAAAGTATTAACTGGTCTAAATGGAGGCCAGGGTCCCTGTATATTTTAACTATCATCTATCATTTCAACAAATTTGTATTGGCCGTGCCATTGAAGGATTCAGCAGCACAGACTACACAGTGGTGGAGCAGGGAGAGATAAGTATTGCAAGTGGTAGAGCACTGTTCGAGCTGGGGGGAAACACTCTCTCGTGGACGGCGGTACTGGCACAGGGCCCCACATATTACGACGGTGTGTCTGATGTTGGTTGTGCACCACCACCGTCAGAGACACTTCATTGTACTATGAGGGACCCTGTGCCAGTGCCGTCGCCCAAGAGTGGGCACACCCACCTATCCAAGCAAACGGCACTCGCACAGGTGCTTGCGCCAGGTGGTGACCACGGCCCTGTGGGGGGAGTCAGCCCATTTAGGGAGGTATAAAAATGGCCTATGGTGGACATTCAGCAGCTGCAAATGGAGGAATAGGAGAAGTCAGTAAGAGGAGGCCAAAAGCAAGACATTTGGATTTGAAATCCATGATTGGTTCATTTTAATGAAGGTTAGATCATCAACATTCTGGGTAGCCAGATATGTCCTTTTTTCGGTCAGTATTGAACCAGCAGCACTGAAAACTCTGATAGTACACTAGCAGCAGGGCAAGCGAGCTCCTGTAATGCATATTCTGCTATTTCTGGCCAGGTGTCTATTTTAGATGCCCAGTAATCAAAGGGGAATGACCTGTGAGAGAGAACATCGATAAGGCAGGAAAAGTAGTTCGTAACTATACTGGACAATTGCTGTCTCCTGTCACTTTGAATCGATGCAGCAGTACCTGTCGTGTCAGCGGTCATTGCGAAATCACTCCACAAACTGGTCATAAAACCCCTCTGTCCAACACCACTTCGGATTTCTGCACCTCTAACACCTCTGCCATGTTGCCCCCTACGGCTTGTGTGAGAACCATCACCGCTGTGTGCTGGGAATGTCTGAACCAAACGGTCTACAAGAGTTGCTTGTTTGGTAGCCAATATTTGCTCAAGGTTCTCATGTGGCATGATATTTTGTAATTTTCCTTTATATCGTGGATCTAGGAGGCAGGCCAACCAGTAATTGTCATCGGTCATCATTTTGATAATGCGGGGTCCCTTTTAAGGATACGCAAGGCATACTCAGCCATGTGGGCCAATGTTCCAGGTGTCAATTCACTGCTTGTGCTGGGTTGAGGAGCACTTTCTTGCAAATCAACATCAATTCTGTCCCGCAAAAACCCTGTACTTGACCTTGCAACGCCACCAGTTTGTATTACCCCCTGAGAAGCATCCTCCTCCCATAAATATTCATCCCCATCATACTTTTCCTCTTCGTCCGCCACCTCGTCCAGGAGAGTTCCCTGAGCAGACAATGGCTGACTGTCATCAAGGCTTCCCTACTCCTCGGCTGCAGACGCCAGCTCCTTAACCCCTTTACCCCCAAGGGTGGTTTGCACGTTAATGACCAGGCCAATTTTTACAATTCTGACCACTGTCCCTTTATGAGGTTATAACTCCGAAACGCTTCAACGGATCCTGGTGATTCTGACATTGTTTTCTCGTGACATATTGTACTTCATGATAGTGGTAAAATTTCTTTGATAGTACCTGCGTTTATTTGTGAAAAAAACTGAAATTTGGCGAAAATTTTGAAAATTTCGCAATTTTCAAACTTTGAATTTTTATGCAATTAAATCACAGAGATATGTCACACAAAATACTTAATAAGTAACATTTCCCACATGTCTCCTTTACATCAGCATAATTTTGGAACCAATTTTTTTTTTTGTTAGGGAGTTATAAGGGTTAAAAGTTGACCAGCAATTTCTCATTTTTACAACACCATTTTTTTTTAGGGACCACGTCTCATTTGAAGTCATTTTGAGGGGTCTATATGATAGAAAATGCCCAAGTGTGACACCATTCTAAAAACTGCACCCCTCAAGGTGCTCAAAACCACATTCAAGAAGTTTATTAACCCTTCAGGTGTTTAATAGGAATTTTTGGAATGTTTAAATAAAAATGAACATTTAACTTTTTTACACACAAAATTTACTTCAGCTCCAATTTGTTTTATTTTACCAAGGGTAACAGGAGAAATTGGACCCAAAAAGTTGTTGTCCAATTTGTCCTGAGTACGCTGATACCCCATATGTGGCAGTAAACCACTGTTTGGGCGCATGGGAGAGCTCGGAAGGGAAGGAGCGCTATTTGACTTTTCAATGCAAAATTGACAGGAATTGAGATGGGACGCCATGTTGCGTTTGGAGAGCCACTGATGTGCCTAAACATTGAAACCCCCCACAAGTGACACCATTTTGGAAAGTAGACCCCCTAAGGAACTTATCTGGATGTGTGGTGAGCACTTTGACCCACCAAGTGCTTCACAGAAGTTTATAATGCAGAACCGTAAAAATAAAAAATCATATTTTTTCACAAAAATTATATTTTTGCCCCCAATTTTTTATTTTTCCAAGGGTAAGAGAAGAAATTGGACCTCAAAAGTTGTTGTCCAATTTGTCCTGAGTACGCTGATACCCCATATGTGGCAGTAAACCACTGTTTGGGCGCATGGGAGAGCTCGGAAGGGAAGGAGCGCCGTTTGAGTTTTCAATGCAAAATTTACAGGAATTGAGATGGGACGCCATGTTGCGTTTGGAGAGCCACTGATGTGCCTAAACATTGAAACCCCCCACAAGTGACACCATTTTGGAAAGTAGACCCCCTAAGGAACTTATCTGGATGTGTGGTGAGCACTTTGACCCACCAAGGGCTTCACAGAAGTTTATAATGCAGAGCCATAAAAATAAAACAAAATTTTTTTCCCACAAAAATTATATTTTAGCCCCCAGTTTTGTATTTTTCCAAGGTTAGCAGGAGAAATTGGACCCTAAATGTTGTTGTCCAATTTGTCCTGAGTACGCTGATACCCCATATGTGGGGGGAACCACCGTTTGGGCGCATGGGAGGGTTCGGAAGGGAAGGAGCGCCATTTGGAATGCAGACTTAGATGGAATGGTCTGCAGGCGTCACATTGCGTTTGCAGAGCCCCTAATGTACCTAAACAGTAGAAACCCCCACAAGTGACACCATTTTGGAAAGTAGACCCCCTAAGGAACTCATCTTGATGTGTTGTGAGAGCTTTGAACCCCCAAGTATTTCACTACAGTTTATAACGCAGAGCCGTGAAAATAAAAAATCTTTTTGTTTTCCCACAAAAATTATTTTTTAGCCCCCAGTTTTGTATTTTCCCAAGGGTAACAGGAGAAATTGGTCCACAAAAGTTGTTGTCCAATTTGTCCTGAGTACGCTGATACCCCATATGTTGGGGTAAACCCCTGTTTGGGCACACAGGAGAGCTCGGAAGGGAAGGAGCACTGTTTTACTTTTTCAACGCAGAATTGGCTGGAATTGAGATCGGACGCCATGTCGTGTTTGGAGAGCCCCTGATGTGCCGAAACAGTGGAAACCCCCCAATTATAACTGAAACCCTAATCTAAACACACCCCTAACCCTAATTCCAACGGTAACCCTAACCACACCTCTAACCCTGACACACCCCTAACCCTAATCCCAACCCTATTCCCAACTGTAAATGTAATCTAAACCCTAACCCTAACTTTAGCCCCAACCCTAACTGTAGCCCCAACCCTAGCCCTAACCCTAGCCCTAGCCCTAACCCTAGCCCTAACCCTAGCCCTAACCCTAGCCCTAGCCCTAACCCTAGCCCTAACCCGAGCCATAATGGGAAAATGGAAATAAATACATTTTTTTTTATTTTTCCCTAACTAAGGGGGTGATGAAGGGGGGTTTGATTTACTTTTATAGCGAGTTTTTTAGCGGATTTTTATGATTGGCAGCTGTCACACACTGAAAGACCCTTTTTATTGCAAAAAATATTTTTTGCAATACCACATTTTGAGAGCTATAATTTTTCCATATTTTGGTCCACAGAGTCATGTGAGGTCTTGTTTTTTGCGGGACGAGTTGACGTTTTTATTGAAAACATTTTTGGGCACGTGACATTTATTTATCGCTTTTTATTCCGATTTTTGTGAGGAAGAATGACCAAAAGCCAGCTATTCATGAATTTCTATTGGGGGAGGCGTTTATACCGTTCCGCGTTTGGTAAAATTGATAAATCAGTTTTATTCTTCGGGTCAGTACGATTACAGCGATACCTCATTTATATCATTTTTTTTATGGTTTGGTGCTTTTATACGATAAAAACTATTTTACAGAAAAAATAATTATTTTTGCATCGCTTTATTCTCAGGACTATAACTTTTTTATTTTTTTGCTGATGATGCTGTATGGCGGCTCTTTTTTTGCGGGACAATATGACGCTTTCAGCGGTACCATGGTTATTTATATCTGTCCTTTTGATCGCGTGTTATTCCACTTTTTGTTCGGCGGTATGATAATAAAGCGTTGTTTTTTGCCTCGTTTTTTTTTTTTTTTTTCTTACGGTGTTTACTGAAGGGGTTAACTAGTGGGACAGTTTTATAGGTCGGGTCGTTACGGACGCGGCGATACTAAATATGTGTACTTTTATTGGTTTTTTTTTTTATTTAGATGAAGAAATGTATTTATGGGAATAATATTTTTTTTTTTTTTCATTATTTTGGAATATTTTTTTTTTTTTTTTTTACACATTTGGAAAAAAATTTTTTTAATTTTTTACTTTGTCCCAGGGGGGGACATGAAAGATCAGTGATCTGACAGTTTGCACAGCACTCTGTCAGATCACTGATCTGACATGCAGCGCTGCAGGCTTCACAGTGCCTGCTCTGAGCAGGCTCTGTGAAGCCACCTCCCTCCCTGCAGGACCCGGATCCGCGGCCATCTTGGATCCGGGGCTGGAGGGAGCAGGGAGGGAGGTGAGACCCTCGCAGCAACGCGATCACATTGCGTTGCTCCGGGGGTCTCAGGGAAGCCCGCAGGGAGCCCCCTCCCTGCGCGGTGCTTCCCTGCACCGCCGGCACATCGCGATCATCTTTGATCGCGGTGTGCCAGGGGTTAATGTGCCGGGGGCGGTCCGTGACCGTCCTGGCACATAGTGCCGGATGTCAGCTGCGATAAGCAGCTGACACCCGGCCGCGATCGGCCGCGCTCCCCCCGTGAGCGCGGCCGATCGGCTATGACGTACTATCCCGTCCAGGGTCAGATAAGCCCAGGGCACCTCGACGGGATAGTACGTCTAAGGTCACAGAGGGGTTAATGTGCGTCAAACTTTGCATCAGCAGACGCATTAGTGGGATGCTCGTGCTTATGATGGCGTAGTCTGCACTTACCAGCTGTGTGCATTCCTCAAAATACTGAAGGACTTGACAGAGGTCTTGTAGCTTCGACCACTGCACACCAGACAACTCCATGTCTGCCATCCAAGTGTATCCTCCCACAAATTAATTACAGCACGCCTCTGTTCGCACAGCCTCTGAACCATGTGCAGTGTGGAGTTCCACCTTGTTGCAACGTCGATTATTAGGCGGTGCTGGGGAAGATTCAGCGATCGCTGATTCAGCATACGGCTGGAGTTTATGGGCGACTGGCGGATGTGCGAGCAAAGTCTTCGCACCTTCAGGAGCAGGGCTGGTAACTCCGGATAATTTTTGAGGAAGCACTGCACCACCAGGTTCAAGGTGTGTGTTTAAGTTCTGAAAGGGCTATGGCAGCCATAAAATTCCTTCCGTTATCACTGACTACCTTGCCTGCCTCAAGATGTACACTGCCCAGCCATGACTGAGTTTGTTGCTGCAAGTACTCGGCAAGTACTTCCGCGGTGTGTCTGTTGTTGCCCAAACACTTCATTTCTAACACAGCCTGCTGACGCTTACCACTAGCTGTTCGATAATGGGACGCCTCGTGTGCAACACTGGCAGCTGCGGATGGAGTGGTCGTGCGACTGGCTCTGCGGACGAGCTTTTGCTTCTGGAGGAGGAGGAGGGGTGGCGAACGCCTACAGCCAACTGTTTCCTAGACCGTGGGCTAGGCAGAACTGTCCCACTATGGCTGTCCCCTGTGGACCCTGCATCCACCACATTAACCCAGTGCGCCGTGATGGACACGTAACGTCCCTGGCCATGCCTACTGGTCCATGCATCTGTTGTGAGGTGCACCTTTCCACTGACTGATTGCCTCTTTGACATGCTGCTGGAGGGCTGGGATGGCTTTTCTCGCAAAGAAGTGCCGACTAGGTAGGTCATAGCGTGGTACTGCGTAGGCCATCAGGTCTTTGAACGCTTCGCTTTCAACCAACCGGTAGGGCATCATCTCTAACGAGATTAGTATAGCAATGTGGGCGTTCAAACCCTGTGTACGCGGATGAGAGGATGAGTACTTTCTTTTCCTAACGAGAGTCTCTTGTAGGGAGAGCTGGAATGGAGAGCTGCATATGGTGGAACTAGCGGGGTGGTGGTGGTGGCGCCCGGCGCCAAGATTGGAGTGACGGCTGTGT